>NC_091854.1:15258333-15561363 GCF_037783145.1 Equus przewalskii
AATGGGGATAAGAACAGTACCTATCTCATATGGAGTTATGTGAAGATTAGGAGAATGTGCATGCTTAGCAGAGTAAAAATGTGCTAAATATTAACATTATTATTATCTTGACAGTGTCAAAGGAATGTCCACACTTAAAGGGATTTTCTTCATAAGCCATCGAGCCAGATACAGATTTTCCCCGCGAGCATCTTTTAAAGCTGAGTGTCAGGCAGGCAAATTAGAAGACAGTTTCTTAATCGGTGGCATTGATTTTCACTTTCTCAACATAGCATTGCTCATTTGTATTGAGATATACCAGTGAATGTTAAAAAAAATATGTCAACTGCTAGTCTTGATTACAGAGAGAGTCGTAGAATGAGGGCCTGTAATTGAAGAAGCTCTGGGCGTGGATGGGATGGTGCCCTGGCCATGAAATAGCCTTTCCACGATGTGCACGTGACTGACAAAGCACGAGCTTCAGAGCAAGGAGCTCTCTGCTGCTTTCTAACTGTGTGGCCTTGGACTGGTCATTAAGCAGCTCTGAACCTCGGTACTGGTCTCTAAACAAGAAATGCGATTTACCAAAAAAGAAAAAAAGAAAGAAGACAGTCTGCTTTCTTCACAGGGTTTTGTGGAGCTTTAAATGGAAAGACGTATGTAAAAGTACTGTATAATTTGGCGTTTAAATTTTAGTTTTTATTTCTCTCTGATCAAGACTAAACCTGTGTGTGAATAGTAAAATTGTGTTTACCTTTTTTTGCGTTGTGTTTTCTTCTCCCTCTGCTTATTTCCTAGTAATGGATAATCTAGGTCAGTGTTGTGCTCCCCTGCAGCACGTTAGAATCACCTCAGGGGCGTTTAAGAAATACAGATGCGAGCCCTGCCCCTAGGCATCCGGATTTACCTGTTCTGTGTTCAGCTCAATCCTTAGCAATTACAGCACAGGAGAGGGAAAGATATATTTGCAAACCATTTATGAAAGAGGCAGAGTTGGAAAATGGCTGAAACTTTTGACTAAGCAGGAATTAACAGTCATATTCTACCTTCACTTTCTAAAGCACCTTTTCAGAAGCACAATGCATGAAGTTGATCAGGTGGGTTGAGGACGCTTCCACCATGATAGCATTGTTTTGGCTTCTCTAGTTCACTTTTCACAGCTGTACTGAGAAAGTGTTCATTTTTTCAATATACTTAATTTCCATAGATGAATTCATGGAACCCTATTCTATCTTCTGGTTTTGCATGAAGTCTTTTCCAATTTCTGTTACCTATTATTAGGTAATAATCTCCCCCTCCACTGACAGAAACTCTTGCTTTCTGGGATGCCTTTTTGAACCTTTATTAATCCCGCTTAGGTAAAATTCTTTAGCAGACTCCACATTCTCCCTTCTTTGTACTCTGCCCTCTTCTCCCTACCTACTATTCAGAGAGTGGAGACCAGGACATTGACTGTGGCCCAGAGATGGGCCAAGGTCAAGCACAGAGGTAATAAATGAGAGTTTTGTAAGTCCTGGTTCTGACATTGGCTATTATTTCCTGTGACGAGAAATTCAGGGGCCATTTCCCTGTAAGGGACAGTCTCCTCAGGGCATAGACTTTCAGAAAGTGAGTCACCAGCAGTTTGTTTCTGGACTTGGATGTCTGGGAAATCGGGAGGCCTTCGTTGACCAACATGATATGGCATCTAGGATATAGGGCATTTTTTTTCAGCCCTTGGTTCCCTCTTCTGAGAGGATGCCTATGAGTTTCAGGAAGAGCTAGTTTGTGGCCAAAGGCAGGTCATTTTTGACTCAGGAGAAAGAAGAACTGAGGGGAGAAGGCACACTACATTTGGAAGTGAGAAGCATTTCTGGCTGTAAAAGTGATCCATGCTTATTGTGAGGCATTGGGAAATGAAAGAAGGCACATAGAAGTAAAATCAACCGAACACTTGCCAGTAGGAGAGATCATAGCTGTTGGCACTTTGCTGTATTTGATAATCTGTTTTTTCTATGCATGTAGAATATTTTACAAAATTAGGAAAAAACCAAATACACAGTTTTATATCCTATTTTCTACTTAATGTTATCTTATTGGCATTTTCCACATCAGTAAGTATTGGCTAAAATTTCACTTTTAATGACTGTATAATATTTCACTATAGGCATGCTCCATAATTGATTAAATTAAGCTCTTATTTTTGAATATTTTGTGGTGTTTTTTATTTAGTATAAATGAAGTCTGAAATATATCTCTGTGCATAAACTTTGTATGGGTTTCTTATTGTTTTAAAAGATATTTTCTGTAAAATGAGATTCCTGCAAAGAAGGATTGAAACTTTGTGGACTCTTGGTGCATATTCCCAGATTGCATCGGAGTAACATTTTCTCTTACATACACTTAGCCAGTGGCATACAGAGCACATGTTTTAATTTGCCTTTGCTGAGCAAGGCACACCTTACTCCAAACCACATTTCCGGCTCATTCCTCTATAATGAATTATGGAAACCTGAGCAAGAACTACTGTATTTCCCAAATCAAAGACTCCATCAATTATTACGTCCACCATTACATTACGTACCAGTGAGAAAGAAAAAATGCTACCCGTTAAATTAGGATGCGTCATCAATTGTAAGAAACATCCCAATTTCAGAAATGCTAAAATGTGAAAAAATTTGCAACTCAGCATGAAGGAAATACGTATTTGATTTTATTCTCTTTGAGAGTGCTTCTTCGGAACTTTCATAAGCAGATCAGGATGAACATGACACCAAACGCTGAGGGGTGTCTGCTTTTATCTGATGCACTGATGCACCCCCTCTACCTTCTCTCCATCTCCTCCCCAGCCCTAGCCCTGCTACAGGATTGCCCCCACCTTACCCATCAGTACAGTTCCTCTGAGGCCTCACCTTAGTTTTCTCTTCTTCTCGTTGTGCTTCAGAACCATCTCGCTGTGGGTAGTAGAGTCACCTAGCAGCGGCGGAGGGAGTAGGAGTAGAGTTTTCATGTTGATTTCCCTTGAAAATTTAACTCTCATAACATGTTTTTATTACCCAGTTGTTTGTATGATCACCCATGCTAATCAGTGTTTCCTTATTTAGGTTAACTCTTGTTTTTCCAAAAACATACTCCCAAATTGTGTAACCACCCTTCCCTATTTACATGAAGAGAGAAATGCACACACACATGTAATTTATAACTCCCTTCTTCCTCTCTCTATGACATTCATGGACATGTATACATACTTCTATGAAGTATATATACTTTATACTACACACTTTATGCTTCTTGGAAAAAGGGAGCACTCATAATATGTCCACATTGAGAAACATATCCATGCTTTACTAATATACATATTTCACAGAAAAAAATGATGTACATATTTATTTATACTTAGTGCCATGGATGGCCTATATCCTTTTTTGTTTTGTTTTGTAAGTGAGTCAATATACAATAGCCCTCATTTCCCCACCAGAGTTCTGAACCAGTTGAGATCAGCAAAAGAATGGGCAGATGGAGCTCCGAATATAACATTATTTCTAATAAAGGACAGCTTGGAGAATACCTGAAAGATACAACAGATAGACTAATGCTGCATGCAGAGTTAAACTGACTCTGCCTTCAGCCACAGGCACC
This sequence comes from Equus przewalskii, assembly GCF_037783145.1. NCBI lineage: Eukaryota > Metazoa > Chordata > Mammalia > Perissodactyla > Equidae > Equus > Equus przewalskii. The sequence goes on from NC_091854.1 coordinate 15,261,931, forward strand.
ATTACAACCCTCCCTCTCCTCTAAGAGGAGCATGGAGTTAATCACTGCATGGTTACTGCATGGCCCAGAGTAGACACAGAGAACATGCACTTTCCACAAGTGGACCAAACCCTGAATATAGCGAGGGGGAAGGGACGGAGCTGGCCATGCCTAGTTTCTCTACCTACCTCGCCGATCACCCAAGTCACACCACCGCTGTGAGGAGTGCTACAGGAGATCAGGAACATTTGAGAAAAAATCCTTCCTCATGGAAACCTGATGAGTGGAAAAGAGAGGGTCCTCCTCCATCACTGTATTTTATTTTACAAAGGAAAAAAACTGAGACCAAGAAAGTTTCACCCAGCATGCCAGAATCACACAGTTAGTAAAGTACTTCGGTGTTCTTTTGCATAGGAAAGGGAAGCAATGGGCTAATTCATGCTAAAAAGCCTATTCATTCATTCAGCAAGTATTTATTGAATACCCAGTACATGTCAGTCACTGTCTGGTGTCTGGAAATAGTGTGAACAATATAGAAAAATTACCTCGCTTATTGAAATGTACCTCCTAGAGGGGAAGACAGATAATAAACAACTAGCTAAGAGTGCAAAGACAAGTACAACAGAGTAAGGGTGACAGAGGCCACTCTTTACAGGGAGTACCCAGAGAAGGCCTCCCTGAGGAAGTGAGGTTTGAAGACAGGAGGAACTAGCCATGGATTTTTAAAGGAAAAAGCATTCTGGGCTGAAAGAATGGGTAGTGTAAAGGCCCACGAAGTCCCAACGTGCTTGGTTTTGAATGTGTATTCTTGCTAATTCACAGAGAGCAGGAAGATCTGAGATGGTAACAAGCCAATGAGTAGATATTTTGGACCCCACACCGAGAATGATGACTTTCCCCTATTCCTAACGCTAATCTCACCAGCAGTTATCGGTGATTAAAATCTTGGGCGAAACATCCCTGGAAGACCTTGCTATCTCCCCATTTTAATTCTCAGCTGAGCAGTGTTATTCCAGGTTACTCGTCTGGAAGAATGCCTTGGAATGATCTTTATTGTCCTCTGGTTCTCCCATGCTAGTAATGTAGCATCCTCTCTAAGCAGGGAATGCCATAGGCATTAAGGGTGAGAGCGTCTAAATATCCTGAAGCCTGTTTTATTGCTTGTTTGCTGTCATCCCTTATTAGTGAAAGTGTCACAGAACTGACATATCCTGTTGGGCATTTGGAATGTTTCTAGTGAATGCTTGTATTACATTGATTTTGAATCACCAACGGTCTTAAGCGGGTAAACAGCACAGCTTTAGAAGAAATCCTCTGAGCTTTTGGATATTAAGATATTCTTAACTTCTGCTCTATTTTTGTTACAGCAGAGTTTCTGGTAAGTTCCAAGGGATTGTATAGTCTGGCTCATCATTAGGTTCAGGATCCATAAAACTTGTGTTCCAAGCTAGTTACTACCATCACTACAGTGTGACACGATAAGGACCTATGCCGGTGTGAGATTTCGGGGAAACTGCACATTAAGACTCAATCCATTCAGTTTACCTGGAAGAAAAGTCATTGGGCAAGAAGTGGGAGGGTAGCAATGCCCAGGAACATTAACTCGCTCAGCAGGTGCTGAGCTAGCATCTGCCATGGGGGCTACATAATTAGGGTAGGCGAGGAGTTTCCTAACTATAGCAGGGGAGGAGAGGAAATGGGGACTGGAACAGATCTGGAAGAAGCCTAGCAGTGTGTGTGCAATAGTGTCTTTAAAAGCACAGGTGAGAGAAATGTCTCTCAGAAGCAAGGAGAGAGAGTTGAGGTGCCTAACCACATTGCTCCCTATTCTCCGTCTCTCTGGAAAAAGCCGAATAGAAAAGATGGGGGGACAAAAGTGCACTGCGAACTAATCCCAAGGACGGGCATGGGTGCAGCTTGAGAGTGTCGTGCCCACCCTTGTACTCTCCCCTCCCCCCAACCTTCTCTAACAGGGTACCTGGCACACAGTATGGGCTCAATTCTTGTTTGTTGAAAGAATTAATAAATGAGTGAATAAATGGATGAGATGTGGGTTGGGTACCTTGACTCAAAGCCCATTGCTCTTTTCAGGGCTTACCTGATAAATTGGAATTTACTTAAAAATGATTTGTATAAAGAAAGGCTATTCAAATGAACTCCATTACATTGTATTTGGAAAGATAACTTTGAATGTACTCACCTCATGCTTTTGAAAATTTTAGAAAGGACTGTGGCCAGGAGGCAGAAGAATAAATAAGAACCTGTCCCTAGGCTTTATGTAACATGGAAATATTTATATGAAGGCTTTCCTGGTAAGGTTTGTCATACCAGTCTGTTTACTATGGGCAAAATTTTACTTCTTACCCTCACAATTTACTCCCACTGGATTCAGCAGGAACTTCAGAAGTGCCTCAAAGATCTATATGGGTCACACATGATCCTTGAGACAATGCAGGTCTTATCCTCAGATTCTCTCTGGCCAGCATATTACTTACTACTACTCAATTATCTAGATATTTTTCCTTAGTCATTCATTTCTATTTGCTCAGCCTTTATCTTCCTACCTATTCATCCACATACTCCATCTATCCTTCCACCTATCTCTCAAATTCTCCATTCAGGCAGTTATCCAGGCATGCCTCCATCCATCCATCTATCCATCCAGTCATCTATCCATTCACCCATCCAACCATCCATCCTTCCACCTACCCATCCACCCAGTTCCTACACTTGTTGGTATACTTATCCATTTCCACATCTACAAAATTAGCTCATCGAGGCCACGATTAGTTCCAACCTTCTAATTATGTTGATTAGAAATCCAAGCATCAGGGAGGGTGTGTGATTTGCCCAAACTCTCCCAACTGTTGAAGCAGAGTAGAAACTAAGATTAAGGTGTTCTTTCTCACATTCCAGGGTTCTTTCTGTTACATCATGTGACTTCTCCCTGTATTTGTGCTCTCATGGGGTATATACCTGGGACTAAAGCTGAAGTGAGTGTTTGCTTCCTGAACAGAATGTAGACTATGTGGATAGTCTGAAGCCATCTAGCTATTATTCAGGAAGACCCTGTAAGCCTTGGGAACCTAGAGACTGAAGAGTCCTCAAGAAGCCAAGAAGAAATTAGTGCTATGGGTCTTTTAATTTCTCAAAGAATATTTATGATGTGTCATTAGAGACCTTCAAGCCTCCACAAAATACTGCATTTACTGATGACACCCACTTCAGTAAGAGCCTAAGGGGGGACTCATTAGCAGACAATTAGTTATTCAACTTGTTAAACATTAATTCCTCTTATGTCTCTGGTCTGCCCAGCGCAAGCACAAGAGGGGAAAAAATAGCAGACTACAGTTTGGACAAGTTTCCCAGTCCTTGCCAGCAGTCTACAGGCATACATTCTGCTTTGGTATCTCCTTCATTACCCTGGGAGTTCATGGAAGAGGAGGGTTTCTAAAGAGTGGGGCCAGTGCTTCCTCTAATGTTTTTTTAAGTTATGAATGGACGGTTTCTCATACAAGTAACATGGCTGTCTCATGCTCCCACCACAGAGGGCAAACCTGAGATGTCTTGGATGTTAGAGCTTTCAAGGCAGTAGACATTTAGCACATGAGGCTGTGGGTGCCCACTGACATGATGACCATATTGTGGGAGAAGAGAGAGTCCTATCATGAGGATTTGGCAAAGGAAATATGGGACAGAGAGAAGGAACAGTGAGCACAGATTCTAGATTCCCAGCATCTGGGAATCTTTGGGCAGAATAAGGAATGGAGAGCATGTAAGGAAAAGAGAGAAGAAAGCTAGTAGATCAGAGCTGCTGTGTTCTGGAATGGAAAGCTGCAGAGCCACGTCTGGGGGTACCAGCAAGCAACAACACAGCTCCTCTAAAGCATGGTCCAGAGTGGGGCTAACACAAGTCAGGCAAAGTGTCAGGGCTTGGGCAACATGTCACAGGTTTGGGGCAAGTCTTCAAAATCAGCAGTTCTCTGCCAACCACAACTTGACTAAAGAGAAAGTCAGGGAGAGAGTAGGTGGAGAAAGACCACAATTTGCAGGGCCTGCACATGCCCAGACCTGTCTCTGGATCTACAGCAGCAAGGTGATCTGCAGGGTGAAGATGCAGTGGACAGAAATGGCCCACGCACTAGTTGGTAAAGGTAGTGAAAACCAGGGCTTCTTCTTGCTGCCATCTTCCTTGATCATATGAAACAAGCCAACAGTTTGGGGACAGAAAGATAGGAACACCTAAAGAGAAGCAGAGCCAAGAAATGAAGAAAGGGGGACAGCCCTGGGGATATCAGTAGGAGCCTGTACTTAAAATCAGCTGTGCCCCTAGATGCCCCAGTCTGCGTAAGGGACTTCAGTTGACCTTCTAGCATTTGCAACAGAAAGTGTCCTGAAATTGCTAGCTCTGGTTCTCTGGGTTAGGGCTCACCTTAAGCTAAATTTCAAGAAATAATTGCTGCCATTCTCTGGACACCTCCGACCCATGAGTCTGGGTCATACTCACAACTCCTTGTGGTAGAGCCCCTTCTTCTCATCTTACAAACAGGAATGCCCAGACTCAGAAAAACAGAGGCTCCTGCCCAAGGCCACGAACCTGGTAAAGTTGAAAACCCGATTTGACCAACTTTGACGTTCATATGTTTTCTTCTCTGCCATGCCTTCAGCTGGTGAGGTTTATCCCCATGTTCTCTCCAATCCCACTTTAAGGGTCTTTTGGTTGTCCTCCACACCCCTAGGCTTCCGTTGCACTTTCCTGTCCACACCTCTGCCCTTTCTCTACATCCATCAACATGTATGGGTCTCAGAAAAGACCCCCAGGACCTTGTCAGTGGCTAGGGATGGCTAATTTTCTGTGGATAACATGCTAATGAGCAAAGACACACGTGATATATATAGAAGCTGCTGCTCAGGGAATGTTGAGGATGTAACTCAGGAGGGGTGCATATTTTCTCTTTGCAGACATTTACTTAACCCAAAGGAGTGATGCTGTTGCAGGTCACGCCAACAGGATTTCCAGAGGTGCCCTCTTTCCTTGCCTCTCCCTCTCAGCCTCTTCTTAGGAGGCTGTGCTGTGTCCCTCATGCCTGTCTGCCAGCCTGCCAGGTGGGTCTTCCCTGTTAGTGCCAGCCTGCTGCTTTATGTGGCACTGTGTGACTGATTTGATGACCTGCGACCTGACCGTCCATCTGGCCACTCCAGCGTTCGCCCGGCTGTTTATCTTTTTTTTGCTGTGACTGAATTTCCACTGCTTCTCTCAGCATCTGACTTGCAAACCACTCTGCTCCGTCTGTTAAACGGATGAAAAGAGAGAGTGACCTCCTGCCGCCCGTTCCGCCCTGCGCCCTCCCCGTCTTCAGTCGGAATGCACCTGTGCCTCCGAGGCTTCTGCTTGCTCCTGAACTTGCTGTTGCTGCCACGGCCGCCACCCCAGCTTGCCATGTGTGCGGTGCTCTGTGAAAGGAGAGACGGTTCATTTTGTACTTGGCAGGCTCTGAACTCCACTGGACAGTGAGACCCAGGAAATATGACACCATCTGCTTCCTGCCATGTTCTGGCTCCTGCGCTTGATGTCAGGGCCTCAGCTGTTACCTGAGTGTGCCGGGCCCTGTGAAGTGAGCCATTCAAGAAATGCCTTTGCTAACACTTTCCTCAATAGCACAATTCATTCTGGCCAGGCTGCGAGGCTGAGCGGTTTTTTTCTTTTCGACTTGCAAAGTAAAAATGCCTTCCTGCTTCCTAATTCTAAATTTTCCAAAGAAAAAATATATAGACATAAATATCTATATACATAGTATAAATGTTAGCTTATGCAGCCATCCTTTTCTATATGTGGACTTTTTCCTGCTGTAAAGGTGGCCTTCTTTACTTTCCAGCAGTCTCTGGCTGCCTTGAACTACAGCAAGTGCTGTGTGTTTTGGTCACCTCTGCATTCCACGTGGGATCAGTGTCCTTAACTACTGGTTAAGTGAGGATTAGGTACTCCAACGGGAGGATTAAGCAAACAACAGTGTCATAGAAAATAGGAAAGACCAGTGGGGCCTCCTCTGAGCTGGGAGTGCCTAATCCAGCTGGCAGCTATCAGGGCTGCAGGAGGGGACAGGAGCACTGCATCGCTCTTGTTATGGCCCCTGCAAATCTCAAATTTCCCTGAACCCCTGACCTGCCACTTTCTAGTTCTGGAAGCTGCCAGGCAGGTGGCATGGGCAATGCACTGAAGGCTAAGTCCTTTCCTGACTCAGTGGTTGCAAACCCTTCGTGGACAGACAAATAAAGCCACCTGTGGGGAGTATTAAAAATGAAACAAAACACAAAAAACAACCTTGCCAACCTGTTAAGGAATTTTCAGACTTGACGTATGCCATCTGCACCAGACACAACTGCTTCTGAAATCTGTGTTGTTTCTTTCCTCTTTCTTACGACATGGTTTTGGTTAGTCATTATATTTTGATGCCTAAAGAGTGATATTAAACAAAATCTGCATCTTAATTGAAAATATATGCTTTTTTCATTTAAATGTCTTGGCCCTTTGAAGAATTATGACATTGCAGAGTTTTGCTGATGCGGTCCCTGAGAAAATTCCCTTTGGTCACCAGATTGTTTCCTAAATTAGTTGAGGACTTAAGTCCTAGTCATAAAGAAGATGAAACAATTTGTCACAGTGTTGGTGTATGATGTTAGAGCAAATGCTATGTATGAATTGTAAGAGTGGCCTTGGTTTTAATGAAAGACTGAGAATGGGTGGGCTGCTCATGCATACATGCTCCAGCCCATGACAGGCCAACCATTCCCATGACTTTAATAAGAGCCATGACTAGACTCAACCAGTCCCACTGGCCTTTGTCACATGCATGTACACACATCCACACAACACAGACACACACCATGGTCCATGCCATTGTTGTTGCACCCGTTGGAACCAATGGACAGAATCACAGTCCTCCCCCTGACCAGATGAGGTCAACCCAGGGCCCCTTCCCACCCACCCTCCTCTACCAACCTAAGCCCTCCCCTGTGGGGAGTGGTAAGAAGGATATCCTGTTCTTAGGGCCTAGAGGTGGCATTAAAAACTGCTTCTGTTTTAGACTCAGTGGGTTGTATGGTTATGTGGGTTGTATCATCACATAAACTGTGGTTTGTTTAATTACTAATTTCTAGTGAGCCCATGTTTTGTTGTTTAAGACATTCTGGCCTTTTGACATTTATTGGAATAGTTACATGAAAAATATGGTATTCTTCACTGTTATTCTCCTGCTTTCTCAATTGGTGTAGAGCTATGGGGATGACCTGTTCAGTCCTTTAAAGGATCAAGAAGCCTGTACACTCCATTAAGGAAATCCTGGATCCCACTTGGCTCTGGCCGGGGCTCAGCAACCTGAAGAAGAGGCCTTGCAGGCTGGACCCTGTGTGGCAATGGCCTCTTTGTTGGCACTGAATGATAACAACCTTGGGCAACTTAGAGGGTGCCATGTTCTCCTGAAAAAACCTGCCACACACAGAGAATAAAGGATTAGAAGTCTCATAATGGAAATCCATTCAATGTTGCAGTGTTAGTAATAATTAAGTAGCGTTTTACGATAGCACCAGCAGGCTAGTCAAGTGAATAATTCTTTTCAAGGTTTGCGTTCTCCCTCCATAGGTAAAGGATTTAGACGGATTTATGACATTGGCTGAAACAAATCAGTGGATGAGTGATTACAGGATTTGAGTGTGGTTAAGCCAAGATTAATGCCACTAATTCCTGAGAATGAAGGAGACGACTGTTACTCAAGTAAGTGAACTTGCAGTTCAAGATGTGCAGGCTTCTAGCCCGCAGTTCAAATTCTCTGGGTGCACATGCGCACACCCGCTATCCCAATCCCAACCCAACATTCCCATGTCACACTGTGAAGAAAGGTATGTAAACAACAATAATGATAGAGGGCTTGAGATGTGGTGAATAACATACTCAGTGTGAGTAAACTGCCGCTTCCTGACATTCTCAGGTCACCAGGGGACCATTTAGGCTGAGGCCTTAACGAGGTCATTTACCTTTACCTACACCAGGACCATTACCTTAATTGCTACTCAGCCTTCATCAAAGTGTTTATGGGTAAACAGTTTTCACCAAGGGAGTGATTAACTACCCCCTGGATTACCGTAGGATCAAGAATCATAAAAATAGTAGCAATTGTAGTCATAATAACCTATGTTGTAGAAGTATCTGCTATGAATGTCTTAAATTTTCGCCGCCACCACCACCCAGAGCAGCTTTAGGGTGACGCATAGTGTAAGAAACAGAGCTCTGGTTATGAAAAAAAAATGGATGGATAAGAGAGCCCCCCTCACTCATCAGGTCTGGGAAGCATAAAAGAGTGGAAGGTCTGCCATATCTTAACCCACCCATTGCCTACGTTGTCTCATACTGGTGCTGAGGAGCTAGCAGCGGACATGTGAGTTGTTCTCACAGAGGGAGACAATGTGCTGAGTAAATATATTTTCATACATGCCTAAGGTCAAGGTAGAGCCAGCGTTTTGGAAATAGTATCACTTCCATCCCCTTTGCCTTGTTCTATGGCTATATGACACTCAAATAACAAGTTGAAAGCAGATATTTCAATCCATGCCCAAGAAATTTAACTAAATTATACAGACTTTTAGGCCACGGAGACCTAGCTATCTCATCTGTGGACTGCTTCTTCAGTTCCTAGCCATATGTCCACCTAATAGTAGATTTGCTGCAGACTGAAAAATATCTAGACTGAATTCTCGGTCGAGTTGGCCTAGAAATGCCCCTCTTACATCAGTCCGTGTGTATCCTAAATTGATATTCTCCATCCGTAGTAACGTCCTTCTTGCTTCTGGGCTATTGTGATACGCCTCCTGTTTCTCCTTAGTTGTTTACATTGCCTACAAAATAAAATTCAATCTCAGAGATTTGTATTTCAGGCACTCTGCCTTCAGATCCCTACCTGCCACTCTAGCTTCTCTCACAGTTTCCCTACATATGTGGCACTCTGGATCAGTAACGTCCCACTCCTTATGCCTGCCCTGCCTGCAGGAAGCAAGACAATGTAGTTAGAGTATTTCTTGACTTGGGCAGTAAAGATATCATCTTTAAATGAAATAAATGATCTTGGATTTCCACACTGACTTGTTAGTTAAATACGTAAAAATTAAAAATCTAGACATGAACTTCTGCAGAGATCCTATAGACTGAGTATGATTCTTTTTTTGGTCAGTGGAGAACAGGATGGTTCCTCTTCCACAGGGGAACCTTTGAAATATTTGAGAAAAGCACTCTAGATTGTTCAAGTCTCTTCCTCATCAGGGTAATATTTCATGTTTCTTCCAGGATGTGGTTTTAAAAGTCCTCCCATTCAGTTTACTTCTCAGAAGAGATCCAGTTGGTTAATGTTTTTCTTAAAGTATAAACCGCACAGCAAGTATAAACTCTACAGCATGCAGACACATCATCCCCTCGATCTGGATACTATACTTCTAGAATTGTCACCTCAAATTGTTAATTTTTTTGCACTCACATCTTATAGATTGATTCATGTTGAGCTGCGTGTCAACTAAAAAGCCTGTATCTTTTCAAACACACACGTGATTATTATGAAGCCATCCTTCCTTTATTCTGTGTTTATGCAGCTGGTCTATTGACAATAAGCGAAGGGCTTATTTATCCCTGTTAAAATCCATCTTGTTAGTAAGCCCAGCATTCCAGCCTCTCAAAGTCTTTGATGACCCTGATTGAGTATTTCAATCTACTAACTAATCCTCTCAGATGAAGATTTGATCTAAGTACCATTTTTGTACTTGGAAAAATGTTGCAGTCACATCCCTACACTCTAACCAAAAGAGACATGCCTCAGGCTAGGTTACGAGCTGAAAACTCAAGACCTACAAGAGTGAAGAGGTAGGCAATAGGGAGTGGTGGGGCCTGTGGTCAACCAGACTGTGTTAACAGTGTTTCAGTTCACATTAATGCAGAATATGGATAACAATAACCATGTGCTACCCAACAGCACCAAGTGAACCTTGACAAACAGTGGGTAGAAGCAACTGTGTTGCCAAGATGTCACACTGTGGTGCTGTTCAAAGTGTTTAAACTGTCTAGGACTAAATAGCCCCTGCTGCTTTTGACAAATCAAGGTGCAACAATGTGCAGCCTGTATTTCCTCTTAAGATAGTGCTCAAGATACAAACTAACCAAAACAGGGCACAACAAAACCATCGAATGAATCTCCTCTCATGCAAGGACACATATCTTTCTCCTGCTCCTGTGAAATTCTGTCCAGCAGCAACAAGGAGATCACAAGAAAGAACCCCCTTTAGGCCACAGCCAAAACTCCTTCCCATACTGCTGGTGGCAAATGCAGCCCAGAGAAGGGGCAGAGGAATTTGCCTACATATCACCGACTGGGTGAATGTCCAGGCACAGGCACAGAGGGGGTGATTGCTCAGGAAAACAATAACTGACCTACACTGTTTGTGTTTTTTTAAATTTCCCTCATCACACGCACACACATACATATATGCCTTTTGCAAGTATGGAAACTCAAAATATTTGAATGGATGAGGAAAACGCCAATCCAAAGCAATGGGGGATAAGCTCATTGCTGTTTCCCAGGTAATGAGGACGGCTATCTTTGTCCAGAACAGATGCTATGAGATCATGTCTCTGAGAGATGAACCGGGAATGAATTCACTTAAATTATGGTGCTCACAGAGAGGATTTTTAGCTTGAACATTTGTTCATATGATTTATGGCACCCTCCTTCCGGTGGAGTCAATGCAAAAAAATGAAACTTAATTACAGCATACAGACAGCAGTTTGCTTAAAAGAGACCTAAAAGTTTGTGGGGATTTTTTTTTTTCTTTTTATGAGACAGGAAACTTATCCTAAAAGAAAAATTTAAAAAAGTAAAAAGCTTTCTAAAACATTTGCAACTCATCAGAAGTGTGAGTCTGACCCTTAGTGTGGGGGGAGGGCCAAGTGACTCCACTTGGCCTCCATTCAAATCCCCCCCATCCTATCCAAATCCCACCTCCCTACCTCCTCCAGGACTAGCCTCTCCACAATTCCTTGGTATTTTAGCCTAGCTTTCCCTTTAGGGAAGAGAGTAGTGTTATTGTCCTTTCTCCTTGGCAACTCAAGTCTGGAATTTTAAATTTATAATCTAAGTGCTGTTCCGGTGTTTGTGTGGCTCAGAGGGCATTATTATCAAATCCAACTAAAAACATTCCTTCTGCTAATAAAAGAGTCAGCACCTTCCTATTAAACCAGGACCCACCCTTAAGTTAATTAATGGCTGTTAGCACCTTATTTGCTCTCAAGGGTCTCCTGGGTCCTGGGATTCTGAGACAAAGCAGTGTTAGTTGGTAGGTCAGTGGCTTTGTTCCATGCACATCCCTGACCCCAACTTATTCTACATCTGAAGTTGAGTCTCTTAAACTCTTTATGTCTTCAGATCTTCTCCTGAGATCCCATCCAGAGAGGCCCAGTTAATGGTACTTATTTGGCAAAGGTTTTTAAGATCTACAGATGAACCTGACTGACGAATAATACTAATGCTTATGATACTCGTCGAATGATAATTGGCCCTCTTTGGGCCATTTAGGATTCAAATGCCTCCACCCAAATCATTGCGTGAAAGGCAGCCAGCCTCTGAGGGTTAGATTTAGCTTTTGTGCTTAAATTTGCAAATTGGCACTACTTTCATCAAGAAAGAAAATATAACAGTGAAATGATACTACCTAATATTTGGCCGGCCAGCATTTTGTATTTCCAGCATGCTTTCAGATAATGCATTATGTAACTCACCAGCAAACAGCATTTTATCTTTTTCAGGCATGCAAAGACAGCAGGATTCCTGAATTCTCAAAAACTAATCGTGAGCACCTCTGAGACCGACTGTTGGGTCTATTTTGAATAGATTTTGCAGTTAAAAAAGTGATCGATGATTCTGCTTCCTCTCCAAGAGTTAAGTGACTTTATCAGCTTCTGATTCTCGCATTCACCTAAAATAATGTGCTGGTCTGGGCACTCAAGCTCAGATTTGGGGGCGCCCAGACACCTCATCCTCTTTTCTTTATTACTCACCTGCCACTCCTTGCTCACGGTTGCTGCTGTGGTAGCTTTAACGGTGGGCATCAGCACCGAAGAGCAGCTCTACAAATGCAAATGTCTTCCGTGTGCAGGGGAAAGAAGGGCCTCTATCAAAGGAGCCTCACCTACAGACAACTGATCTAATAAGCTCCATTTCCTGCATGCCACATGCCGGTATTTATCTTGTGTGTAGGCTCCCATGGAGGATCCTCATAAAGGATTGTTCTCTTATAAGCACGAGTCATATATTTTTTCATCTAAATAATGAAGAGCCTTCGACTCCCTTTTTCTTTTATTTCCTACTGCCTAGATAAGATGTCCATAATCAGAATACTTCATCAACATGAAGGTTGCCGCCTATTTTTTTCCTAGAAAGGGGCCATCTTTTGTACTTTCTTTACTTAAAAAAAAAGGTCTGTTGAATTTGACAAGCATATTCCCTCCCTCCCTCCTTCCTTCCTTCCTTCACCTTCTTTCTTTCTTAGATATAAATTGCCAGCTTTTTCTACGTCAAATTGTCTTTCTTTGGAGATTAAAATATATAATAATAAAATGTCATTCATATAATCGCTTGACAGGTAAACTGTGCTTTGTCTGACAGTGTTTTAGATTAACAGTAACCTAAATAGCATAGAGGACTCAGCGTTAGGGAAGTTTCTTTCTTTTTCTTTCTGCTTTTTTTAATCCTCCAATTGCAAGCCATTCATTTTTACATTTCCATGTTAAAGATAGACACTAAAAGTGCATTACCTTAATAATCAATAACTCAGTGGGAGGTCCTAATGGGGAGAATTCACTGGAAGCTGCATTCCAGTTGAAGTAGCAAAGGACCACCATAGGCCTGCGGGCTATAATTAGACAGCCATAAAACTAGGAGGTAAAGGGTAGCAGACGACATTAACAGTAAAATGCTAGCTTGCAAGTAATACGTCTCGAATCTTTCATGTCTACTCAAGTGTCACTTATTCTTGAACAAGGAAAATGTTATGTTAAAGAACAAATTTACATTTAGGATCCCTAAAGCTTAAGGACTGGTGAAGGTTAGTGTGGCAATGAGAAAACAAATGCATACAAATCTGCATACTTCACAATTTTCACTCCGTGTGCCCCTTCCCTCTCCCTTTCTTTTCCAGCCACCCGTTTTTCATCCCCCTCCAGGGTTTGAGAAACATCAGAGAATTTAAACACAGGAAACCAATACAAAAACCCTCTCATGCAAAGAAACAGTGCCAATGCAGCTGACTTTACATTGTTTCTATTCATGGCTCACTAGTTTTACATTTTCTGATCAGTGCCTGCCACTGAGACCAGGAAACCAGTTTCTTCAAGAGCATCGGTGGACTGTGGGAAGGCCTTGCATTATTGATTTTCTGCTCGGAGATTTCAGTTGCTCTGTCAATCATGGGCCAGAAATATAAGATGGCAGTCAATAAGCAAAAGGACTGAGCTCCCATGAAGACAATAAAATAATTCAGGAGATCTGACTGAAACAGAAAATGCCAAAATCCTCCAGAGAAAAGACATCAGATAAGACTTTCTGGAAAGGAAAGTCATAGTGCTCCCCAAAAGACACTTTATCTTTGTAAGGGAGTATATTCTTGCCAAGTGAGTTTGGAATTTGTTCATCAAATTAATTCATTAATGAAAACATTTATTAGGGTCTGTTAAGCAACGTTCTAGGCACTGATGACACAGTGAGGAATTCTGCACCTATTGAATAGAAATTTATAAACACGTAGTTGTAAGAAAACGTGCTGCAGTAGAGGTAAGTGCAAATGGCTTTGTGAGCATAGAAGAAGGAGATAAAACAGCCTGGGTGAGTCAGGGAAGATTCCAGGAGTGACAACTGAGTTGTATCTTAAAGAATTCTTAGGAGTTCTACACACTGTGGACACAAAATAATCAAGAACCATTCTAGAGATAAGGGGAATAAGGTGAGTTTACCCGAGCCAGAGAGAAGATTATAACCCGGGAAGGTCTTAGAAGATGTTCTGGAGAAGCATGGCTTTCAGGACTGTCTTCTATCTTTTTAGAACAAAGAACATACATTAAACACACCTGAATACATTTTCAAAGTTTCAAAGAGTTATTTAGTTGCAAATTAGCAGGTCCACATGACCTTGATGTTGGGAAAGGGACTAATATGGACCTTACCAATAGGGCATTACCAACAGGGCGAGGAGGGCAAGTACGCATTCTTAAGACAGTGCGTTCTTTAATCGTTAAAGCAGGTGCGCAATGTCTATTTGATAGGCCATAGATCAGGCTTCTTTAGTTCAAGCCAAATCTGTTTTGAATCCTAATAATTACTCCACATACCTCAATATGTGAAAATCTCTTGTCAACACAAAGCGGGAGAGGAACACTCCAGGCTGCAGACCTAGCACGTGGCGACCACCCTACGCTTGCTCACTCTTATTCACACAAATTTAATGGACATATAAATTCTTGAAAGAGGCATTCTTTGAACTAGAGAAATGAACTGAACACTCTGTTATGTTGGTTTTCAACTGTTTAATGATTTTTCCCTCATCCTCTGTCAGATATAATCCCACAGTGTCTAATTTGTGCTTTGTGCAAAGAAGCTGCTCAATAAATATTTGTTAATGGATTGATTAGAGAGGGGAAGGCTGAGCATGACTGAAGGAAGTAGTAAAATATCTTTAAGGAGTTATTAAATGTCTTTAGAGCCTCTTGATGTGATCTACAAAATACTAAAACTATTAAATGGTAAAAATCAACAACTATGAATTCTGTAGTAAAGTATTCATCACAAATCCAATGTTTGGATAATGGAGTTTTCTTGTTGATACGATTTTCTGGTTAAAGAAAAGCTACCTTAAATCTTTTTTTCCCCACTAACCTTTTAAAGTTGTATTTGTTCAAGTTACTACCATACCTACTAGATAGTGCACTAAGGGTTTCCACTGTTTCCTGAATACTGTGCTCCGCTGCCAATCTCCCCTCCCACCCCTCTCTCTTACTCATTGCGCTCCACCCACAGCGCCTCTCCAAAAAACGGCTAACTGTCCTTCTGCTTCAGGACCTTCTCATATGTTATTCTTTTTTCCTAAAGCACATTTCCTCCCCTACAGGGTATTGGGGGCCTACAATCCCCTTGAAAGTGATGGGGCTCAGTCTCACTGAACTCAGCCAGTAGAACTAACCTCTAGGAAGCTGCCACTAACCTTTGCAGCTGCCTGTAGCACTGAGCAAATGATTCGCAGGAGCTCACCCCCAATCTGCTGCAAGCCTCTCTGCGTTCTGGCCCCGAATCTTTGCAATTGCCACTGGAGAATACCACATTCTCCTCTTTGTCTTCTGCTTTCTGTTGATTGTCAGATTCGAAACTGGAACCACCAAGGAAGAGGATTCTGGGAAATGTAGTTCCAAGTTCTTTCTCTGATCCGCAGCAAGATTACACTAGAAGAGAGAATGGTTAGGTTGAGTTGACTACAGATAATCCAGCCCCTAGCCGACTTCTATACATCCTTCATTTTCAAAGATGGTTTCCTGGCCCCTAGACAAGGTTATGCTCCTCTGTCATAGTATTTTTCTTAATAATGCTTAGCACAATTGTAACATTATGGTATTATGTGTAATTATGGGTTAAATATTTTTTTAATCCACTAGAACCACTAGTTCCTTGTGTTTACCAAAATACCCTCTCACCTTCTGGAAACTATTAGGCTCTCAATAATATATGCTGAAGGAATGAACGAAGTGCCTCAATTTCTTTTCAATGATACATACTCTCTCAATTCCTGAAAGTCATCCTTTCTGAACACTGTACAGAGGTGAGGTTTTGATTTAGACATAACAAGTGGAAGAGATTGGGTTAACGCGACGATTGCAGTGTAAACTTGGAAATTGTTTTAAAAGTTAATAGCAGGGATGCAATTTGGCATTCTCTATCAGTTTTTAAAATATGTCTATCTTTTGACCTAGAAATTCTAAGGATGTATTCTAATGACATTTTAAGCTGTGAAGGAGATTGATGTATAAGGATTATTCATTGCAACTTCTGGAAAGAGTTGTTCTTACTCTGTGTTTATACTTCCACACCTCCCACTCACTTGTTAAACCACTTTTATATGGCTTCAGTCCCCATAAACCCACCGAAAATGTGTGTCCGAGGCCAGTAACAACCCTCTTCTCATCAATAAACCCAACGGACATTTATAGTTTACATCTTACTTGACCTCTCATGTGAGATGCACTTGACCCGTGGTTAGTTTGCTCCCTCTTTAAGCATACTCGCCTCTGACTTCCAGTGCCTGGTGCTACTTCTGCCTCTCTGACCACCTTTCTCAGTCTCTTTTGTGAGCCTGTCTTCCTCCGCTTTGTGGTTCTGCTCTAGGTTCTCATCCTTTCCTGCTCTCTCTGGGCAAATTCACCCTTTCCCATTATTTCAGTTACCTTTCATATGCAGAAAAACTCAAGTCCATCTCTAGAATGAAAGGATCTCAGCATGCGCAATTGGCTGCTGGACATCTCAACTCAGCATATTAAACTCGCCTTACCTAAAAGGGAATATGCCATCATTAGCAGCAAAAGTGCTTCATTCACTTACTTATTCAGCCAAAAGTGTGAGTGTCTGTGTGTCTGTGTGTGTTTATGAAAATGGAGATGAAGGATATTTTTACTTACTTTCATGTAGGCAAGATAACCAGCATCAGTGCATAAGCAGTCTATGATTATTCTAATCTAGTTCTATTTTCCTCACAGTTAGTAAATTCATTCCAGAGTTGGGCAATAGAGTCACTTTCAAGGCCTAATGTTTTGGGTTTTAGACCTTCCTTTTTTCTGAATCTTTTTAGGTATTTTAGATAAGATTAAGGGAGATTGGTACCATTTATGATATGGAGATCATATCATACCATTTATGATATGATATGGGAGACATGGAACCAGAATCCATAAGTATCTTATGTAATGGTAGCGTAATTCCATTATACGGAAACATTGAGGCTCATTTAACCATTCTCCTGTTGCTCCTTTCTGATGAAGATGAGTTCGGAAGTGTGGATTGAGGGTCCAGGTTAGTTAGGCTGCAGTCAGTCTAGGCTACATTAGATGCTAACGATCATGAACCTGAAAACATTGGAGTTTGATTTGAAAAACAAATTCTGAGTATGAGTATATTTGCCTGTATTTCTATATTTCTTTAAAAGAGATTTGCTTCCATATTCTGGAAAAGTCTGTAAGAAATAAAATACAGCAGCATCTTTCAGAGATTGGGGGATTATGGTGTGCTCTCTGAAAGGAGGACTTTGTGTTTTATCTGATTATGGGAGTGTTGTGTTCGGCCTTGGCTGAAGATTAGGGAAGGATGGCTTTCAAGATGCTTTTGTCTTATTGACCTTTCATAAGTTGGGTCAAATAAGACTAAATCTCTGCAAGTTTGAGGAGAAAAGGAAAATAGTAACTTATTTTCCAGGGGAGTATGACTTTAGTTTGGTTCATTTAAATACTCACTGCAGTTTTAGGATGATTTTTAGTATTTTCAAATAACTGTGCATCCTGTTCCATGGCTTGCCTTCACGCAGCCTGGGAAAACAGTAAGTATCTGCGTGAGGTTTAAAGTGACACTAAACTCTTATTTGCCCCCACTGCCTCTCCTGAACCTCCACATTTTCTCCTTAGCAACCTTTTTCTGGCTTGTTGTAGTGCCTTAATTAATTAGCATGTAAATAATAAAAGTTTATTCTCTCACTCAGGCTAGACATTTGTTATGAGATACATGGAAGTATAAAATAGGGACCATTCTTCGAGGAGACAATATGTTGTTGAGAAGAGGAAATATGCATATAAAATAAAGAGAAAACTTAAATAAATTGGAGAACTTGAGCTTAAGGAAAAACGTAAGAGCTGAGGAGATGGGAGGGGTCGGCAGAATAAATATTGTAATGATGGCCATGTGAAAAGAGTGATTCAACTTCCTCTGTTGAACACCAGAGGGTGGAACTGGAAAAGGCGTGGATGTTAGAGAAGGGCGACATGGAATTCCAAATCGTAGTTGAGCTGAGAGCACAATGCCCTGTGTTGAGAGAGAGTGAGTTTCCTGTTATTAAAGTCATTCAAGGACATGCTGGATAAATACTAATGGCTGCTGTTCTGGAAGGGATCTAAGAGTGAGATAGGAAGTTGAATAGGAGAATCTTCAAGATCCATTCTGATTCTGAGAGTCTATGTACCATTTTCAAGACAGAAATGATAAAACTTTCTCACAATTAGATAGTATATTACATAGGTAGTATGGAATTGGAACATTGTTTTGATAGATTTGGGTCAGGCATTTCTTCTCTAGGAGTAATGTGCTGTGAACGTGTCAGCATATGCATTTTTCTGTGGTAATAGCTCCTGCTTTCATCAATTCTCAACTTCTATGATCCCAAAGACATTATGACCACAGAAATAGAGGGCCCTGGTAAAGTGACACACTCGTGGTGAGGCAGCTGTCGTCTTACAGAAAACAAGGTCTAAGGGACAAACGCCTAGGGCAGTTAAGTATCGATAGTGGGAAGAAGAACAGGAGGGAAGTTGTGAGACTGAATAGTGTCGGGGGTGGGGGGACGTGGCGGAGAACTGGAAGGGGTATAAGTTTTTTGCATAGTCTCAGAACTGAAATCATCTTCTTCCTTCCTCAGAACAGCTCCCTTCCCATCACCACAAATTGTACCATTGTAATGTCAGGGTTCCCAGAGAAAGAGAATAAAAAAGATATATATATATATATATATATATATCTCTTACGGATACACTTGGATATATATATCCAATATATATATCTCCAATAAAGTTATGTACGGATATATATATCTTTATGCATGCTCACATACACACACACATATATGTGCATATATACATCCTTAAAATAAATCTCTTAATATATATATTTATCATAATATATAAGAAATAGAAACTCAGTCTGTCTCAACATAGAGCATTCTGCTCTCAGGTCAATTACCATTTAGAATTCCATGATGTCCTTCTCTAACGTCCACCCCTTTTCCACTTCCACCCTCTGGTGTTCAACAGAGCAAGCTGACTCACTCTTTTCACATGGCCATCATTACAATATTTATTCTGCCGACCCCTCCCATCTCCCCAGCCCTTAAGTATTTCCTTCTCCAGGCTTAATATAGACATTAAGAGATTTATTTTAAGAAATAGGCTCATATGATTTTGGGGGCTGGCAAGTTTAAAATGTGTAGGTCAGGCTGGCAGGCTGGAAACCAGGCAGGAAATGATGCTGCTGTCCTGAGGAAGAATTCTCAGGAAAACCTCAGTTATCATTCTTAAGACCTTCAACTGATTAAATGAGGCCCACCCACATGATCAAAGATAATCTTCTTAACTTGAAGTCAATTTAAAATGCATTGACAAAATACTGTCACACCAACACTGAGATTAGTGTTTGATTAGATATCTGGGTGCTGCAGCCCGGATAAATGGAGACATCAAGTTAACCATCACAACCGCTATGCTAACATCTTTCATCCCAGAAAACTTATGAAGATGTCATTCATTTTTCTGATAGAATTTCATCATGCTTTTACCCCAGAAAGGAACATAAGGAAAGTCCGTTTTTAATGGAGGTAGAAGGAAGGTGAATGGAATACCAAGAAAGCACACAAAGCCTCCCTCACGATTGTGTCTAGGACTGCCTTCGGTAAACGAAGTAGGCAATTGCTAAATGATTTGTACCACTTTCCTAGTGGTACCAATGGATTTGTTCTTATTCATTCTGCTTTGGTTTTTGAGATGGATGGCTTAGATTATGCATACAATTTTTAGTTGAGTGATGTAATCCCACTCTAACCCACCAAGCTGTCTAGGAGAATGGCAGATATTAGCAAAACCCATTAATTTTGTGCCTTTAATATATCACATCAGTATCACAATACTACTTGCAGCAGTCACCTGTTGCTGCACGTCAAACAATTGCAAAATCACATATTTTCATTCATGTGTGCCTGCACTCGCCTGAGTTTGCCTGTAAGGTCGGGGTTCACTTCATGGCTGCTCTGTGTTCCCACATATTTCTGCTACTAGTGGACTGAGACATGTCTGTCTCAGAATCATAGCAGAAGAGCAAGGGAAGCTAGTGCACATATGGATGCTCTGAAAGCCCAGGCTTGGAGCTGATGTATTGTCACTTCTACCCACATTTTATTGGCAAAAAACATCTTATCAATGGAGTGGGGACATATATTCTGCCTCAAGTGGGAAAAACTGCAAGGTTACATGGCAGAGATCATGGATACAGGGAGAGGTGAAAAGTTGGGCCAATAATTAAATCAAATTTGTGATAATATATTAGTTTTCTATGGCTGCTTTAACACATTACCGCAAACTTGGTGACTTAAGACAAGAGAAATGGATTCTCTCCCTTCTGGAGGCAGAAATATGAAAGCAGTATCCCTGGGCCGAAATCAAGATGCTGCGGGGCTATGCTCCCGCTGGAGGCCACAGGGGAGAATCCACTCCTTGCCTCTTCCAACTTCTGGTGGCTGCTGGCATTCCTTGAGCTGTGGCTGCATCACCCCAATCTCTGCATCCATGGTCACATTGCCCTCTTGTCTTCTATCTGTTGTTTTCTCTTTTGTCAATGTAAAATTTCCCTCTGCCTCTGTCTTTAAGGGAATGTGATTGCATTTAGGGCCCATCTAGATAATCCAGGAGATTCTCCCCATCTCAAGATCCTTATCTTAATCCTATCGTTTACATATAAGATAAGATTCAAGGTTCCAGGGATTAAGGCCTGACATCTTTGGGGGGCATTTTTCAGCCTACCACACACAGGGTTAGCATTCACAGAAGGCTTATCATGTATAAGGCACTAATCTAAGCCTTTACATATATTAACTAATTTAATTCAACCCTTGATGTTGTTTCAGTTATTGTCACCACATTTTAGATGAGGAAACTAAGGCAAAGAGAAGCTAAACAACAACTTGCCCAAGTAGGAGAGCCAGAATTTGAGCCCTCAGTCTGGATGCAGAGTCTCTTAATCACTACACTCTACTGCGTCTCGACTCTGCTTGTAAATCAAAAGAAACGTGGTCAGAAACCATCATCTCTAATGCTGGGACCTTTAATGCTGGGCTTTTAATATCATCAGGCAGATTGGCTTCTAATACTGAGAAATATGGAATGGGCTCCTGGGAATTTCAGGGAGTAGCAAACAAAAATATCTTGGATGCTGTCAGCAATTGTTCCAAAAACTGTTGGACTGAGATCAATGACCATATTCCTGGGTGATATTCGGTGGCCAAGTTCTCAGCAGAGCTTCTCAGGTTGGACCACTTCTGCTTTATAAGCTTTCTTCTCTTCAGAACTGCTAAGAAATCGACTAGTGCTTGATGGAGTTTGTGTTCTTGCTTCCTGCAGAAAGCTGCAGCTGAGGAGTCTCAATCTGCACAACTTAATAGGAAATAATATCTGAATGATGATGATGGTTGGGTTATTTTGAACCAGTCATTCAACAGAGTGATGTGTTTCTTTAAATACACTGGCATTTTTCATGACTTAAATGCTGAGCTTTTCCAGCTTAGCTTCATATCTACTCTCCAAAAGAGAGACATTAGCTACACAGATCATCACATTTACTCTTTTGACTTAAATCTTGACGAAATCTAATTAATTATATTATGAAGAACAGAACGTTGGTGATGGAGGGATGACTCCAACCACATATGGTGTGAGCCAAATGTCTCCAGAGATGTTTCCCCTTTTTTGTGCTTTATCAGGGCTTTCCTCCCTTCACTCATTAGCCCATGTGTTTTTTCATGGTCATTAATTGGCACATTGTTTAGTCCTTTGTCCCCAATCAATCAAAAATTCCTTGATATAGATATTAATTTCCAGTTGGCTTTGTTGGCTCTTTAGGTGTGCTAAAGATTTTTCTATTACACACTAAAAGCCACTATTATTATTTTCTCCAAGAGTAAATATGTTTAGATCCAAGAGCTTTATATAGATTCCAGGCTTTTCAAAACTACATTCTTAAGTCTGTCAAAATGACTGAACCGTGAAAACACATATTCAGGCTTCTGGAAATTGGGACAAAAATCAGTTTCCAATGTACAAATAGTCAACTCAAAGTAAGACCTTTTCCTTCAATTTTTCACTTTCTATCACTTTGTAAAGAACTACCATTGGATTATTCCTAAGAAAAAGTAGGAAGGAAAATTAAGCCTAATAATTAAATTTCTGCCATAGATGGAACTGCCAGAAATTAAACATGCTATGTGAATCAAGGAATCACAGGAAGTTTTATATCCATCTTTTCTCTGAGTATTATTGCAGGCACAGAGAAAATCTCTAAAATATTAGAAGGATGCATGTGTGCGTGGTGGCAGGGAACCTTGGGGGTTTCAGGAGAAACATGAACCCTCAAGTGGCTAGCGATACATCACCACTAAGCTTGCTCCCAATTTAGGAGTGAGCACTCGCTCTCTTTCCCTGGCTTGAAACGATCTTACCTCAGATAGTCACATAGCCCTGCCCTTAATTCATGCAGATCTCGCCTCAAATCCTTTCTCTCAGAGTCCTTTCTTGACCATCCTATCAGAAATAGCAACCCCTGCTACTTTCTCCTCGTCTCTGTTCAATTTTCCTCCTTGACATTTATCACCACCTCAGTTTATATTATATGCTCATTTGTTAATTGTTGGTTTGTGCATTTTCTGTTTCCCCCCACATCTAGAACAGTGCCTGGTACAGAGTGGGTGCCCAAGACATACTTACTGTTCTCGTTGAACCCCCGTCCGTCACTTCAGTTACAAACACACACTGCTTATTTGTTTGTTTTGAATTAAGTGCTTATGCACAGACATTTGGAATTAAGAAAAATTCAATTGAAATATTTCAAAAAATTTGAAAACAAAGAAGCAGGGAACACAGGATGTGAGAGGTCATTTTATGATAACAAAAATGAAGCTCAAAGAGGACAAATGAATAATTCAAGGTCACACGGCTGTCAAATATTGTGGAGGGTCTGAGATTTTAAGCTACTTGCAAGATAATAAGTTAGTCTTCCATAGTTTCACGGAAGCTATGTTTCAGAGTTTCATAATTTCATGCTGGCAGATACATGAGACTCCTGGGTCAGAAACAAAGGACTTTATTCTCACGGCACAGCAAACAGCATGAACATAATATTTGCATCAGTTTGCCTTGCTCTCTCCCCAGAACCAACAGCTTCATGGGAGTGATATGGAGGTTGCCAAGTGGATGCTATATGTCCATGCAGTGGGTTTGTGTCAAGCTGAGGAACCCTGAGTTTAAGGATTTGAATCTTTTATAATGACCAGTAAGCAAATCTGAACTCTGTTTCAGAAAAGTCACTATCTCTATCATTCAGTGTTGTACAAAATACTTGAAAAGATAAAAACAGGTCATACCACTGCTCACAAGACTTGAAGAAATGCTAGAGATTCGTGGGGAATTGTCTTCCAACATTGGCCAGTTATAAAAACAATTGAGTGCCATGTCCTAACTCTTAATTATTGCTTTAGCAAATTACATAAAACCTGTTATCACTTAGCACAATGTCTGGCAGATAGTAAAGACTCAATAAAAGTTAACTCCTCATTCTCATTCCACATACTACCTTTTCATCTTTGGCTTGTATATAAGGTTTCTGCTTTATTTCTGATTATGTATGTCATGGATATTTGGGATAGGTTTAACTTGGTGAAGGAATGCGCTAGAAAAAAATATCAGCCATAATCTCCTCAATGCTGAACTCTATTCTGAACACATCAATGGAAGAAGCCCACCCCAACAAATCATTAAATAAATACAGATACATCGTGAGTATTTCAAACCCTGCAAAACATAATAAATATGCAGAATCTTAGAGGGGAGACCTTAAAGATCACCTCACCCAAACTGCCTTTCTTCCTCGGCTTTGAAAATTGATGAAGAAACCAGATGAGGGGGCTGAGTGGCTTGTCTACAGCCAAATTGAGTTAATAGCAGAGTGGGGAATGTGACAGTCTTGATGCGATACTATGCCTGTAACAATAACTTGAGTCTTCTCACACTGCTTTTTAAAAGGGCATTCACAGTATGAATGGCTTGAGTTAACTGCCTCTTGAAGTACTTACCCAGGAGAGTGAGGAACTGCCCGGACCTGAAGGTGGTGAACTTGGGATGTATTGCAAGAGAAACCAGCGGCTGCATAAAGTTAAGAGTACAGATCAAATGTGGAAAATCTTAACAGCATCGACTAGTCAGTACTTTTCCATGAGTGGGAGATGGTACATCATAGCAGGTGTAAACTCTGGAGTCAGATCAGGGTGTGAATTTCTATTTTGTTTAGTTTTAAAAGTTATTTAACATTACTTTGCCTCAGATCCTTCATATGTAGTTCGAAGATAGTCATTATATCTTTCTTACAGAGTTAAATGAAAATACATACATAGTATATAGCACAGTCCATATATAGCAAGAACTCAATAGTATTAGGATCATTCATACTATTATGTACCCTAGATTTAATAAATCATTTGAGCTAGATATTATCTCTTGGTCTTTCCAGATTCTTTCTCCAGCCTTCCTCCCCTTCTCTGTACACTTGGGGAATGAGCCATATGTGCACCTCAATGGACAGCCCTGGGTTAAGCCAGTGGGGAGCCCTGGCAGGGAATTGGAGAAAGGGAGGAGAGAACCGCTGTGAAGTTCACCAAGTGCCTTAACTTCTGTCAGGGGGCCCTCTCCACACTGCCCTTTATACTTCAACATTCTGGCAACTGCCCTCACTTCTTTGGCCATCACCCACTAATACTAGCCATGGGGTTCTGCATTGTCTCTTGTGGTCTCCTAATACCTTGCTCCCACTTTTAAAAAGGGTCTCTTTCTTCAACTCTTCTCAAATTATCCTAATTTGAATGTGCTTTGTTATTCTAGCTGATTCATCATTTTCCCATTTGATCTTTGCAACAACTCTGTCAGTTAAGTATTATTTCCATTTAACATATGAAGCTACTGAGGCTTAGGCAAATTAAACTAATTTCCCAAAGTCAGTTGACTAGTAAATGACAATGTCAAGACCAGAATCTAGTTTTTCTGGCTCCAAGTCCATGGTCATTCTAACATGCCGTGTCTTTGGGCTTTCATTGCATTCACTAGATCATAGTTCTCAAGGGCAGGACCATGGTTTATTAATCTTAGCATCTAGCCGCATTTCTTTCCAAGTTTAAAGTTATTTACTTGGCACACATGGCATATGTTCAATGCATGTTTTCAAAATTTCTATCATATATAATTTAAATTTGAAAGTTATTTTTAAGGAGGCATATACCACTTAATCAGTATTACATTTCACATCACATAACTTGAACATATTGTTTTATTATATGATAATAACCTTACTATTCATTGACTGCCAAAAAATAGCACACAGCTGATGAGAGAATGCTGTTGGTGGGTGGTAGGGGAGAGAGGAGGATGACTTCATGAGTAAGCCTGGGGAGTTGTTCTGGTTGAATTCTTTCATTTTTTTCTGGGCCTCTCTCTGAAATGTAAAGAGCTCTGGGACTCTGGCTGCAGATGAAAGAGGTAGATTTTTGTTTAGAGAGAAGCTGAGGGAGGTGGGTGTGTTTTGCTGTGTTTTGAATTTAGTTCTTTTCCTGCATTATAGAATCTGATTTCCTACAGAAAAGTTTAGCATCTGTTTTGTGATTTGATGAATGGCTTTGAGCTGTTAATTTAATTGCTTCCTAGTAAGATACTAATGACCTTTTTTGTTCCACTAAATACTAGTGTGTTTAGTTATAAATTAACCATAACTAAACACTTGGAGCTCCAATACTTACAATTCATATCGCTCAGGTTTGTGTTGTAGCAACTACTTGAGTTAGTGTTACAGATGTCCTGTGGATTTGGCTTCCAAAATCTGTAGTAGGTGGGAAGGCCATTAACTTGCTCATAACAGGAAATTCAGAGAAAAAGCCCACTGCAATATGAGCAGACAAAGGAGAAGAAAAGACAAAAATACCCCAGCACATTTCTAAGTCTGAGAAATCCCATTTGATGGTTTCAGCCTAAGAGCTGAGGCCTGGAGTTTGGACCCTTCTGTCCCGATTACCTGAGAATTATTTCTTCTCTGGGTGGCCACAGCATGGGAGGGGGTGGAGGAGTTAAGCTAAAACTCTGGATGCTCGTATTTGTCTACCGATCACCAGATTTCAAATGTTCCTCCAGGAGTGAGGACAACTTTATATATTTCATGGGAATAAATATTAATTCACCATTTCTCCAGCCCTTCTGGCGTGGCCACTGAGTGTTGATTTGATTGGTAATTGATATTAGGGCACTGCAGCTCCCACTGGACTTTAATCGGCTTCCTCCTGGACTATCGCCAAGTAAGACCTTTTCCTGAAGGGCCCCAACCACACAGGGAGGCCACAGAAGGTCTGGGTCTGCCTTTGGCAACTGGAGGAATGCAATTGCTTGGGATGTCTGTGTCATCGGGAGATTTATTCCCTGCCTTCTTTGAAATAGCACTTTCTCACAAACTAGGAATTCTCCCAAAGCTCCAAGATAAATATTTTTGGAAACCTAATGATGTTTGATTTTCTCAAAACTAAGACAAAGATAAGGTGCAGGTTCAGGATGGAAAAGGCAAGAATCTCCCTCTCCACTCCCAGCTGAGGCATATTTGGTTTCTGATCTGCCTACAAACAGGGCAGTTGAAAGAAATGCACAGTAAACTGGAGCTCCAGTGAAAGGGTACTGGGGCTCCATCATCTCCAGGACCCGGGGAGGGCTGCTGCGTGGAATGTGGACCTCCCAGACTAGGACTTGATTTTATGTCAAGGCTGGAATGAGTGGCCAAGCAAGAATTCTTTAAACTTGAGGATTTGTATAGTGATGTTAAAGAGAATGAAGGAGTAAGTGTATAATGTGTGAGCCAAATCTTGGTATCTTTCTTTTTCTTAATCACCCCTACCTCCAAACTAAAAACTTTTTATTCAGCATTTCAATTACCACATTATGCTTTAAGTGAATGATACCTTATCATTAAGATTAAATTTGAATCCTTTTAAAGGAAGCCTGAAGGGATTGATATTGTGAAACCTCAGGCTCCTTATCTTTTGAGCCCTTAGAAAAGAATATATAACCACATTTTTAAAAGAGTGATTTAAATTTTTAATTTTTTTTGAAAGATGTGTTTCTAAGCTGAGAATTTGCTCATAGCTCTTCATGTTGAACACAGCCATGCTGTTCATATTAAGGATGGATTTTGATGTCTCTCAAGGTGAAATTCTACGTTGAACATGCAAATCACCAGCATCAGACCCATCAGCAAATATTGTTAGCTTCACCTTCAGAATAAATCCAGAGTTAGACTTCTTCTCACCACCCTGCTGCCTCCATTCTGGTCTGAGCCACCATAACGTCTTACGAGCACTTCCTGGCTGGTCTCCCTGATTCCAACTCTGATTCCCTTCAGTCTCTTCTCACTCCAGATTGGTCTGATCAAAACGTAAGTTTACTCTTTTGCTCAAATCGCTTCCCATGACACTCAGAGTAAAAGCCAAAGTCTCAGGACAGCTTCCAAGCAATCTGCTTCCTACCTCTACCTTGTTCTCTCTCTTTCATCTCCTGCCAGTTTCTATCCAGCTACTCAGGGCTCCTTGCTGTTCATCAAATGTGTCAGGAAAGTCTTAGCCTTAGTTATTTTCTCTGTCGGAACCACTCTTCCTTTGTAAGGCTCTCTCTCATCTTTTTCTGTTTTTTACTCAAATATCACTCTCTTAATGAAATCTATTGTTACCACTCTATTCAAAATTGTAATCCTTCCCATAACTGCCTCTATCTCCTTCGCCTGATTTAAATTTTTCATAAGATTGCCACCTAACATATTATTATTTTGTCACATACTTCTTTTCTTTATTGTCTGCCTCTCCCCTTGAGAAGATAAGTTCTATGAGTGTGTGCCCAGAACACAGCAGGGCTCATAGTAGGCATTTGAAAGTATTTTTGAATAAGTGACTAAGACACTATGTTCTTATTCTTTGGAACCCTGTTAAAGACTCTGACTCAGACCCCTCTTCTGATCACCAACTAATGATTCTGTGCTCAATTCAGATGTAGGAGCATTTTTCACACCAACTAGCAATTCTCTGACATCTGGTGGGTATCCTACAATTCAACTCAATTCTGACACTATCTACCCAGAGATAGCATCAGATTCCACAAGTTAAGGGCTCAGTCCTAAAAGACCACCCTCCCTTCAGATGCCAGTTGCAAGCCCAGGTTATCACCTGTGCTTCTGACCTACTGGCTATAGTTTGGAGGTTCCAATGACAGTTTCCTTGGGTTTGATTAATTCGCTAGAGTGGCACACAGAACTCAAAGAAAGATTTTACTTATTGGATTACTGATTTATTATAAAAGGATACAACTCAGGAACAGCCAGATGGAAGAGATGCCTAGGGCAAGGTATGGGCAAAGGGCACAGAGCTTCCATGCTTTCTTTGGAGTCACCACTCTCCCTGAATCACCTGTTTCCCAACCCAGAAGCTCTCGAAACACCCTCCTGTATGAGTTTTTATGGAGGCTTCATTACATAGGTGTGATTGGTTAAATCATTGGCCACTGGTAATTGATTCAACCTCCAGCCCCTCTTCCCTCCCTAGAGTTTGAGGAGTGGGACTGAAAGTTCCAATCCTCTAATCATATGGTTAGCTCTCCTGGCAACCAGGCTCCATCCTTAGGTGCTATCCAAAAGTTACCTCTTAACGTAACAAAAGACACCTTTATCACCCTCATCACTTAGGAAACTTCAAGAGTTTTAAGAACTCTCTGCTAGAAATGGGGACAGAGTTCAAACATATGTTTCTTATTATAAGTCACAATATCACACCTGTGAAGTGCTCCCAAGGTCTGAAGAGGGGTACAAAAATGCAGAGTACGTTGGGTATGTAATAACAGCACAACAAAGCAATTCTCCTATAACAAGTACCCACCTATCCGACACATACTAAGATTAAACAGTGACAGAGGTTCTAACATTACTACTTTTTCCTGAATGTAACTGGATTCTTGAGCTTCTTGTTCTCATCTCAGTGCCTATCGCAGCAAACTGACATCTCAGGACAAACCACAAATCCAACTCTAGATGCATTAAAGAATAATCCAGATATTTTACTGAAGATTTCTTAGAAACACTGAAGAATACTACATCTCACATTACAAAAAAACTTCCTAAAAAGTACAGCTTAAATATCTTCTTTCTCCATGATTCCATTCTAGGGCTTTTCATACACATACTTGTCTCTCTTCCTCTATGGTTCCCAGCAACTCCCTAAGACAGTTCAGAACCCTAATCCACCTGGCCAAGATTCTGTAACATTATGTCATTGCAATAATTTGTTTATTTAGATATATACATGATAGTCCCCTGATTAAAACTTGCAATTATCTCTTTATTGTCCACAGTATATAGTACAAACTTCTTATAGCGGTCTTGATACCACTAAACTTGCCAAACTTGTCTTCAGCTGGAGTCCTCACAATCTAAGCTCCAGCCATGCTGAATTACATTCAGTTCTGCAAAGATGGCAGCCCCTTCCTTATCTCTGAGGCTTTGTGCAGATGGCTCCTTTCCTCTATAATACCTCATTTCTCATCCTTCTGATGCACCTGACTAGAAAATCACCTCACTCATGAATTTTTTTTTCCCATCTCTCTCAGGTAGCATTGGCCATATTGACCTTCAAGGACTCAAATACTCAGACTTCTTTTCTTCAAACGCTCAAAGGCTCCTCTTGCCTGAGACGTCACACTTTCTGTTCCCTCTGCCTGGACGACACTTTGCTCAGTTAGCCACAGGGCTTACTCCCATATTTTCTTCAGATCTCTGTTAACTGTCATTGTACCAGTGAATCGTTCCCCAATGATTCTGTGAAAACAAGTTAAGCCCACCCCCATCCTCACTCTGGCACTACCCATTCTCATACCGTGCTTTATTTTCCCTCCAAAAGCACTCATCTCCGTATGATACATACGTCCTTGTTTATTTGTTTA
This sequence comes from Equus przewalskii, assembly GCF_037783145.1. Taxonomy (NCBI): domain Eukaryota; kingdom Metazoa; phylum Chordata; class Mammalia; order Perissodactyla; family Equidae; genus Equus; species Equus przewalskii. The sequence goes on from NC_091854.1 coordinate 15,292,052, forward strand.
TTTCCTCTCTCCCTCCACTAAAATGTAAGCTCTATAAGGGCAGATTTTAAAATTATATTCTTCACTATTGTTCTTCCATAATCCAGTATGATGCTTGGCACATATTAGATGCCCCATAAATATTTGTTGAATTAATTGATGAATAAATGTTTAACTATGTTTCTTGCTATTCAGTCTACAGACTCTATGAAGGAGGTTACTACGTGCATTTTACTCACAATTGTAGTAAATAATGTTTGTTTAATGAGTGAATGGATGGATAAATAAATGTATTGTGTAATTAGCACAGAGTTTGTCACAACATATACATTCATATACCTCTATATGGAAAGACTCTTCTGAGCAGCAGAAACAGCAAATGCAAAGACCAAAGGTACATTCACACTGACATATTCTGGAAATAGCAGAATCAGGGGGGATGGAATAGAGAGAATTAAGGGGAGAATATTAAGAGCTGAGCTCTAATAGGGGTATATCACTTAGAACCTTGTAGGATATTTTAAAGACTTTGACTTTTTTTTAGAAATAGGAAGACATTCAGGGATTTTGAGCACAGGAGTGACATGATCTGGCCTGCATTTTAAGAAAACCATTTTATCTGCTATATTAATCAAAGATTACCATACACAAAAGAAGCAGGAAAATATGACTTTTTGTGTGTGTGTGTAAGTAAGATTGGCCCTGAACTAGCATCTGTCACCAGTCTTCCTCTTTTGCTGAGGAAGACTGGCCCTGAGCTAACATCTGTGCCCATCTTCCTCTATTTTGTATGTTGTTGGATATGGCCTCAGCATGGCCTGATGAGTGGTCCCATGTCTGCACCCAGGATTCGAACCTGTAAACCCTGGGCCACCAAAGTAGAGCATGTGAACTTAACAACTACACCACCAGGCCAGCCCCATACTATGACTCTTAATGAGGAGAAAACTCAATCAATCAAAATTCACCCCAAACTGACACAGGTGTTAGAATTGCAGACAAGGACATTAAAATAGCTATTGTAATTGCATTATATATGTTCAAAAGTTAAATAGAAACATGGAAGACATGAGATAGGCCTAATTCTAATGTCTAGAGAAAACAACTACAATACCTGATCTCAAGATGAAAAACATGTTGTATGATATTAACAACAGACTATAACAATTTTCTCAACCTTTCTTATTAACATTGCTAAGGAGCCTTTTTGGATATTTTTTCCTAACCATCTCCATCTTCTGTGAAGTTTATAACCACACGTATACTGTATACTGTCTTGCTTCTCAAGAACCAAGTTTTGCCTTCTTGAAGTGATATTTCCTCCATTGAAAATGCATGGATTACATATGGCAGTTGGAAAGATGAATGAAATTAAAGATACAGCAAAAACTATCCAAAATGAAACACACAGAAAAAAATAATTTTTTAAAAATGAAGAACATCAGTGAGCTATGGAACAATTTCAAGTGACATAATATCCATGTAATTGAAGCCCTTGAAGGACATGGAGGAAAAGAGGAGAAAGAAAAAAATGTTTGACAAAACAATGGCTGTTTTTTTTTTCATATTTAATGAAAACTGTAAACCCAAAGATCAAAGAAGCTTATTATATCCCAAGTAAGAGAAACATGAAGAAAACTACACAAAGGAACATCATAATCAAATTGCTCAAAATAAAAGATAAAACAAGATCTTTATAGCAGCCAGAAAATAAAAAAACATGTTAAGAACAGAGGAACAAAGATAAAGATGACAGCAGATTTCTTATTGGAACAATGCAGTGAGAAGGCAGTGGAGTGACATTCAAAAAATACTAAAAGAAAAAAAATCTATGAATTTTAGTTAATATATCCATTGAAAATATCTTTTAAAAAAGATAGTAAAATAAGCATTTTTTTCCAGACATACAAAAACTGAAAGGTCTTTTCAACAAATGGTATTGAGAAAACTGGATATCCATATACAAAACAATGAAGTTCAACGCTTACTGTATTAGTTTGCTGGGGCTGTCATAACAAAATATTACAAACTGGCTGGCTTAAATGGTATAAATGTATTTTCTTATAGTTCTGGGCTAGAAGTCCAAGATCAAGGTGTAAACAGCTGTGGTTTCTCCTGAGGCCTCTCTCATTGGCTTGCAGGTGAGCACCTTCTCACTGTGTCCTTACATGGCCTTTTCTCTGTATGTGCACATCCCTGGGGTCTCTTCCCTTTTTTAGGAGAACACTAACCCTGTTGTATTAGGGCCCCACACTTACGACCTCATTTAACCTTAATCACCTCCGTAAAGGTCCTATCTCTAAATACAGTCACATTGGGGATTAGAACTTCAAAACATAAATTTTGAGAGGACAAAATTCAGCTCATAGCACTTACTTTTAACCATATACAAAAGTTAACTCAAAATGGACTAAAGACCTAAGTGTAAGGCCTAAAACTATAGACCTCCTAGAAGAAAACATAGAGGAAAATCTTCATAAGATTGGATTTAGCAATGATTTCTTGAATATGACACCAAAAGTACACACCAAAGGCAAAAAAAGACAAACGGGACTACATCAAACTTAAAAACTTATGTGCATCAAAGAAAACAATCAATAGTGTGAAAAGGCAACCTACTAAATGGGAGAAAATATTTGCAAATCACATAACTGATAAGGGATTAATATCTAGACTATATAAAGAACTCTTACAACTTAAGAACAAAAAATCAAATAACTTGATTAAAAAATGGGCAAAGGACTCGAATAAACATTTCTCCAAAGAAGATATACAAATGGCTAGCAAGTATATGAGAAGATGCTTAACATCACCAATCATTAGAGAAGTGCAAAACAAAACCACAGTGATCTATAACCTCACACCCATTAGGATGGTCGCTATCAAAACAACAGCAAGTGTTGGTGAGGATGAAGAGAAATTGGAACCATTGTACCATAGCATAACATAAAATTGTGCAGCCTCCATGGAAAATAGAATGGCGATTCCTCAAAAAATTAAAAATAGGATGACTATAGGATGCAACAATCCTATTTCTAGGTATATATCCACAAGAATTCAAATCAGAATCTCAAAGAGATATTACACACCTATGTTCGTTGCAGCTTTATCCACAATAGCCAAGAGGTAGAAACAACCAAATGTGCATCGATGGATAAATGGATTTAAAAAATATGGTATATACATACAATAGAATATTATTCAGCCTTAAAAGAGAAAGAAATACTGTCATATGTTACAACATGGATAAAGTTTGAAGACATTATGCTAAGTGAAATAAGCCAGTCACAAAAAAGACAAATACTGAGTGCTTTCACTTACATGAGGTATTTAGAGTAGTCAAACCCATGGAAATAGATAGCAGCATGGTGGTTGCTGGGGACTGGAGGGAGGGGAAATTGGAGAACTGTTGTTCAATGGGTATAAAGTTTCGATTTTGTAAGATGAGAAAGTTCTGGAGATCTGTTGCACGATAATGCGAATACACTTAATGCTGCTGAACTATACACTTAAGATGCTAAAAAACAAACAAATAAACAGTTGAGGGAATTTTCCTTTGCTGACAGACACACACTATAAGAAATGTTGAGGAACTCCTTCAAGCAGAAGGAAAATGCCACCAAATGGAAATATGGATAGACCCAAAGGAATAAAGAGCACTAGAAATGGTAACTACACGGGTAAATATATGACATTTTCTCATTATTTAAATTTCTTGAAAAGATAATTGATTGTTTTTTCCCTAAAGGAAATCAGTATTTTAGTTAAAAACAAGAGCTAAATTATAATTACTTTCAAATATATCATATGATATGCCATATGATTTTCATTTTATAAACAGTTTATACATTTCAAAGAAAATTTAAAAAATAGAAAAAGCAGAAGGAATGTCATCCATTATTTCATCACTGATCTAATAAGAATGTTGTATGGGGCTGGTCCAGTGGCATAGTGATTAAATTCACGTGCTCCACTTCCTCAGCCCCAGGTTTGCAGGTCCGGATCCTGGGCATGGACCTACACGCCACTCATCAAACCATACTCTGGCTGCATCCTACATAGAAGATCTAGAAGCACATACAACCAGGCTCTACAACTATGTACTAGGGCTTGGGGAGAAAAAAAAAATGAAGAAGATTGGCAACAGATGTTAGCTCAGGGCCAATCTTCCTCACCAAAAAGAAAAATACCAATAACAACAACAAAAAAGAATGTTGTTAACATGTTAACACTGATGGAAGAATATTATGACTTTTTTCCTTTCAGTTGTTTTTCTACACAAAGTTTTCTGTGTTATAAGTGTAATTTTTACATTTAATTTTTTTATTTTTAGGGTTCATGCATATATTTCTTTTTAATGAATGAATGAACAAATGAATGAATTATATTTTGGTAAGAACACGATGTGAGGTCTACTCTTTTAACAATTTTTTAAGTGCATGATACACTATTGTTAACTATAAGCACAATGCTATACAGCAGATCTCTAGAACTTACTCATCTTGCCTAAGTGAAACTTTATACTTGTTGAACAGCAATTCTTCATGGTCAAAAAGAGAAGAAATTAAAAAATATTTGAACTAAATGAAAATGAAAGCACAACACATCAGAATTTGTCAGACACCACTAAAGGAGTAGTTGGAGAGAGAAGTTGGTAGAACTAAATACCTGCATTTGAAAATAGGAATGGTCTGAAATCAATGATCTCAGTTCCCACCTTAAGAACTAGAAAAAGGAAAAAACTAAAAACAAAAAACAAATTAAACCTGAAGTGTGCAGAAGAAAGAAAATAATGATCAGAGCAGAAGCCACAGAAATAGAAAACAGAAAAAAAATTCACTGGAATCAAAGGTGGTTCTTAGAGAAAATCAATAAAATCGATAAACCTTTTTCCAGGTTAACCAGAAAGAAAAAGAGAAGTCTCAATTACAATATCACAAATGAGACAGGTGACATCACTACAGATTCTATAGATCATAAAAGTATAGTAAGAAACATAACCAATTTTATGCCAGTAAACACCACAGTTGAGAGGAAAGTGACAAAATTCTTGAAAGTCACTCTGAAAGCTCACTCTGGAAAAAAGACATAATCCAAATATCCCTATATCAATTTAAAACTTGAGTTTATAGTTAAAAAACTTCCCACAAAGAAAAGTTCACAGAGATATGGCCTCAGTAGTGAATTCTATAAGTCATTTAAGGAATAAATTATACCAATTCTACCCAAATTCTTTCAGAAAATTGAAGAGGAGAGATTACTTCTCAATTCATTCGATGAGGTCAGCATTATCCTGATACTAAAGCAGACAAAGACATTACAAAAAGGAAACTACATTCCAATATCCCTCATGTACGTAGAAGCTAAAATTCTGAATAAGATTTCAGCAATTGAGTCTAACAGTGTATAAATGATAATACATCATGACAAAGTGCAATTTATCTGAGGTATGCAACATTCATCTAAAGACAGAAAGTCAATCCATGCAATTCACCATATTAACAAACTAAAAAAGAAAAACTATATAATTGTCTAAATAGATGCAGAGAAGCATTTAACAAAAATCCAACACAATTCCTGATAAAACTCTCAACAAAGTAGGAAGAGAAGAGCACTTACATAAATCTATTAAAGAACATTTTCCAAAAACCTACAGGTTATATTATACTCAATTGTGAAAGACTGAATTATTCTCTTGAGATAAGAAACAGGAGAAGGATGTCTGCAATCACCACTTCTATTTAGCAGTTGTGCTGGGGGTTCTAGCCAGTGATTTAAAGTAAGCAAGAGAAATAGAAGGCAGCCATTGGAAAGAGAAGAAGCCAAAGTGACTTCAAAGACACCATAATCATCTACATAGAAAAATCTAACAAAATCTACAAAAAACTATTTGCACTGAGCACCAAGTTTAGCAAGGTTGCAAGATATGAGCTCAATAAAATTAATTTTGCTTCTATATAGTAGCAACAAACAACCAGAAATTAAAATTTTAAAAAGTACCATTTATAATAGCATCAAAATTATGAAACCCTTAGGGATAAATCTGACAAAAATATACAAAGCCCTCTATACCAAAAACTGAAAACTATTGCTGAGAAAAATTTCAAAAGATTTCAATAAATAGAGATATATGCCTTGTTTATGTGTTGGAAAACTCAGTATTGTTATTAGTTGTCCAAAATTTGATCTATAAATTCAATGCAATTCAAATAAAAGTCCCAGCAGGCTATTTTGTAGAAATTGACAAGTCGAATTTAACATTCATATGGAAATGCCAAGTTGTGGCATTTTTGTTATTGTTGTTGTTACGTAAACTATTCTATTTAAATAAAAGCAGGGGCAGACCCTCCCCCCACCTCCCAGCACATGCCTCAAGCATGCCCATGTCCTCTCTCACTTTTTCCCTCCACCCGTGGCCACCTCAAGCTCAGTGATTCTCACTGTAACCAGGGTGACACCCTCCATGTGAAGGCTGACTCCTCCCCAGGTCAGTGGCAGCAGCACACAGGCCTAGGCATGAGGTCTTCAGCCCAGAGCCCGGCTCTCTACCCTCCTGGGGTGAGACAGGGGGAAGGACTGGTTCTCCTAAGGCACCCAGATCCAGTGTGGGTTTTTTTTTTTCTTTTTTTCAGTTTTAGTCTATCTTTAATCCCATCTACCCACTCCCCTCACCTTGGAATAATGCCCTCAACACACACCTGTATCCTCTCAGCACTGCCAGAAAGTGTTAATGTTTCAGGATAGAACACAAGCCAAGGGAAAGACGGCTCAACCCAAACTCACATTCTCAACTTCATTAACCGTCCTAGCGAAGGTTCTTCTGTACGCTGGAGAAGAAAGGGCGACTCTCACCAGCGGTGTGGAAAGACCGTGTGGCTGGACTTAACTGTCAGTGAAGGTTATGTGAATGACCAGAGACAGGCAACCATATAACAAGGAAGCCGGGGGTCCCCTTCCAAGTCTCACCGAGGATCTGGAGCAGGTTCTAGAACCCCAAGAGCTTAATCATACAATCCCCAGAAGCCAAGTTCTATGAGCCATCGATGAGATCCCAAAACAAGAACAAAGTTGGAAAAAAGAACAAAGTTGAAAGATTAACACAGTCTGATTTCAAGATTTATTATAAACCTAGAGAAATCAAGACAGTGTGCTATTAGCATACATATAAAGAAACAGATCAGAATAGAGTCCGGAAAGAGACTTGCCTATATAGGGACAACTGATTTTTGACAAAGGTACAAGATCAATTCAGTGGAGAAATCTTTACAACAAATGCTGTGGGAACAATTGGATAGTCACATGTCACACACATGCACACACAAAAGAACTTTGATGCATACGTTGCATACCTTGTACTATATACAGATATTAACTCAAAATGAGTCACAGTCCTAAATCTAAAACTTAGGAGAAAATCTCTGTGATCTTAGGTTAGACAAATAATTCTTAGATACAGCACCAATGGCGTGAATCCTAAAAGAACAGATTGATAAATTAGACTTCATCAATATTAAAAACTTCTTTTCTTTAAAACATATTATTAATAAAATGGAAAGGCAAGCCACATACTGGAAGAAAATATATGACCGCAAGTCATATATCTGATGAAAGACATATTCAGAATATATAAGGAAATCTCAAAACTCAACAACAAAAACATCAATTTAAAAATGGGCAAAAAGATTTGAATAGATACTCCACCAAAAAAAGATATATGAATGGCAAATAAGCACATGAAAAGGCTCTCAGCATCATTATTCATTAGGGAAATGCAAATTAAATCTACAATAAGATATAAGTACACACTTATTAGAATGAGCAAAATTAAAAAGAATGATTATATCAAGTGTTGTGGAGAACGCAGAGCAACTGAAACTCATACATTTCTGGTGGGAATGTAAAAAAGCACAACTTTGGGAAACAGTTTGGCAGCATCCTAGAAATTTAAATGTACACTTACCTAGTAGCTCCTAGAAATTTATAGCAGCTTTATTTGTTATAGCTAAAAACAGGAAACAAATCAATGTCTGTTAATAGTGAAGGGACAGACAAATCTGTGTGTATCCATACAGTGGAATACTACTCAGAAAAAAACATGAACTAGCAATAAATGTAAAGGCATAGACAAATCTCAAATTAATTGTGCTGATTGAAAGGAACCAGAGAAGAAAGAGTACATGCTGTGTGATTGTGTTTATGTGAAACAAGAAAAGGCAATCTTCAGTGACAGAAAGCAGATCAGTGGTTGCCTGGCAAGGGGGGCGGGAGAAAGTGGTGAGAGAGAAGAAGGAGAGACTACAAAATGATTAAGGAAATCTTTGTAGATGATGGATCCGTTCACTATCTTGATTGTGATAATGGTTTCACGTGTGTATACATATGTAAAAGCTTATCAAATTGTACACTTTAAATTTGTGCAGTTTATTATATGTCACACTTCAATAAAGAAAAATGAAAAAAGAAATCCAAAAACTGTGGCTTAAGCTATAAGCGGAGTTGGCATTAACTGGGAGGGAGACGTCTGGAGGAAGAGCAGCTCTGGAGGAAGATCAAGAGTTCAGCTTTAGCTATGTTGTATTTGAGAAGTTTATTCAACGTCCAAGTGATATACTAAGTGGGCAGTAGAAAATACAAGTCTGGAGTTCAAGGGAGACATCAGGGCTGGAGATAAACGTGGGAGTCATTGACATACAAACAGTATTTAAAGCCTTGGTAGGCACGCAAAAGATATTTGAGATTGCCTTGGGAACCACGTTCCTGAATCATCCAACATTACTGATCATCTACTTCAATTTTCTAGATGCCATTGAGGAGACAGTGATACACAGGGCTGTGTTTGTAACAAATACTGTTAAATAAGTGATTTGTGCATGTTACTTCCTTTTTTTTCCAGTGAGCATAATTTTTTTTTTTTAACGGGGCTTTGTCTGTTTTGAATGTCTACTAAAGCTCCCTAGGACTGTGCTTGCTAAGGGAGCCGAAGGTTTATCAAAGAGCTTTCTTTAGTAAGCTGAGTTTGAAAGCTAGTACTTAAAAGTCCGTGCTAATGACTTGGTAATTGTTTTAATGGATTTTCAATGAAGTGTGAAGTTCTCTGCTGACTTCTCAACAAAGTGTAAAATATGGTAAAGTATGTGAGAGAGTTATTCTCACTCCTGTAAATTTGTCTCTATCTGTCTACAGAATCAAGAACCATTGCCAAGTACAGCTCTGGTTACTTCATCAATACAAATCTGCTTTGGGTGCCTTTCTCGGTTTTGTTTAGCAGGCGGGATGGGGGAAAGAAAGCAGGCTGCCTTCAGAAGCGCCTTCACCCCTTCCGAGTGAAGCAAAGACTTGAGCACCCGAAAGATTTGAGAACAAGGGCTCTCAAGAAGCCAGCCTGGATTCCTGGGAGCTGTTCTGCTGAAGTCTTGCTCTCACCTGGAAGGGAATAGATGCTTCTCTAGGCTTTCTCACTCCTCATTTCTAATACATTTTGTCTAGAGGACCAAAAGTTGCAAATGTGGCCTCGAGATCCCTGTGAAAGAACACTTCTGCGTAATTGACAGTAATGCTTTCATTTAGGTTTACTCTGTGTTAAGCTATTTTGGGGTGTGCATTCATAATAACCCAGAAAGGATTCAGGAAGTGAAACATTTCCTCACCATGCCGAAGGGGTAGAGAATGCATAGTTTTGTGTGTTATGAAATGTATTTTCTTCTGCCTTTGGTGGCATCTAATAGATTTGGAGGGCATGGAATGGTCAAGTGTTGTTTCTTGTTTGAGTCTCTAAGGCTTGGAGTCTATGCCCTCTATGTCGGCACTTTAGCAAAAATATTACTAAGAGTACAAGGAGGCCACTGACAACTCTACTCAAGGGTAGAATTCAGCCCAGGGCAAGGCGTTGTGCCTTAGGCCCTAGTCAATAAGTTTTAAGGTGATATTATGAATGAATCAGCCTCATAGATCTGAACCCCACTGAGGTTCCTCGTGTTGCATTGAATTAACAGAGTGTGACTGCCTTAGGTTGGATTCCTTGGAAACAGACCCTGAGCTGAAGATCTGTATATAAGAGGTTTATTGGGGAGCACTCTCAGGAACAGTCAGAAAGGGAGGAGAGTAGGAACGGGTGGAGGGAGAAGGAAAGGTGAGCTGCAGTTGCAGCAGAGGCCTTAACCCATCCCCTGTGGAGTCCTGGATCTGGAGTGGTCCTGCAGAGTTGTTCTAGGCTGAGGCAAGATGGAGAGCACTTTGTACCTTCCTACCAACCAGGCACTGGATGCAGGCTGCTCTTGGGGAGACAGTATAACCTGGGATAAGGGGACTCCCTTAGGCAGAGAGGGCAGTTCTGGATTGGGATGCAGAAGTTAGTCATCAATAGCCAGTGCACCTAGCAGTCGGGGGAATGAGCGCCTCGGTCCTGCAGGGGAGACCTGCGTCAGGCACCACAGCATCCCTTACATGATTAACAATGTAGGACAAGATTAGACTGCAGCTATACTAGTGACAGCAGTAGACTTTCATTTTGCTTTGAAATTATGTCAGCTATTTGTACTAATAGTAAAGAAAAATAACTTGTTTAGAGCTTACTCTGCACTGTCCACTTCCATATACAGTAAGTTTCTTTTCTTTTTTTTTAATACTCACAGCAACCCTGTAAGTAGATATTATATTACCATTTTTATTGAAAGTATTTTTCAGGGAGATGAATTGCCCAGTGTCATACAGTTAGTATCTGATTCACATCACGTGTTCTTTTCTTCAAGTTACACTGTTGTCTGTCCAGCTGGACAAGAGACAACAATGCTTTGAACTTCCTGTGTTTCTCAAATTTATCTTGCTTTACCTTGTTCCTTGCATTTGTATGACATTGATTACTTTACCTGGCATGTCTGGCCTTGCTTGTCTGCCCATTAAACATCGGCAGACACCTTTCAAGTCTTGTTTTAAAGATCATTTCCTCTGTGAAGTTTTCCTGGACTCTCTCACAAATAATGGTTCTCTGTGTCTATGATCTCAGAACACTGCACATGGCACCCAATAGGTGATTGACACACGCTCATGAAATGAAGGCATGGATTCCTATTTTTAGGCAAGTTGCTTTGTTTTGGGACTTGCCTGATGAATCTTTCAAGAAGCTGCTCAGTCTCAGAACCTCTCTGTTTTCTTACAGCTCCTAGTGAAGCCTGGGATGTGAACCCAAAGCATTTCTCTTGAAGGACCAAGTTGAGCACCACCACAGCAAATACTGGAAACTTCTATCAGATTTTCCACTTTAGGATGTTTTTGTTGTTGAATTTGTCTGAAACTCATACAGCGACAAATTTTATACACTGTTAATTATTTGATTCCACATTGAAGATATGCTCAGTCTATATCTGGAGAGTATAAAGGACATCTTGATCCATCTTTCCACTTTTCACTTTCCTTTTCGAGATGCTGCTTACACACTGATGGGATTGCAGGATGAGGAGAAACAGCATAACAGCAATCCTCAGCACTGATAGTGCTGATGAAAAATCTGAGGTTGTAAGTGAGGATGTACACTGTTAAGTGACTTTTGTGGTCTACAAACTCGCTCTAGGTTCTAGAGCTCTGCTGGTGGGCCCCATGCCTCAGGTCCTCTTCCGTGTCTTCTTTTGTGTTCACTCTTAGATGGAACTAACCTGGAAGTTAAACCTCCATCATGACCCCAGCATATGTAATCCTGCTCCCAAGTTGCTAAATTACTAAATCTCCCCAATGGAAAGCAGGAATAAATGCAAGCTTATACATTCTTTGTAGCAACTTCGAACAAAAGTAGAAATAATGAACTCTCTTACCAAATAGGACTCCTAATGTTACCTTACTTCTTTTTGCTGGCAATTTTAGCGTGAAACAAAGTCAGTTCTGTCATCTTGGAGCAACTTTTGACCTTTCACGAATGTTCTGGGCTGACGAACTTGTCGCTATCTGGAAGATTTCTTCCAACAGATCAAGTATGGATTTGAAGTAAAGGTGTGTACCGGAAAGTGGCTTTTTGCTCCAATTGGCCTGCATTTTGGACTGCTTCACTGGGACTCTGAGGAGTGGTGTAGTGTAGACATAGTCCCAGGGTGAGTGTCGCCTGCTCAGTTCCCCTCATGTTCAGCCTAACACAAGTCTCTGATGTCTGCCTTGTTTGTTTCACTAAGCATTCTTCTAATGGCAAAGCTCCTTCTAAACTGTGAATTTAGATATCTATTCATGCTCTTTTCAATGCATTCTGGTACTGTTCACTCTAGTAAATGGGGGATTCCAAGCAAGTGGGTCTATTGGAATAATTAATACAGATCTCACAAGTGACAATTTACAACTCAGGAGTGTCTTAAGTACAGGGAGGGAGAGGCTGGTCTCGAATGCCCTATTGCACATTTCTTACCCATGACCTTACAGAACAAACAGAACTAAATCATTGTTAGTGCTGAACCTTAAATTTTTCTTCCAGTCTTTTCTCTCCCTGTTAGGTTCCCACACTCCTAAGAACACAGTCCCTTAAATATTAACCCAGATTTTTTATTTAATCAAAAAGCTTCTCTGGGGGCCGGCTCCCTGGCCGAGTGGTTAAGTTCGCGCGCTCCACTGCAGCGGCCCAGGGTTCGGATCCTGGGCACAGACATGGTTCTGCTCATCAGGCCACGTGGAGGCGGCGTCCCACAGCCCGTAACTAGAAGGACGTGCAACTAAGATAGACAACTGTGACCAGGGGGCGGGTTGGGGAGATAAAAGCAGAAAAAAAAAAAAGAAAAGATTGGCAACAGTTGTTAGCCCAGGTGCCAATCTTTGAAAAAAAAACAAAACAAAACCCATTTTCATGGATGAGTAATACTTTTGTGTCTCCTTGGAGACTCTCTACCATTAAATCATTTCCCCAAGTCAGTCTTCCCTTTACCAGTCAATAATACAATAAATCAGTATTCTGGAAGTTTGAGGAAGATGTTGAAGATATCTCTCAGAAACCCAAAGATTACGCTATTTTTCCAAAAGCTTTCAATTGTAGTTCTTTAATACTTAAACCATCAAATCCTCAATTTCTAAGTATTGTCACAGTTTTTCTCTTGGTTTATTTTATTTTAGATTCCAAATTGTTCTTATTTTCCAGTTCGTGTTAGCCATTAACCCCACCTTACCGGATCCCCAGCATTTGTTTATGCTTTACATCTTATTCATGGCCTGAAAATGCTTGGTAAATGTACTCACATTCACTTTTTCAAGAAAAGTTTATGTAGGGGCCACCATCATGCTGAATACCTTGGAAATGCTGTGACTTTTAGAGGGTCTTATTCAGAGCAGCCTGCACTCATGAGGACCTGCTCTGCCTTCAATGCTCCGCCCTGGGCAGGGGGTTGAAAGCAGAGTGTGCCATAGAAATTACTTGTGCACTGATGAAAACAAGCATGGAAACGGGAGGGCTCAGATAATGGGGGTACAGGGTGGTCGGAAGGTGCAGAGAGACGAGATCTAACGAAACCTACTGAGGGTCAGTGGGCTTTTTCTGGAGGATCTGATATCTGAGATAAAGCCTGAAGGGAAAAATGGAGTCATTCAAGTGAAGAAGGAATGGAAAAGTACAGCAGGCAGAAAAAACAGCAGAAGCATGGGTTTGGTGGTTCCAAATATCGAGGTGAAGCTGGGATTATAATAATTCAGTATCGATAGAGTGAAGAGGAGAAGGCAGAAACTGGGGTAGGATGTGAGGGGGCATTAGAGCTCTGGAGGTGGGCAGAAGTCAGCTCATGGAAAACTTACTATGCCATGGTAGGGTGTTTGGTTTTTATTCTATCAGAAGGAGGGAGCTGTTGAAAGAGTTTTGTGGAAGAGGAAATAGATTTGAATTTCAGGTCACTTTCTAAGGTGTGAAGAGAACACATTTGAGGAGAGTGAGTTCCAGGGAAGGGAAGCCAGTTTGGAAGTATCTGCAGCTGTCCAAACGAGGTGTGAGGATGGCCGAGACTCCAGTAGAGGTAGCAGAGTTGGAAAAAAAGGAACCAGTTCAAATAATCTTTAGGAAATGCTCTCATTTGTGAAAGGTGAGTGGATTGGCCATTCTGTCATCCATCCGTGAGTGGGTGTTGGTGCAGCCTCTGTGATGGTACTTGGAATGAGAAAGGCATCGTCCTTTCCTGAAATGATGCCCAACACCTCTGTGCATTGTCAGTGCGTTACGCATCTGATTCCACAGGGGTAATGCTCATGAGGCACCATATTTCCTGCAGTGGGTCCAAGACATTACTCAGAAGTTTTCTTTTTTTCCTCTTGAATATCTGAAGCTTAATCCCAGTGAGAAGAGCTGTCATTTTCTTCCCAGACAGGAAGCTGAACTGTCTTTTTGAATACCCCAGGGCTTTCTGAACTCACAAACCTTTCATTATAAGTACTTGTCTAACTTACAGGGAAGTTACACAGAGTTCTCACCACGCACTGTGCTTAAGATGCAGTTCACGTGTCTACAGTTCTGCCCTTGGTGCATGGGCCCCTCAAAGTAAGCTGCCTCTGCAGAGGTCAAAGGAATTGTTCTTTGAATTTGGGAGGTGGGTCTCAGTAAAGGGGGAGTGTGTTGTCTATGCCCAAGACTGCTAGAAGACATGCATTATATTGCTAAGCTATAGAAACTTACATAGCTGCCAGAAGAAAAAGAAATTGCCAAACATTTAGAAATTAATAAATTTATTATTTAAAATATTTATTAAGAATCTCCTCTATGACCTGGTGCTATATTAGGTACAGGTTGATTTACTCTTCCTCTGGGATTAGATAGTTGGCAGGTCAGGGCTAGGAGATGGGTCACATGAGGCTGGTGAGTGGGAGTGGATAACTATCCAGGACAGCCATAAGCAGGGGTGGCAGGTGGGGAGATCTAAACCAGAGTCCTGGGGAAGGACCCAAAAGTCAGGAAGCAGCAGATCCACATGTGAACTCTAAGGGGGAAGAAAAAAGATGGAGAGGCGAGACACAGCTAAGAGATGAACCAGACAGGGATGGCTCCAAGTGGCTGCAGATTGAAATGAGAGCGAAGGGTGGAGAGACATTGCTGCAAACACAGATGGCAGTGAGAGGCTCACCGTATGGGACACTGGGGAGTTATGCATGGGTGCTTCCTTCTGGCTTAAAAAGCACAGGTTTTTGGCAGACATAACGGTAGAGATTCAAGGGAAGGGCTCTTAAAAAATTACTGTCTGCTTGAAGCTTGTTCCTTATTTTCCCTTGGAAACAAGCAGTGCAAGAGGGCAGGCAGCATCCAATTGGGAGTAGTGCTGTGTGCTGTAGGAGCCCAGAGGAAGAGTTCGATATGGACCAAATTTGTCGGAATTTGATGAATGAAGTAGAAATTAAGTTGGACAGTTGTCTTGCTCAAAAATTTTATTTTTTAGTTTTTTTAAAGTTTTTTTTTTTCATTTTTCTCCCCAAAGCCCCCCGGTACATAGTTGTATATTCTTCGTTGTGGGTCCTTCTAGTTGTGGCATGTGGGACGCCGCCTCAGCATGGTTTGATGAGCGGTGCCATGTCTGCGCCCAGGATTTGAACCAACAAAACACTGGGCCGCCTTCAGCCGAGAGCGTAAACTTAACCACTCAGCCACGGGGCCAGCCCCTCAAAAACTTTATTTTTAAAGCCAAACTCACCACTACCCTCCCTGACTCCGCTTTACCCATACTCCTTGTGTCAACATCTACCAGTGACATCATGCTTCAAACTTTTGCTCAGGAGCCAGCTCCTTCATGAAGGCCCACCTCAAGTTACTAAGTCAGCATCCATTGCCCCATTTAGAACTTGTTTCCACCTCCTCCTGGCTGGTAAGTCACTTGAGCAATTGCTTCTGCTAGATCATGAAGTTCATGAAATAATTATTATTCACTGTTGACCTCCTTTCACATCCAGTCCAACAAACAATGGAGAACACTTCACTCATGCACTTATAGCTTTATCAACTATCTTCACACTATCCTCCCCAACCCATGATTTTGAAAGCTTCATCTTTCAGTATTCTTGCATCTCCCCCTTTGCTCCAGATAAGCCTGACCATCTCCCATCTCCAGCACACATTTTATTACTTTCAAACTTTCCTTGCTCCATTTTTCCTTATGCACTTCCTTTTCTACCTTCCTCCTTCGTCCTCTGCCATCACCTTCTTCTTTTCCATTGCTTGTTCTTTTTTCTTTTCCTTTAGGAACCATCTTCATGATCTTGCCTTCTTGACTCTCGACACATATTCACCATTTACACTCTTAGACTTTACTAGTCGATATATTTATTTTTTAACTGTTCTCAAACCATTCCTTCATCAAATCATTCATTCATCTATTTTTCTCATCAAAGAGTTATAAGTGCCTACTATGTGCCAGAAACTGTGTCACACACGAAGACACAACAGGGAATGTGACTCCTCGCTCTCCTCCAAATGTTCACAGTCTGGTGCGTTTTGGCTGCCTCCTTACTTGGGTTTAAAAAATATTAAATGTGCACATTCATGTTTACTTCACAGTTTGAATGCACCTTCAAATTTTATTTCTTGTGTAACTTGATCTTTCTCACAAATTTTAAATGTAATTTTAGTTGACCAAGAGTTAATTTCGTATAAAATACATTAATTTAAAATTATCCGACAACCCAGATGTTCTAACTGCAAGGCCAGGGCTCCATCTCTCCTGTGATACTGCAGGGCAGAGAACTTCTCCTCTGCTTCTTTTATAACTTTTCAACAGTGAAAAAAATGCCACTCCCCCACAGTAATCACTAAGTAAATCTTGGGTCATCTTCCTGAGGAATTTGCCATTGCCTAATGTTCTGACTAAAAAAATCGAGGAGATGAAAAGTGGTTAATCTATCCGATTTTATTTGCCCAAGGGCACTTGACCCATAGAAAAGTTGTGCCTGAGAAATGTCATGCAGTCAAACTGGTGCTTCATAGAACTTGGATCCTGTGAGAAAACAAAATTTCATTCTGGCTCCTCTACCTCTGCAAGGTGTGATGGCTGTGGGGTGGTGGTGGTGGTAAGGTGTGTGTGCGTGTGTGTGTTCATGTTCAAGTATTTCCATCTCTCTGATTTTTTTAAGAGCTTGAAGCATTTAAAAAATATTTGTTTGAAAGCACCGCAAAGGCTGGTGGGAGGTGAAGTGTCATGGTGCAGGCAGCAGAAGTATGAAGTACATTATGGTGATGGTTGCCTTAGCATTCTCTTTTCTTGGACCTGGTGGTTTCTGGTTGCTCTGGGTGGGATCTGTGGTTCTCAAGATCCGTGATCTCATGGAGTTAACACTGGTGGAGTTAAACACTGGAGTTCACCATGGACCAGATGTGTAAGATTATCCTCAAACAAGTTATACCTCAACAATGCCGTTGCCACGTAAAACTGCCTCTTGTTCCAGCCTCTAGAGTTCAATACAATTTAATTCAGTCCCATTAAACTAACATTTACTCATCATTGGCAACATTCTAGGCACTCGGAGTTCCAGGAAGAATAATGCTCAGACCCTGACCTCCAGCACGCTCAAGTAGCGTTTTTTTCCTCCTGCTATGAAACTTTTTGTCCTATTTCTCCATGGCCCCTAAGGGATGTGGGGAAGACATCAATTATCCCTTCTTTTTATAAAGAAAAATTGGTTGACATGTTTTTCTCTTTTGTCAACAGAATTCTTTCAGTCTTAAGCATGTCCTTTCTCTGGCACCCGGTACATTTGATCACGTTGTAGCGGTCCCAGCTCCCCACAGAGAACCAGGAGAGCACCACAAAAGCCATTTTATTTGTTTCAACTCAGCTGAATTCTGTTAGCTTACATTCTGGTTGGACAAACATTGTAACAAACTAAAAAGCAAAAAAAGTAAACCTTTGAACAGCCTTCTCAGAAGAACAACACACTCTCGAAAGCTCGCTGATTTGCTCTGCCTCTTGATTCTCCGCCTGATGGAAACAAGTGCCTAATTGATGTGGCATTGACATTATTTCTCTCAGAATATACAGAACGGCACCTTCCACGGCCTTGTAAGTCTTCTGAATGCTGGCCCCGCCTCAGGGGCGAATTCACACTGAGACGTTTTTTCCACAGCAAAATTTCTACTCAGATATCAAAGGACCAGCCTCAGGTGCAGGGGAGTGCCCAGGTTTAGGAAAACGGATTTATGGATGCCACAATGTGGGGAACGTAGATTCAGTAGCTCTCTTAGCTTATAATAGTAAGGAAAACTTTCCGTTCCATGCTAGAAATGAGAGCAAGGGGAAAAAAACAGCTTAAGGAACTAGAAAAGTGAGGAGACAAGCTATTTCCATCTAACGTCTCAGAAAACTTACATATTTTATATATATTCTGGTAACAATACAGATATGCAAAAGTGTTTTTTTCACCCCCCAGATATTGCAACTATAATGATCTGTTTCAAGATCTTTCCCGTCATGAAATGATGAACTGGGGAAGTGCGGGCCCCGAGCAAGGCACAGCACTATTGAGAGTCTAGGAAGTTTTTATTAAATGACTCATAAATACCAGGGAGAAAATTATAGTAGTTACTGTAAGCTCATTTTAATTAAAGTGAAACTTGTGTTTTTTCCTGATGTGGAACTGTATTCTGAATCCATCACTACAGGATCTGGATACATTCAAAACACTTAAGAACTAAGCCTGGATGGCAACAAATGTGCTTTGGGGATACCACAAATGGGGCCACTGATGGGCTGGGTTAATTTTCCTGCTTCACGGTGGAAGTGCTGTGACCTGGGGTGAGCTCTTAGAGCTCTCCCAGCATTACTTTTTCCATCTGCAAAATGGAAAGAGATGCTGGCAGTGTCTTATGGGCATTGCCTAAACAGCAACAGTCTTAGAGGAGGGGCTTTAGGAGTAATGATGTAAGTTATGTCCTCCTCCACCCTTTCTTTCCCACCCTGGCCAGTCCTCTGTCTTCACAAACTCTCTGGAGGTGACTCTGGGGCTCCGGTTCCCCCTTGTGCTAGCCTTCATTAAGCACAGTGGGTCCTGCTTGGGTGGAATTGGCTCGTGACAAATATGGATATCAGAGGCACTTGAAAGAACACACTGAAAACATGTATCTATGATTCACGTCCTGTGGTCATCAGAAAAGTGTCCCCCCCGCAGCCCCCGACATACCTCCCAAGATGTCCACATCTTAATTCTTGGAACTTGTGAATATTGTTACCATACATGGCAAAAGGGACTTTGCAGACGTAATTAAGTTAAGGATCATGAGACAAGATATTATCCTGGGTTCTCCAGGTGGGCCCAATCTAACCACAAGCGTTCTTATAAGTGACAGAGGGAGGCAAGAGAGTGGGTGTCAAAGTCAGAGAGACATTTGAAGATGCTACATTGCTTGTTTTGAACATGGAAGAAGGAGCAACAAGCCAAGGAATGCAAGTGGCCTCTACAAGCTGGAAAAGGCAAGGAATGGATTCTCCCCCAGAGCCTCCAGAAGGAGCCAGCCCTGCCAACACCTTGACTTTAGCCCAGTGAAACCCACTTCAGACTTCTGACCTCCCAAACTACACATTGTGTGATTTTAAGCCATTAACTTTGTGGCAATTTGTTACAGCACCAATAAGAAACCAACACACATCTCAAGACCATCATGTCATCATTTGTTAGTAGACACTGGAGTGAAAAGAACCCCATCAGCAAACTCCTTTAGAGGTAGTCTACGAATTGTGGGAGGAACAGAGCTGGTTAGAATGGACTGAACTTTACAGCCCTACTCAGGTGCCTAGTGTGTGACTATAATTTAGATTTATTTTATTAATCATAATATATTTCACCTCTCCTAGTCATCACCTCACTCTTTCCAGAGTGATCTGAAACTAGAAATCTGATCACATCTTTCCTGATTAAAATTTTCAATACTTTTGCATTACCTTCAAGAGAAGTGGTGACTTCCTTAGCATGGTCTACAAGACCCTGCATGATCTGTTCCTGATTGAGCATCTAGCTTCATCACCATCGCATCTCCCTCTGCTCCCCTACTTAGACCCTAAGCTCTATCCAGAGCAACATACGGGTTCGCCCAGTTCTTTGCTTTCATTTGAATGCCTTTCTATTCAAATATTTGTTGAGCTAATATTTGTTGAGCACTTACTATTGTATCTGGCACTTATAAATGCTTTACTGATGTTAACTCATTAAATTCCATGTAGCGGATACTAGCATTATCCCCATTTTGCAGATGAAGAAACTGAGGTATAGGGAAGTTAAGTAAATTGACCAAGGCCACATGCCAAATAAGTAGAACAAAGACACTGACCTGAGAGCAGGAGTGAGGCACAGGGGAGGGTGAAGCAGGGAAGGAGGAAAAGCCAATATAAGGGTGTATATAACATTATCAGTCGGTCATATCGTTGGGCACCTGGAGTTTGATACTGCTAGATCCTTTGGAGTTGCAGATAGAATATCTCTTGGACATGTCCACTGAGGACTGATAGGGGAAGCATTTCTCCACTGGTTTTCATTCCCCGTTGATTGTTGCTTCCCGATGGGGATGATAAGTGCTCTACGCTATCTGGTGGCACAAGTGTGCACCACAAGGAGACACCTGGGTGACACCTGTGTTCCATACAGCAACTTGAAAGTCCTTAGAATTAGAGAATCCCAGGCAGAAAGCTCAAGGCACCCAGCATGTACTTGAGGTGACACATAGCCACAGAAGTCTTCTCAAAGCCCAACCACAGCTACAGTGGGAATTGGAGACAAGACGAGAGACTTGAGGTACGACATAATAAGCTTCTGATACTGTGCGCTCGGTTTCCTGAAGGGGTTATTATTTCAGGGACTTGAGGTACATGGAGTGAAGCTCCTTCTCTAAATGTGCATAAGTTAACCTAAGCCCTTCCTATTCTTGTCAACAAGAGTCACATAGATCAGGTGGCTCTCAGACCACATATTCCTTTCAAAAAATATTGTATAAAAATGGTCATATTATATAACATTTTTAATACTTTATTGTGTTATTTTTATTGTTATTATTATAGTTTATATATTTATCCATTTATTCCATTCATTCAGTCAGATATTCAACATTTACATGCTAATTACAAATCTTTAGCACACATTTTCTTGAGGAGAAAGAAATCACAAACTAAGTAACGGCAAATCTATACAAGTACCTCCTAGAAAGAATCTCCAAGTTCTGAGACTGGTAGCAAACACACTAGAAGTTTCTCTCAATGGCACCCAGAAGACTTAATCTTATTAATAGGACCCACTGAAAGAAGGAGGAGGGCAAAACCTAACGGAATTTTTAGATCTGGTTGATTTGGTAGAATCCTGTGGGTTCACCCTCACTCATTCTCTGAATGTAGAAAGAGACGCATTCAGATGAGGTAAAGGGAAGCATCTTCTCACGACGCCTAACTATGTGCCAGAGGCAGCAAATCTGAGCAGAATTCTCACAGGCCAGGAAAACGCTGTGACTGTTGATGACAACTTCAGGCAACAGAGGAGGGTGCCATGGTAAGAGGGTCTCTGGACATGAGGTGCTCACTCTGCTGCCAGGACTGGCATGACTCTGTGAGCAAATTGTGTTTTCAGGCTGTGGGAATGAGGGATGTATGGACAACAGGGCACTGATGTCCTCATAAAGAAAAACAAAGTGAAGAATTATCCAGAGGTCTGACTTTACAGGAATTCTATGGTTCCCCAAACTCTTAAAAAAAAAGTTCATTTTCAGAATCTATTTGTTTCCCTGCTGGAGATCAGGGGAGCAAGATGTAAGGGCTGTTTGTCAACTCTCAGGCGGAGGAATCACTAATTCATTTCTTTCTGGGGTCAGGGAACCCGGTTTCCTTTTATCAAAAGAAAATTACTTCACAGAGAAAGCACTGTCATTATAAGGAGGAAAGAAATTAAGCAGCACTGAATTTGCAGGCTGCTCATTTGGTTGTGTTCTTTAATTGATTTTTGAGCTGGAGCTTACTCGCTAGCTTCCTGCCTAGAAGTTTAGAACTAGCTTCTTGTATGATGATTTTGTTGTTAGTGCCATCAAGTCAATTCCAACTACTATCGACCCTGTGGACAGCAGAGCGGAACCCTGCCGGGGCTTTTTGCACCATCCTCTCACCTTCTGAGGCTATAGCAGACAATGCTCCACTGCTATTCATAGGGTTTTCATGGCCAATTTTTTTGGAAGTGGGTGGTGTGGTCCTCCTAGTCTGTCTTAGTCTGGAAACCCCACTGAAAACCTTCCCACCATGGTGACCCTGCTGTATTTGAAATATCACTGGCATAGTTTTCAGCATCGCAGCAACATGTAGCCACCAGAGTTTGACAACCGACAGACAGGTGGTGTGGTTCCCTGACCAGGAAACAAACCTGGGCTGTGGTGGTGAGAGCACTGAATCTTACCCACTAGACCACCAGTGTATGATCACAGGAAGCCATTAAGTTATATTTTATTTGGAACAAAAATTCACAAACATGCAAACATACACATATGCACACCTCTATTCTCACCGGCCACCTTTGTCTTGAAGATTAAACCTAAACTCAATCCAGAAAATATGAATTGACTAGGTGGTATGTGTCAGATAACACACTGGGATCTTGGGAAAAAGAAAGACATGGCTCATGCCTTCATGAGCCAACCATCTCTTCAGTAAGAAAAGAACTCGGAAGAAGAAACCATTCATTTATTTAACCATTCACTCAGCAAATACATGTTGAGGGCCTGTTATGGACTGAATTGTGTCCTCCCCAAATCCATATGTTGAAATTCTTTCACCCAATGTGACTGAGCTTGGAGACCGAGCCTTTAGGAAGGTAATTAAGGTTAAATGAGGTCATAAGCCCGGGACCATAATCCCATAGGACAGATGCCTTTAGAAGAGGAAGAGACATGAGAGCTCTCTTTCTCTCCCTCTCTGAGCATGTGCAGAGAAAAGAGCATGTGAAGACAGCAAGAAGGTGGCCATGTACAAGCCAGGAAGAGAGATCTTTCCAGAAACTAACTCTGACATCACCTTGATCTTGGACTTCCAGCCTCCAGAACTGTGAGAAAATAAACTTCTATTCTTTAAGCCATTCAGCCTGTGGTATTTTGTTATGGCAGCCTGAGAAGCCTAATACAGGACCCATTACATGTCAGGCACTGGGTTAGGTGCTAAGGGTGCAGCAGTGAACACAACAGGCACAGTTCCTGTCCTCAAGGGATTTCTTTCTAGTGGAAGGTTAAGTGTAATGAATGTTGTGAGAGCAGAAATAGTTACCTGTGGAGAATTCAGAGAAGGAGTCTGACTTATTTTAGGAGCTAGGAAAAGTCTGACAGAAGTGATGTTTCTTGATCTCAAGTGTGGAGATTGGGATTAGGGAAGGCCAGTATAGGCAGTGGTGACAGTCTGTGTGAGGGTCTCATGGGAGGAGAGGCTGTGGCTAATCTGGGATCCTGGAATGAGGCCAGCATGGCAGAGCCTAACAAGCGATAGAGAGAGAGAAGCAGAGGTCAGATCGCACAGACTTCTGAAGCCACATTCAGAAATGTGTACTTGATCCTAAGAGCTCAGAAAGGATTCTAAATAAGAGAAAGGAATTAAATTGGAGTATTATGGGGGAGCACTAAGGGTGGGTAAACAAGTCAGGAAGAATAAGGTCCTCAGAGCCTAATGATTATGACAGTCCGAAGCATTATTTTCCAAAGCTGGTTGGAGTACGTAGAAAAGGGGATTTTGTGGAGAAATAGTCATTTTTATATGCCTAGAAGGATCTATCCCTTAGGCGTGTTTTGTAATGGTACTTTCTGCAGCCTGCTAAGAAATAAAGTACCTCAATTATTTCAAAGAAAGATACTTCAGGTGTTTGTGGTTTTAAGGCCATCAAATGCCACATCGACCCTACCAAAACACACTATTCAAAATATTACGTGTTGAAAGATGTGTGTAACTGAATCATTCACTTAGAAATGTCTTTCTTTACTTGTCGGCTACAGAAATGGTTGGAACTGATAAATGGTCTGCTAGAGAGTTTGTTTTGTTGGGGGCACATCCATCCAGTAGGTGTTAGCAACTCTCTCCCCTGACAGGGCTCAGGCCCACACCTCAGAGCAAGCTTCACCAGTGGTTGAAAGTGTTGATGGGAAGACAATCAATTATGGTGAAGCCTGGATGTTATTGTCAAGTAGTCACACACTCAGCACCAATGTCATTCTCCACTCCAGAGATGCTAAAGGGCGACTAGAAAGGCTGGGGTTTGGAACTGTGGCTATAGGAAGGGGCGCGTGTGGGAAAGACAAGGGAAAAAAAACATATCAGGCTGCCAGACACTTGGTAGAGTTTATGCAATTAGTTCCTCATTCCCCCCATGTAGCTAAGCCAACCCAAGCCAAGCACACAAAATATTCCTCTTAATGCCTTATAAGTTTCACAAGAGTGACTTTCTGGAACTGAATCAGACGTCTCTAATTTCCCCGACTTATTTTTCTTTTTATTGTGGACTCGATTCTCTTAGCTGCGACTTTGCCTTTCTTCATCCACCGCATAGCACATCAAAGAGTATTTTATACAATTTCTGTAAGACTTGAAAACCCCGAACTTGCAGAGTCATAGCGTTTCCCCCAATTGTTGACATTATGTTTTGCTTATTTCTTTTTCTCTCTCTGGAATGCCCAGCTGGGCTTGGGCTGAATTCTTCTCTCTGATCTGCAGCGAGGACTTTTCTGCACATGCGTTCCACCAGTGGGCCTTCCCTGGTTATCAGTGGGAACTCTGCTCAAAGAATAAATGCAGAGCATGTTCTAGAGGGCTACCAGAAAGGCAGGAGACAAGTTTGCCCTTTGACTGCAGAGAACAGTAAATTACTAAGGATCATTTTAGCTCCATCTGTAATATTTGGCACACTAACATAGGGGATGTCTACAAAACCTGGTATCTTAGAAACTGAACATACAAAAATGGAAGGCATCACTAAATAAAGAAAGAAATGATAGAAGAATCATTCCAAGGTGGATTTATCATTTATCAGTGTAATATTTAGAGAACCTTGCTGTCTCTCATTCTTTTCTCTCACTGACCTAGTTTTAATTACACCACGTGAAAAAGGTACTTGGTCTTTACAGCCATAAATTAAGTTGCTTCTTGCAACTGCTTCTAAATTTCGGGGGTAAAAGACTTGGCTGGTCTTTGATCGTGTATGCAAAAATGTCAAAAGACCACAAGAAAAATAGACGTAGTGGAAGCCTGTCAAATAAAGGTTCGATTTTAGAAAGTTTCATTTTTCATAAGTTCAAGGCTTCTTCAGTTACCAATTGATTAGGTCTTTAAAATTAAATTAGGATTAATGTGAAACTCTTCCAACTCTTCTACTGGGTTTCAAGGTTTCATTTTGGTTTTCTACACCTATGTGTTTTAAAGGGTTGTTGAGCTTATTCAAGATGCTTTATCTCAATTCCTGAGCTGAAACTCCAGAACTCTGGGTTGTGGGTGCTTTGATCCTGGAAGGAGCATTGTTTTGTTTGTGCCACACAAATGAAAGCATTTTGCTCTTTCCTTAATGGTGGATTACATTTTCTCTGCTCCTTACGCTTTCAGGAGATTCCTGCCTCCCACACAACATTCCTTTATGCCTTTGTTTCAAACATGCATAAAACATTTTCTTTGAAGCAAGGTTCATACTTAGCCAAACCAAACTAGTGTATTACAACAGAGTATTAAGGCTGGGCTTTCGAACCACTGAGAGAATGGAAATTATAATTAATTAAGTTTCTTTCCCAAGCTAAGAAGTTAGTAGGGCTAGCTAGTCTTAATCATAAGTGCTTCCTATTGACGTCCTACTGTGTGCAAAGCACCCAAGGTGTAGCTTTACATACTTTACCTTCTTTGTCCTCACAATAATTCTAGAAGGTGGGAGGTGGGCGTTGTTTATCCATATTTTACAGTTAGGAAAACTGAGCCGTGGAGATGTTAAAGAGTTTGCTCAAGGGAAATCTTTGTGGGACTTAGAGTTGGGATTCATACGCATGCTTGGCAGCCTGTGCTCTTGCAGCCTGCGTCTCTGCCACCCAAGAGACTGTAAGGGACCACCAAGCGACTGTAAGAGTCTGTGTTGGCTGGCAGTTGGGAGAGGGAGACAGAGAGTCGTGTTTGAGACCAGTGGGAGGCAGACTTGTGAGAAGTTTATGTGGACACATTCCAGGGTCAGGTTGATGTTGGAAGAGTCACCTAACCTCCGTGCCTCAGGTTTGTTTTCTTTTCCTTATCTATAAAGTGGCAATAATAATAGTAACCACTCATAAGGCCATTGTGAAGCCTGAATTATCCATATAGACTATTTAGCACCTTGCCTGGCACAGAGAAAATTATTAGAAAATTTTCTGTGCCTCCTTCCTTCCTTCCTTCCTTCTTTCCGACATCAATTATTCATTGAGTATTTAGTAAATGCCTGTTATAGACTTCTGGATGTGGAGTTAGCAGATGCGAACACAAGGGAGCCCTCAAAACTCAAAGATCTTAAACTTTTAAGCTTGGTGGGGACAATAAATTATATAACAACAGGATACACACTATTGTAAAAATATGAGTGATAGACTAGCGGTTGAGTGGCATTTTCCCAGATGGAGAAGTAGATCAGAAGGAAAGCTGGAGTGGGAAGAACAGCACGTGCAAAAATATGTGGCAAGAGCCCCAGTGTGGTAAAGGGTGAGAAGAGTGTAGACAGGAGTGATGGAACGTGAGGCCAAAAAGTAGAAAAGGAGGCAGTGAAAGGCCTCAATGCCTTGTGTGGGGGAGTTATTTCACTTGTGCAGCAAAAGGTGTATTCTCACTATAAGCCACTGTTTTATGCCATTTTTTAGCATCAACTCGCTTAATCCTCGTAATAACCCTATGAGGTAGGTACTGTTATTACCCCATTTTACAGATGGAGAAAATGAGGTGCAGCTCAAGTCACCCAGTTCGTAACTGACATAGGTGGGATTTGAACCCAGATAGTTTGGCTCTGGAGCTCTTGTTTAACCACCTTGCTTGGCTGCTTTGCAAATATGGATCTAATCCTGAGAAGGGGGGAATCTACTCACTGATCTTAGGCAGACTTGGTATGTGGTCTTTTTTTAGCTTTAGAAAGATTGTGTAGGTGGAATCCTTCAGTGATTTGTAGGGGGAGAGACTAAAGGCAGACAGATTGATTAGGAGAGCATAATAATCCAAGAGGAAAATGAGGGGGGCCAGGCCCTTCATTGTGGGTGACAAATTTCAGGTCAGTTTGGAGGCATGATCGTGGGGTAGTAGGGAGGGGAGGAGGAGAGAGAAGGTAAAGGTCACTTTGGTTTCCAACTTGGGTATCTGAGTAGATGGTGGAATCATTAATGTCCAAGAATCAGCCATGTGGAAAAGTGAGGATTGAGTAAGAAAAAGCAAATTCTTCTAAATCCGGGAAATATAAAATGCATCATTAGATAAGAATAATGCTATGGTTTCCCAGTATGCCAGTTTGAACCCCCACCCAAATACCCACAGAGCTGATAGGAATGAATGAATGTATATTTAACACTAAAATGGTTAACAATGGTCAACAGAAATAGAGACATTTGTTGGGAAATATTTCTCTTTTATTATGAAAACAAAACCATTTGTAGCATTACAACAAGGAGTAAGGAGCTAGGAGCATTGTAGCAAGGAGGAGAGGGTGGCAGAAAGGGTGAAAAGCAGTGCTAGGGTTGGCGAGGCTGAAGCAGGGCTGAGAGACTGTAAAACCAAGGCCTGCTTGCAGTGTGGTTCTCCTGACCTGCAGGTTATTACCTTGCAGGGCTGGCAAGGAGAAGAAGAAAAAGCACCAAATGAAACCACTAAACAAGCTACTTTTGTTGGTCTTACTCCCAGGTCTTCCCTCCTTCCTGAATCCCATCATTATCCCTCTCTCTCCAATGGGGCAAGTGTATTTTCTCCAATTAAAACTAGTCATATTGGGGCTGATCTCTTAATTGTTATGTTAGGGGATGAGAGAACCTCATAGGGGATGCTACTGAAACTTGAAGTGGAGAGAAATCAGGACTCTCACAGAATAGTGCCCAATGACAACTCAACAGCAGCTCTCGTCATAGGAATAGCCTCCCAAAGCCCACAGCTTTTTGCCTTCTTACTCCATGTTCACAAAGCTGTCTTAGGCAATTGTTAAAAAGTCTTGAAACTTTGCAGACCATTTGGACTACAGATTGGAATATAGTCGCAAAGAAGCAGATTTACTGTGTCTGAATGCAAAACTAATCAACTTGGAATGACAGTTTCATATGGTTAAGCCCATTACAACTCTTTTGACTCCTTTCATCTCTTGTGAGTGTATGGGATGCTGGTAATGTTACCAGATGCATGGCTTTCTCTGAATCCCGACAGCAGAGGAAAAACAGCCACCCTCAACAGCCGTTGGCCCTCCTGTTTTCCACTTAGACAGCTATTGTTCTGCCAAGGCGAATGTGAAACAGGCTCCCACAATAGCAGCAATTTCCAAAATGCCCTGTTAATTTTCAGTAAACCAAAATAAAATGTGTTATTATTTATTAAGAATATGCACTACATACGGTTTCCAGATGATAAGTATTTCAGTAAAGTACCACATTGAGAACGATTTGGGTTGGCTTGCAAGCTGTAACCTTAGAGTAATGGGTATAGCCCAGGGTCAGAATTGTCACTTTTATTGAGTTAATTCAATGTTCATGGTTTACAGACTATAATATAGGACCAGAGAAAAGTTTTTCCATCCCCAGTATCAGCTGCATTATACATATAATTTTATGTAAAAGAGTAGCGTCCCATATATCGTTATTTATTCATAATGACATTCACTGAACAACTGCATGGCACAGGATGATGGTGTAGTCTGGGGTATAGAATATGGAGTAGGGATTCCAAACCCTGGGTCTGAGACAACTCCTTAAATTATGTTAACTTTAGAAACACAAAGAAAAATATAATTTCACAGTTGCTGGGCAGCATGTCATTATTTCACAAATATGTATGAAAATTTGAAAGATCCCAGGTTTGGGGAATGTTTTGGGATACTTTAGGAGTAGTTTAATATGTTAGGAATATTTTCTATAAAACTTCCCCCTGAGTCTCCACCTGGATTATGGGGAATCCTGATCCAACCTCTGGTTTCTAGAACCTTCCACACTCTGAGGAGAGGATGACCGCATCCAGCCAAGACTCTAGTGGTCACAGGGCACGTTCTGGGTCTGACCCTTGCCAGACCTTCTGGGAGGGCTGCCTGCCTCAGCTTCATTTTCTCTCTCCTGCACTTCTATGTCCTCCTAGCTGGGTCTGTGATTTCCTGACCGAACACTGCCTGGACTGGGGAGGCCTTAGCCTCAGGTCCTGCTCTCCTGCTGGCCTTGCTGCTAGATGTTTGCCCAGGCCAGACAGAGGTCTGGAGCCCTGTGAAGAGTCTGAACAGTGTCACTACCTCCCGTCCTGAGGTCACAACCTCCTTGTTCTCATGACTGCAGGCCACTGAATTAGAATTCCAGTTTGGTTCTGGCTATTTGCCTTAAAGAAAAGGAATATGTACTGCTTTTTAAAAATTACACGTGACATACATATTCATTTAGGGAAATCAGAAAACTCTCTCCAAAATTACACAAACTCCCACTGCCCAGCGTTAACCACCACTAACATTTTCAATTTTATTCCTCAAGACTTTTTTCTCTGCATGTATATACAAAAACTTACTTTTCTTCCAAAACTGAGATTTTATATACAGATATATATATGGTATATATACACAAAGTTTTACGACCTGAATATGCATTTTTTTCTTGCATGAGCATAGTTCAGTATAAAAAAAATACTCCACAACATTTTTAGTGGCTGTTTAGTATTCTAATTTGCTTTAAATCAATTTCGAAAATCCAGAATTCGAGAAGAATGTATTGTTACATATCCATTGTCTTTATTGCCTCCTCTGTTTTTTCCAGTGCCTCTGTCTGAAGCCTTATGATGGGTGTCTGTGACCCCAAAGGGGGGCCATCATTCTCACAATGTGATGAATAGAAGAACCATCCCTGCCACTTGTTTGAAGTTTCTTTTCCCAGGTCCTAACTTCAGGTGTTTTCATTCAGTGACTTTGGAGTGGAGTTCTGGACTTTTAAGAGACCCTGAAATGGTTTTGCTTCAGCATTCTTCAGTCCAGGCTGGAAGCAATGCCTCTTGGCCACGGCACCCGGGAGCCCTCTGCCCAGAACACCTCTCCCCACGCAGGGGCATGGAAAGCTCCTGCTCCTCACTCACCTTAGTTCTCAATTCGCCATCATTGGCGAGCTTTCCTGGGCTGATCAGGCAGTTATGTCCTCCCTCCTTTGTGTGTGCTTGACACCCATATGCACCTCTTTTTATACTTGCCATCTCCCCAACTACACTGTGAGCTTCCTGAGGGTCACAACTACATCTCTCTTACGTATGTGCCTGAGATCGGGCTGGCATCTGACACAGAGTGGCTGCTCCACGGAGGCTTGTCGCATCAAAGGAGGGAAGGAGGAAGGGAAGGAAGGAAGAAAGGAAGGAACGAAGGAAGGAAGGAAGGAAGAAAGGAAGGAAGGAAGGACTAATTTATTGTGGGGCATCAGGGAATCTCCTTCCTATAGGGGATTCCATTTGAGCTAAGCCTTAAAAATAAGTGCCATTTGATGAGTGGTAGCCTCTTTATATTATATTATAGCCTCTTTAATCCTCCCAACAGCCCCTTATAACAGTGCATTTTACAGTTTCCAGAGTTACTCATGAGTCCAGGGAGATTATCTTGTTCAAGGCCACAAAGCTTGAAAAAGCAAAGGATGTGAACCAGTATGGTCTGTGGGACCAGACATGGAGGTAGGAAAAAGGACATCATAGGTGCGTGGTGCACAAGGAAAGACATGGAGGAAGAAAGGCTTGTGTTCTGGGGTAAGGATACCACAGAGTAACTCAGTTTAACTTGACTGTTGGGTAGATATAGAGAAGAGCAGGATTTGAAGCTGGAAAGGTAGTTCAGAGCTGAACTATTGAGTTTATTCATTTCACCAGCCTTTGGGGAGTCATTACCTGGTTTTGAATAAGAAAGTGCAT
Source organism: Equus przewalskii (assembly GCF_037783145.1). Lineage (NCBI taxonomy): Eukaryota > Metazoa > Chordata > Mammalia > Perissodactyla > Equidae > Equus > Equus przewalskii. The sequence continues at coordinate 15,323,041 of NC_091854.1, forward strand.
GCTCAGAGCTTGAGGCAGAGTGCACATCAGATTGGAAGGGGAAGGGATAGGATGTGGGGAGACCAGTTAGCAGCTTATTGCAAAAGCCCAAGTGGGCAGTATAAGGACCTGAGGTCAGGCAGGGGCGGTGAGAGGGAGTGAACTGAGACACGTGTAGACCTAGACCTCAAAGACTTTAGTGACTGACTATCTACAAGCAAGGTCGGAAGAATCAGCCCGAGAGAATTCTGGGTTTTTCACCTGTGAAATGTGCAGCTCCTTTAACAGGAGTGGCGTGAAGAATTGCTATGGGAGGAGCTGTTCTGTGTGTGTGTCGGGGGGGGGGGGTGGCGTGAGAACCTAGACTTTAGACATGGGGAATTTGAGATGTCAGGGGAATTGTTGCAGATAGAGATATACAGTAGGTAGTGGGGAAAAGTGGATCAGAGGAATTAAGACAGACTGGACGGTTGGGGTTGTGAGAAAAATGTAGAAGAACGAGCGAAGTTGTAGAAAATGCCAGCTTCCCCTGACCTTGAATATAGGAAGGTAGATTGGGGAGACTGAAGGGAAACTAGTGTCACGCGGGAGCGCCAGGGGTCCTACAAGACAAGCAATGGAAGCAGGTCAAAGGAAAAGGAAAAAGGTATACCGAAGTGACTTAATGGGACCTTGCTCTTGGGTGTGACCATGGAAGAAATTACAGCAACTATCTTATTAATATAGAGATTAATAGACGATTTTTTTCTGTATGATAAGAAGTGTTTGCCTTTTAGTAAGGCTAGAAACTCCTGTGGACCCTAAATTCTCTATCCAAGGAAAATTTTCCATAGGTGGAATTTCAGATACAAAACAAGCTGGTGGAAAGTGGTTGAAGTCCAGGGGCCTTATTAGCATGTATAATAATAATTAACATTTATTGAGCTTGTGTTAAATGAATTAATTCATTTAATTCTGACAAAATGACCCTATGAAGTAAAGTTTACTATTCATTCCATTTTAGAGTTGAGGAAACAGAGGCACAGAGAAGTTAAATAACTTGACTAGAGTCACACAGCTAATAAAGGCACACCTGGAATTTAGTCTAAACAGCCTGGCCTCACTAGCCCATGTTCTTCACTCCTATGCTGAGCCTCTTCTCATCCCAGTAGCACAGTCTTCCTTGCCTCTTCTAGAGTGGGCTCAAGCCCCGAGTTGGTATGCTTCAGACATGGTCTCCAACAGGAAGACAGTCTCTTGTCTACTGTTAGTTCTTTATTTTTCGGAGGTGCAGGTGGGTAGGACATTGGTGGGAAGAGGCTTGGGATTATCTACTCCCTAGCCTGGCATCTCTTCTTGCGTCACTGCCATGCCGTTCCCTTGGAGTCATCTACAGTTTAGGATGTGCTGGAGGAGATAGATATGCTCTCGTTTTCTATGCTCTGGTGCAGTATGAAGGAGGGCCAGGGGGTTGGAGGTGAGCCATCAAGTGCTCCTCTGACTTTCCTCCAGGATACCATTGCGAGTCTGCCTGCATCCACGCCTACCCCTTCCTTCCGTCTGCTTATCTGCTATGCCGCTTGGGGGAGTGAGGGGGTAGGATGGTGAGCATCAAAATGAATAACTGAACGTGTGGATTTTATTCTAGCCTCAATCCCACATAAGTGTCATGTGTATATGTGTGCGTGCACACGTGTGTGTGTGACTGTGTGTTGGCTTTGCCTCTGTGTGGTACAAAAACACAGAAAGAATGGATACGTGATTCATCGGTGATTTTCCTCTTGTGTAGCTCTCAGGAGTGATGCTAATTTTGCATGAACCATGATAACCTCTTATCTGTATGTGGAATATATATATTTAAAGAACTGTTGTTCTTTTGAATTGTACCTCAGTGAAAGGAAGGAACCTGCAGCTTCAATGAATAATTGAATCGGATGTATCAATGTAGAACTAGAAGCCAATGTACACTTTTCTGACATCCTCTACTTCAAGAAAACAGCACTCTGACATACGACTAAAACATTTCAGAGTGGCGAAATCTACAGAAACCACCTACAGGTAACTGACAGGCCATGTGATTGGTAGCTGAAAGGACAGGAAGTCTCCTGTGGTTGCTGGAGGAGGTGGTGGGGACACTTTCATCTCCCCCATCCCGCGTCTACTTTGTTGGAGCTCTGAGCACACTCTCACCTGCCAGCCCCCAGAACACAATCGCATTCCTGAGGCTCCACTTTAATGCTGACAGGTGGCTTCTGTCTTCTTCAGTGTGTGCTTGGTGTTCTTCTTGAAATTAACTGGTGACCTCTCACCTATCCTCGGATCTAACGCCATGCTGGCTGTGATCCTGCCCCAAAGCTTGTCTCCTGATTCATGTCACCAACAATCAGGGGCTTACCAACAGTGAGAAGGAGGCCTTCGCTTTTCTGTACTTGTAATCAAGCTGAAGGAGCTCACTTTCCTTGGGGTAACATCTGGCTAGAATTTATATGGTGGGCATGGAAATATTATTGTCTAGATATTATGATTTCTTTGCTTTGGCATTGCTGAAAATGGCATGCCGCCACCACCAGAAACTAACCATGTCATTTTCCTCATGTCAACAAGCTTCTTGCCAGTAATGATTTCCTGTCATTCCTTCCCTGTTTCTAAGGGACGGCTGCTCCATTGGCGGCATACTTCAGGAGAGAGATCAAATCAGCTGATGGCTCTTGAGGTAGGGGGCTCCTGTGCCAGAGGAAACAACTTCCTTAGGATTCATTGCTACACTGACAGCTATGGTCTGTACTCACTCCATCTGATGCCTTACCAACAACTCCTTCCATAATCTGCCACAACCACTCTGCTCCCCAACCACAACTGAAATGCAGTTTTGGCTCAGTTGCTTCTCATTCTTTCCCCTCTTTTCCTTACTGTTAACGGTGCCCTCCTCCCCAGTGCTCTCTCCTCCTTTGCTTTCTAGGTCATTGGACTTCTTTAGCCCTTTGACTTTTCTCTTTACTTTTTGCTTGTTTCTTCTCTGCTTTCTCTTGTTCCTTTGGCCTCCCATTGTGGGTCATGCAGCTCTCCAAGTATTGTATCCTTGGGACCGTTCCTCTCTACTCACTCTGAGAGTTCACCCGTACTCAAGGCTTTAAATGTCAACTTAGTGATACATAAACCCTTAGCAGTGCCTTTAAAAAAATATTATATAAGCACATAGTTTAAAGAGTAAAATATTCCTACAAAGCTTGATAAAATTAGTTCCCTGAAGGAAATCCCGCATGCTCTGCCATTTCCTGCTTCTGGAAACCACATTCAATTCTTTTAACTGATTTTTTTGGGTGCTTATCTCTAAGTCTCTAAAAATGATGCTTGCATTGCTATTTCTTTCTTTCTGTTTTTTAAGGGCTTATCCAGTGACTTCCAACATAGATGCTGAAGATTTAGCATCTTCCTTTCACATATACCATATCATACCTCTTCACTTTTCTCTTCTCCCTAGTCTTCCAAAATAGTCATTTGTAATTTGGGACAAATGAATAATCAGTGTTTATACTTGACCATAAAAATGCTACTTACAAAGGGGATATATAATATCCTATGATTGTTTTGAGAGACAACATGGAGTAATAGTTAAGGAAACAGCTTCTAGAACCCAACTGCCTGGATTCAAATCTCAGTGATGCTACTTACCATCAGGGTGAGCTTGCATATGCTCCTTAATATCTCTGTGTCTCAATTTCTTCAACTGGAAAGTGAAATAATCATAATACCTACCCACTGTATTGTTGTGATGAATAATGGTTAATAAATATAAAAAGAGTTAGATCAACGGATGTCAAATAAAAAGCACTACGGAAGTGTTAGGAATTTTTGTTTTTATTATTAATATCTTTCCCTGTGCAACTTTTAATTTTTCCTGGGATTAATAACAACAATAATAATCATCATAATAATTTCTATTTTTATTTGCATTGTTTTCCATGTACTTATGGCTAATTTATCCCTAATCTCTCTCTAGTACCTCTTCTCAATTATATTCAAATACATTTAGTGATGTATTAATCTAATTTTCACGAAGTCTTTCCCAGAATCTGTATCTGCTTTAGTCCATGCTGGGCAGCCTTCAGGCCACCACGGAGTTGTCATCTTTCTCTTTCTCTTCACCATCGTCTTGAGGAGTCCCTTTATTTCTTTCTTGTGATTGATCACCTGTTTCCTGGATCTTCTTTCCCCTATTACTGGGGTTTATCTCCTCCTTTTAGCAGACCATATCTTCCTAAGAAAAGACAAAAGTAAAATTTTTTTTTGAGATTCTGCTTGTCTGAAAATATCTCTATTCTGTCTACACACTTGTCGCTAGCTATAGTGTTCTAGGTTGGAACGAAATTCTCTCAGAATTTTCGAAACGTTGCTTCATTGTCTTTAGCTTCTGTGTGGCTGTTGAAAAGCTCTATGCTGTTGTAATTTTGATTCTTTGTATGCGTCTAGTTCTTTTTCTCTGGAATCTTTTAGAACCTTCTTATCATCCCAAGTGTTCTAGAATTTCATCATCATGTGCTTTCACGTAGATCTGTGTCCATCTATCATGCTGAGCACTTGGCAGAACTTCAGTGTGGGAAATTCTCTGGAATTATTTCTCTGATGCTTTTTTCCCACTCTCTCTGTTTCTTACTGGAATTCCTATTATTTGGGTGTTGAATCTCCTCTAAGTTTTATACCTTTCCTCTCCTACTTTTAATCATTTTTCCCTTTTGCTCAACTCTCTGTAAGAATTAGTCAAATTTTATTCCAATCTATCTATTGAGTTTTTATTTCTATTATTTTATTTTTAATTTACAAAATTCTTTTGTTTTGGTTATTTTAAAAGTTTTTCTATCTTTGTATTGTCTGTTCTTTCCAAGATCTTAAAATTGCCATTTGGTTTGACATTTATCTCTTATTTTGGAGGTTTTCTTCAAAGGGCCACTGACCCTCAGATGCTGACTTTTGTTTGAGAGGGAGATGCTGAGAATCAGACAGGAAAGTCTATGCCTGCAGGTGGCGCTTTTCCAAGGTGCGAGTCAAGCGGGGCTATTAAATTAGACAAGTCCTAAGGTCAGTATATGTAGATCTTTATCCTGGGCTGACCAAATTCCACAGAGAAGGTTCAGATTTTCTACCTGTGGAGTATAGTCTCTCTTTCTAGATGGAGGAAGAAGACTTTGAACATTTAATTTGAAAATGTGTACTTAATCGCCTGGTTTTAGTCCTGCACCCAGCCCTCCACTGTGCCTGGTGTCTTCTAGCCCAGAGAACCTTCATTTTACTGTTAGGTGAGGAAGGAACAACCACCCACTGGATGGGGGAGGATTTTGGAAGATTTGGCTGTTTCTTAAACGGATTTGCTTTTAGTTCCACGTCCTACATTCATGGGAACCTGGTGCCAAGAATTCCTGAGTCTTTTAGGACTTCTGTGGTGTAAATTAGGCTGCTTCTAGCCTTTCCTAGGCTTAGGATTCAGTCTTCTTGGGTTTGCTAGGTCAATTACTACCGCTCCATCTGTTTTCTAGCTTCCAGCGTTTTGTTGCGTTTTTTAAACTTTGGATGTATGTCTTAAAAAAATATCCTCTAATTATCATTCTAGTGGGACTTCAGGAGGGTGCAGAGGGTAAGGTGTAGGGTACTATTAAGGAAGACAGATCTTAAACAAATAAACACATATAAATATATCACTACAAATTATAGCAAGAACTATAAAGAAAAATAATAAGATAATTTGAGAGAACAGCAAAGAGGGACCTAATTTGGACTGGTGCTTCACGACACGGCTCTCAGAGAAGGTAAGATTTTAGCCAAGTCCTGAAGACAAGTGGGAGTTAGGTCAAGAGGATAGGGAAAAGAATTCCATACAGATGAGCACTTTGAGGTGATAGAATAGTTCAGACTCTGGGATGAAAGTGACAGAAGCCTAAGTTTAAGCTAAAAAAGGAATTGAATAGTACGTATAACTGGAAAGTCTAAGATGTGGAGATGGATGTGCTCGGCTGGATCCAGGGATTTATATGAGGCCTCAGGTGTCCGTCTTTCTCTCCATCTCTTAGTTCTGCTTATCTTTGCTTGGCCTCCTGCTCAGAGAAGGTTCCTCCATTTTGTGGCAAGGTGCTTTCTAGCAATCTCGAGGCTGTGTCATCCTTATGGCTCTTGTCCCACAGAAAAAGAGAGAGGCTTTCCCCACTTTTTTTTTTTTTTTTAACCAGCATCCATATATAACATCTCACATTCCTTGGAATAATCACAATAAAGGAGTTCTGTGTTTGGCTAGACATGGGTCCAACTCTACAGGCAGAAAATAATTTGATCCAAGAAAAATACTCAAAGAAATTTACTATCAGAAGAATTGTGAGAGAGAAAATTGTAGAGATTTAAAGCAGAGTCCTGTGAGCGATGTTAAGCATTTGGAATTTATACTAAGTGCAATGAGAAGGCATTGATGGATTTTCATCAGGGAATATCAGAAGCACTATTAATTACTGTTAATTAAACCCACACTTCCAAATCAAATTCCCTTTCCAGTATCCTTAGCTGTGTCAGCAGAACCACCATTTTCCTACTGCCTTAGCTTTGTATTTTAGAGTCATCTTTGAAGTTCTCGAATTTATCAACCACACAAAATTAGTCACTAAGCCCAGTTGGGTCTTCCTTCCTTAAGTCTCTTGGATTTATCCTCGCTCCTGCTTCATGCACGTTGTCATACTATTGCAGGCTCTTATCAACCTGGACTTGGTTTTTGTGACAGTTTCCTTACTAGCTTCTCTTCTGTTTTCTGCCTAAGTCATCACACATGGCACTGTCAGATTGTTCTTTCGAAAATACCACTATCTTCATGTCACTCCTCTCATGTCACTCCATGTCCAGGAGCCTGTGTTGCCTCCCTATCGTTTAATGAATCAAGCCTGGATCCCTCAGCCCAGCATCCAGAGCCTTCCATCATCTGGCCCTGATGTACCTCCCTAGCCTTATCTTCCAGTATCCCTCTACCATGATAAGATTACATGGGCCCTGACTCCCCATCTCTTCACCTCCAGGAGTGGAGGAAAGATAGACTGTTATCAATCACTTCGCAGATAGAAGGAGACAGAAGCTTGGGGAGGAGAAAGGAAAATGTGAACAATTCTAATGAGTCACAGCTGCATTAAGTAAAGAAGGGCTGTGGCTATAAATGTGCGGCCACCCTAAACTTGATTGTGTGGTCAAGCTCCCCTTGCTGAGCAGCAGGGGCAGACGACATTGCCAAGGAGAAACCTCAGTGTGCGTTTTCAAGGTGAGGCTTCGGCTGGAAGGAGGACGTTTACTCAGGGAGGTCTTTCCAGGTTGTAATACCCACTCCCTCTGACAAAATGTGTGGGCCTAGCTCGCAGGTTTCTGGGAAGTTGCCTGGACTTTTCAGGGTCAATTGGTGCTGCAGAGAAATGATGGATTATCCAGAGAGGTGTGAATAGTGTCAGGAAACATGACCAACTGTGGTGGGATCTCATTACTTATGTTTGCTCAGGTAGCTTTTTGGTGGGGGTTTGGCGTGGTGCTTGGGATCTGCGGAAGTAAAGTGCTATTACCATGGCAGGGGGATCTGGCAACTTGCAAAAAACCTGCTAAAGTTCTGAGGGAAATTGGGGAAAAGATTTGCATCTAAATCCTAAGAAGAAACAATAGACAGAAAGCATAAAACAGCACAGAATCACTATTATCTCTACCTGGGATTGATTTGGTTAACTGCTTACTGCTGTTACCAGTTACAAGGAGACATGGGTAGGCATAATTGGTCCAAATTTTATAATGTCAATGAGACTTGAACTGAAGTATGTTTAACAAAGCAAGGCGTTTATGCCAGATTTTGAGTGGAGGAATTTTATTCACCCAAGAGAACATTTAAAAAGAACATGATTTAAAGGTACAATAATTTTGTGGTAGAAAGAATGATCATTCCCCAAAGATGTCCACACCCTAATTTCTGGAACCTGTGAATCTGTTAGCTTATATGGCAAAAAAGAACTTTAGAGATGGGACTGATGCTGCAGATCTCGAGAGGGAGAGATTAGCCTATATTATCCAGGTGGACCCAATGTAATCACATGAGTCTTTAAAATCGGAAAACCTCTTCCACTTGGGGTTGATCAGTGGGAGACACCATTATGGAAAAAGGGTCAGAGGGATGCAACATTCCTGGCTGTGAAGATGGAGGGGGGGTATGAGCCAAGGAGTGTGGTCGGCCCCTACAAGCTGAAAAAAAACAAGGAAACAGATTCTCCCCTAATACTCCAGAAGGAACCCCAGCCCTGCCCACACCTGGATTTTAGCCTAGTGAGACCTGTGTTGGATTTCTGACCTGCAAAACCATAAGTTGATAAATTTGTGTTGTTTGCAACCACTGTTTGTGGTGATTTGTGATGGTAGCAGTGGAAAAGTAATGCAAATTGTTAGTAAATATGTTTTGAGTGAACAACATTATTCTAAGAAATTCATGTAAATGGGCTTCTTTTGTTCAGGCTGGTACTTAAAGATGCTTTTTAAAAGTGATTCATTTTTAAACTAACATTTATTGAGCACTTACTATGTAGGAGGTACTTTTCTTTGTTCTTGTATTCAATCCTCACAATAACTGAGATCATCACTATTAGTTGCTGATGTAATCTTTCCAAAGTCCCACACTCAGTAAATGGAGAAGCTGAGTTTTGAACATGGGAAGCTGTTGAACTCAGTGTTCGATCATGATGACTGAGGTTCCCACACTTAGCTGCATAGTAAAATCACTTGGGGTTTTTTATAAATCCCAGTGTCCAGATCACACCCTATCTAATTAAATCCAAATGTTCAAGTTTGGAGTCAGGCACCGGTGTTTTTTAAAGATCTCCTGTGATTCCAACACGCAGTGAAGTTTGGTAACCCCTGCATCTGGTGTATTCTCTCTCAAACTACAAGATAAATTTAGTTACTTACTCTATCTAATGAAAGAATTAAAATTCAGTTTGTTTAAAATTACAGTCTAGATTATCTCATGCTAAACTGATGGTTTTATGATCATTATTACAGCAACTGTCATTAGTTGGATAAAAGGGCAGGTGTTAGCTAACCCAAAGACTATGGTAGAATTGATTTTGCGTGTAGACACAATTTGGATTGTCAAAGTAATGGAGGGCCAGCAATGGGGAAACCTTTCCCAAAATCAGACCAGGAGGAAGGAGAAACAAAGATCTTCATCTAGTATCTAAAGCCGGAAGAGAATGGAAAGCTGCCAGATGCGATTGGTGATCAAAGTGCCTGTCTGGACATTTTGTCACCACTTTTGTTAAAAGTCTGTGCCTTTCTGTGTCTTCAGCATTTATCAGAAGCAGCTCTGCTCTCCCCTTAAGACTGACACTGTGCCTGAGAGCCTCTATGTCCTCGATTTTGCCAGTCCTTGGCTTCCTTGTGCCATACTGGACAGCTTCTCCAGGGTCACCAATCTCATCAGCAGGGTGGCAGCCCCCCTCTAGTTAGGAAACAGACTGTAAGTTGGGGCATGGATGAAATTTTGGCTGCGATCATCTGGCTGCCACCATGGCAGATGACTGTTCCTCCCTTTAAATGGCATTTTCCTCGGGTACAGTACCCGACTTCCCCTCGGCAGGACCGGCATGCTGTTTCTTAATCTGGTGCAGCACTTCTTAACTTTCTCGATTAGTTTTGCCAACAGAATTGGTGCAGCAGGTTTCAAGCAGAAACAGGCGTTGATGGTGGTGTCCAAATCTTCCATTGAGGTTCTTCTCTCCCCTTTGCCAGCCTTTCCATGGGCGGAATGAACAGGCCTGTGTTGGACATAGCAGATGCACATCTCCATATGGGCCAGAGCTCTTGGTTCAGATCACACAGATGAGAGTCATAAATTAAAATGCACTTTTGTCTACTGGTAATAATTGCAGACCCCAGCACATTGTCTTTTTGTATACACTAAGCCATAAACTTGCTTTAGCCAGGATTACTTCAGGATTCCTAACTGAACACAAGGCAATCTTTTTGGCCTGAGTTCTCTCAATTGACTATACACTGCAATGTCACAAGAATGTTGCTAACACTCTTCTCCAAGGTGTGCTGTGTAGATGTGGGGGTAATATAGCTAAATCAAAAGAACGAAAGAAATACTTTATAAATTTTGCATAATTGGCATTACTGATTTTCTCTTGGATTTATTAATTTTAGTAAATATTACAAGTTACAATTTAATTTTATTTTTATTGATCCTTATTTACTTTCTAGGCTTTTAAATTGGTCAAGAAAGGAATTTGGAGTTGAGAGATTACTCCCAATGAGATCATAGCCTAAGTGAAGTGGAGACCTTGTTGTTTATCTAGTGGATTCACATAACATAAACAGGCAGGTGGACCAGTCAAGAAGTCATCTTGGAGCAATTGCATAAAAGTGTTTTCTCATCACAAAGCATTGTCCTAGAGCAAGGACTGCAGGCTTTTCTGAGAACTAAAGATGACCGAAAAGATTCTTGAAAAATCACTGAGAATTGAGGTGTTTCATAAGTCATAAATTCTTTAATACCAAAAAAAAACTTAGACTAGGAAAAATCAGTATTATTTTCTCAGAATTCCCCTCTTCTACTTTTTTCTTGTGATTAATTTCAAATTTCCATTTTTTCAAAGCTGATTTGTATTTTTTACAGTTGTTAAGTGCTATCCTATGCTTTGCATTTTTTCAAGGAGTTATATGATTTCACTCTTCCTTAGAGATAATTTCAACACCGCTTATAGACAGACACACACACACTCCTCCACACACACAAATTTATCAGCCAATATCAGTAAATGACAAGCCCTGAGGAAACTGTTGAAAATTAAACTTGAGTATAGTACAGTGATACCTGCAATATATTGGCTACTCATCCTTGTTTATAAATAGGACACAAAAGCTTAATTTTATCATAATTGAAGAGCAATTTTGAGAATGTCATGTAATTTAACGGTTTCACTGTCTGTTATTGCTATATGTAAATGGACTAAACAAGTGTTAAATGTTGAACACAATCTAATGCACTACAATTTCTTTGGAACACAATTTAAATTTCAAATTATGTTTAATGCTCTTGTACATATCACAGGTCTCTTTTTTAAAGCCTATCTCATAGAATTGATTCATTCGAGGAAAATGGCATTTGGGAAAACAGAAGTAGAAATAGAGTAGGTCATTTGGAAATCTGACCAAATGTGTTTAAAAAAGTGTGTCATTTACTTTTAAGTAGTTTTTTTCTTCCGTTATTTTGAACTTTACCAGTATCTTCCTGTGTTGTGTATTCAGATGATGTCTGAATAAGACTTTTTCCATTTGTATAGTGTTGCTTGGCTTCAAACGTTTCATTTTACTTTTGTACAATTAGGCTTACAGGGAGAAGATACAATGTATGTATATGTTAGGCCACTTCTTCCCATTGAAATGATTCACTAACTGACATCGTTTGATTCTGTCTTTGGTCCTGTCCACAGGACCAACAATATCTTTCTGTGTGAATTAATGTTCAGTGAAAGAAGACAGAAAATGCTGTTCTCTTTGGATCCCATCTGATTTCAGAATATTACAGTTAAGATATAGATGTGAAGTTCAGATAAGGAGGTTAAAAAGTAGGAAGTGGAGGCAGAAACTGATGAGATTTTAAGATGGAGCTGTTAGAAATAAGCCAGAGCGTCTATCTTGCATTTTCTTGGACCACCATCAACAATGATGGAGGATTACTCTAAAGCAAACACATCCGTGAAATTTATAAATCTCAGAAGGAGATGACTAAAAGTATATTATGCACACAACAGCAGACTTTGATCTCATGGAGTTTTAGTTTTTAAAAAGTTCAGTTTTGTGCTCACAGGAGGACTTCAAATCATATTAAGAAGATATGGTAACAAACTTGCTTCTGGGTTAAAAAGAAGTCTACAAATCCACCATAATAAAGTTATTACAGAATTTACCACCACATAATTATGAATGCTCCAACAGGAAAAGTCTTGCTTATCCTGTAACGTCCCTTCTCGGGGGAAGCTTTTTCTTACCTTCCAACAACTTCTCCAATTCCCAGGTATAGCTTATTTAAATGAAAAGGTCTCATTCATTTTTTTGTGAATTCATCCTTACTGTGTACCAGACTTTAAGGATTTATTGGTGGACCAAACAGTGATGGAACTTAAAGTCTTATGAAGAGGATAAATAGTAAATAAATAATTATATAATCATAATAAATTCCTAAACAGAGACTGGAATGCCAGAGTAAGAAGGGACTTGTTTCTTTCTGTTGGTTCCTGTTCCTGTCAAGATGAAGCCAGCTTCTTGCGGTTGGCTGCAGCGATCAGTAGCCAAATGAGTGCAATTTGCAGTTTTTCCAATGCTCGTAGAACAAGCCTCATCTTTTCTTGGCACCAGTATCTCTTCGCAGGACAGAGTCCCAGCCCTGTTTTCCCTCCTCTAAGCTTCTAAGTTTTAATAATTCCAGCCTCTTCCTTTTGTTTTCCAGTCTTAGGAGTGCTAGTTGCTTTTTGCAATTCCTACCTCTGTGATACCTTGGCGTTCCCATTTGCCTTTTCAATTCTCTAATACCCAATTAGCAATCTTTGCATTAAATGCTCTCTGTTAAAATAATTGGTATGAAATCTGATTGAAATCTCTCTGATACAGTTGTCAAAACTCGAACATTAATCACATGTACATTTTTTTTTTCCTGAAGACCTATATTGAGTATGTTGGTAACATATTTACATACTCAGGATATCTGGAATGGTATTCAATTTAAAAAATCAAACAAATAAGCCAGGCACTGTGTCAGGCTTTGGGAGATTATCAATACTAACTTTATAAGTTAATGGAGCAGGTGAAAATATAAAGAATTGATTATAAAATGACTCAAGAATTGAGGGTATGGAAGGTGTTTTTAAGACCATGCCACCCTGAGGGTAGAGAAAGCTGGAAAGATAATGGAAAACTCATTACTCTCTCACTTAGCTTTACCTAGAAACTATCTGTTAACCTAGGTTCTCTTCTGGCTTCAGAGGGGTCAAGTCCAAAGGCAAACATTGTCTTTTTTCCCCCTTTTTTTTAGGAAGATTAGCCTTGAGCCAGCATCTGCCACGAATCCTCCTCTTTTTTTGCTGAGGAAGACTGGCCCTGAGCTAACGTCCATGCTCATCTTCCTCTACTTTATTTGTGGGACGCCTGCCACAGCATGGTTGGACAAGCAGTACATAGGTCCGCACCTGGGATCTGAACCAGCGAACCCTGGGCCGCCAAAATGGAATGTGCAAACTTAACTGCTGTGCCACGGGGCTGGCCCCCAACAAATACTAAGTCTTAACCAAAAAGCAGGAGTGGTATTGTAAATAAGAAATGAAACAGATAGTTAACCTGAAACATTTAAAGAGAATTAGGGCAGCAACTTAAATGATCATTGGAGATAAGTGGAAACTTTTATTAAGCCTTGGTGTTTGGCCATTTCAGAATGGTTGACAACCCCAACACTACCTGCCTACCTCAATGCCCCATTGTTGCTGCCGCACTGGACTCTTTAGCATTAGCAACTGGGTCTATACCCCAATGTTTCTCCCTTCCAATTTCAAGGATTTGAGTTCAGTGCTAGTTCCTAGCCCCTTACGGTCTGTCTTCTCTGGTCATAGCTAATTAGATAAGGGTGATTGAAAAAGCTCTCATGCGTTTATAGGAACATCCCAGTGTCACATTATGCTTAATACACAGTAAAATATCAGTTGGTGATAAGCACTATTAAGAAAAGTAAAGCAGGATAAGAGTGTGCTATTTTAAATAGAATTCTTATAAAGTTCTGATTGATGAGGTAACATTTGGGAACAGACTTAAATTAGACGCAGAAGAAAGCCATGCAAAGATCAAGAGGAAGAACATTCTAGGCAGATGGAACAGCAAAGGCAAAGGCCTAAGGTGGGTATAGGTTTGGCCTATTTGAGAAAGTACAAGGATGCCCAGAAGTTGAAGTGGTATGAGTGAGGGGTTAGTGATACCAGATGATACTAAAAATGTAGCCAGAGTTAGGCGACGCAGGACATCTCAAGTTGTAAAAACTGTGGATTTTTTTGTCAGTGTGGTGGAAAGCCATTGGAGAGTTTTGAGCAGGAAAGTAATGTGATCTGACATTTCTTAAAGGATAACTCTGACTTTTATGTGGAGAATGGACTATAGGTAACTTAAGACTGGGTAGTATGTCATTGTAGTGGCATTCGCTACAGGGATAATGATGGTTTCTAATAAGGTGGTTCATGAAGATGTTGAGAAGTTGTTAGACATGAGATGCATTTGATGTGCAAGTGACTGACTTTGCTGATGGTTTATATGTGAGGCTTTAAGAACAACTGAACAATTGTTTCAACAATATTCTAATTACTGAGATGAGGAAATCTGTTGGAGGAGAAGAGTATATATGTGTGTTCTCTAAGAGAACTATATGTTGTGTTTGCTTATGCCATATGCTTATTTGATGGTCAAGTAAAAATGTCACATAGACAGTTATATACTCAAGTTGACTGCTCAGTGGAGAGTTCAGGCTGGAGACATAAATGTAGACACTATTAGGTGATACTGAAAATCATGTGATTAGATAAGATTATTTAGGAGATGAGAGTAGACAGAGAAGAGAAGAGGATAGGCTTCTGACTTCTTGGGCACTCTAACATTTAGAAGTCATGAGGAAGGAGAAAGTTCTGCAATGGAGACTGGAAGGAGAGTCAAATGAGCCATGAGTCAAAAAAAATCATTGGATTGAGAGCATGGAGTCATTAGTGACCAATATAAGACAACAGAAGAATGAAGGTAAAGCCTGATTGGTGTTTAGTCCATAAAATAGGAGATTATGAAACAGCTATTATAGTTAAGTTTTTAAAGGATTTTCTTTAAAGGGGGTCAGAGAAATGGAAGAAGAGTTGGAGGGAATGTCTGATTAAGAGAGCACATTTTAAAAAAATGACAGACAGGCATAATTTTATGCTGATGAAATGATTTGAAAGAGAGGGGATGTTGATGATGCAGGAGAAATAAGTAAAAACTATAGCAACAAAGTCCTTAGTAGCCAGGTGGGGATAAAATCCAGTATCAACACGTAGGGGTTTGCCTTTGAAGGAAGTATGGACAATTGATCCATTGTAACATAATGGAACAAAGAGTGTATGAGTTTGATGCAATCAGGTCAATAGATTTGGTGGCAGAAGAAGGAGATTTTCTTTTGGTTGCTTCTTGAACCAAGAAACAAGATCAACAGCTGAGAGGGGGTTAGTGTTTTGAGAATAAAAGACAAGGTGTGAAGTAGTTGTCTCAGACTGTAGGAAAGTTGATTGGTTAGTGTATTGCAGTTGGATTGTTAAGCAGTGCCGAAGCTTTGAGGTGTAGTCATATATTTATGGTGATATCAGTCTGCGTATTCAGATGCCTGGATGAAAGGAGAGAGTGTATGGAGAGTCCTATTTAAACAGGAATATGGTTTTGCTAAGTGATTATAGCAGAATAAAAGACATGTAGGGGAGTCAAGGTATGTATAAGGGAATGGTTATAATGATGGTTCATGGAATGGAATGCAAGTTGTGTAAGGAAAGAAGTGAGGATATGACAGAATAATACAGTGAAAAGGTGATTTGATCAATGTTTTTAAGCTCATGATGGGATCAAATAATTGTATAACCATACTATTGATATTTTTGAGGTGATATAGTTGTTGTTGGTGTGAACATAGAGTTTGGGGCCTAATACAGGAAGGAGATAAGGAAATTGGAGGTAAGGATATCAAGGAAGTGAATTTCCAGGAATTGAGTTTCCACTGAGTTAGTGGTTGCTGGAGAAAGATGACAAGAGATCCAGTGGAGAGAAGGACCATAAACCAGCTACTCAAATATTCACTGAAGGAGAAAGAGTGATCAGAAGAATGGTAGATAGAACACTGAGTCCCAAAGGATGGTAGATAACTGCAACATGGCAGGAGTAGAGTCCAATAGCAAGTGCTTCAAAGGAACAGGTCAGTTTTAGGAATGTGGAAGAGCAAAAGACTTGGAAAAGCAATGAAGAGCAAGAAGTATATATGCCACTTTCAGGCTTCATGGTAAGTGGGGTGGCTGAAAAAAAATAGCCATCCCTTGAAAGAAGAGGTAGCAAGGTCCTCAAGAGGTTTCAGATTTCAGTTAATGCATGAAGGTGAAGATGAAGGCAACGTTCAGAGAAATGTTTATGGCAGATATCTATTTCTGTAACAGCAGCCTATGGAAACCAAATAAAAATCTGGGTCCAGAATAAAGAACGGTTAATGGATTTAGCTAAGAACAGTTCAAAAGTCCTAATACTTAGCCTAACTTCCAATCAAATTATTCTCATAAATATCACCAAATTATATTGCAGAGAAAAATCTTTGACAGAGTGAACTGCTTTTAATCTATGTTTTTATTGTTGCTGCTGTTGTGTGCATGTTTTGCGGGTAGTCTATTATATAGGATATTTATGTAGACTATTACATTTATATTAGGTAGACGATTACATAGTCTATTATGTAGGATAATTTTGTAGGCAAGTTTAGTTATAAAGTTGTACTTTCCCTATGTAATAGAACAAAAGTCGATTCATGGGTGGGATTTTAAAGCTAACTGCAAGAAATGCAGTGTTGGACAAATTTAGTTGGGTTTTGTTTCTGACTAACTGTTGTTAATTGCCCATCTCCTGTTTCCTAGTCATAGCTTTTCACTTGGGATTTACTACACCATCTCTCTTGTCTCTTTGCACCTTCTAGCCAGCATCAGTGTTGACCTTGGTGATAGACACATGCCTATGTTTTACAGATTATGGAATTAATCTTTGTTTATTTGTTGATTTATATTACAGACTTTCCGTGTTCCTCCTCCCTCCTCTTTTTTATCACGCTGAGCATGATTTCTAGCAAAATAGCTGACAATCGTGTCCACATTAAAGTATAAGCTTTATTTAAAGTAAAATGTTATCATTGATATAAGGGCTTAGACTTCCACCAGCCTTTCCTGGATGGATAATTGCTTGATCTGTTCTTATATCACATGACTGGCCATGTCATCTGATATTTATTATCTTATTCATGCTGTTATATAGCCATCTTGTCTCAATTGTAAGTTAGACATAGCACTAAGATGACAAAAACTCCCAAAGCAGCCAATCTCTTGTTATTGGGGTTGCTGATGAAGGGCAAGTAGTTTCAAATGAGACCTTATGGGAGTGCTGTGTAGCATGAGAAAAATCGATATTTCTCTCATCAAGAAAGATTTCCACAAAGAGTTTACTCATACTTCATGGGAAAGAGTTAACTATCCCATGCCTTAGAGGAGATATCATCCCATGGCAGATATTTTTGGAAAGTCAATCTTGAACAGGCCCCTTAGCCAGTGGCACACCAAGGGTGGATGTGAGCTGCCCTGGGTGCAGGAACTACAAAGAACTTAAAAACAATAATAAAATTCACTAAAAGTACGTTGGTTTTCATTATAACCATGTGCTGGCCATTCTAGACCATGTTAGTAACACAATACTTCTCTCTCAAAAAAAATCTTGTTGGTCTAAGTTCTAAACAATTATAATGTTGAATTTTAATAATATATATGTAAACTTCAAATTAGCACATTTTTATTGCTTGTCCTTTAATAAACATTGTTTTCTATGTGGAGTTAATTTGAAGAACACCCATTTATACAGTTGGTTCCCCAACACATATAGACTCAGCTGTGCTTGTTTTGAGAAGTTTGTTGAGGATTCAAAATAATCAGGCGCTATTTTTGTCTTCAACTCCTATGGCGTTCCATCTTCTTGTGTTTTAAACAGATTTGAAGCAAGTGGAGATACAGTGTTTGTAAAAACGAAGAAACAGAACTTGAGTTACTTCAATTCTATCATCCTGTGTGGCCACTTGGAGTTTTAAATCTGTGTTTAAAATGTAAGACATGAACTACAAAGTTTTTGATTGGAAATGCAAATTGCAGTTCTTACATAAAATATTTTGCTACAATTGAATAATATCTTTAAAATTCAACTTAATTAAATTGTCAGTTGTTTTAAAAATAATGAACAAATAAAAGAATACAATATTACGTCAGCGGTACAATTTAGTACTTACCTAAATTGTACTTTTTGCAGATGTTTCAGTTTTGCTAAAATCTGCTTATTAGTTACTTGACAATTACCTACATAATTTATATATATAATTTTCAAGAAAAGAAACATTTTCTCCATCTGCAATTCTTTTCTGTCCATTATTATTTGTTTCATTTCTTGATTATTCCTAAAACTAATTCTGTCACAGAGAGGAGGGGGTGATACAAATTATCTGCTCTGGATGTCATATATGCTAGATTTGTCACTAAGCAGAACATTTCCATTAATAGAATGGAGATGCATGTTTTTGTCATTATGGGCTGTGCTCCCGTGGAAGAGTTAGAACAAGTTTGCTAAAGCACTTCCAATTTTTGGTGGAGATATATTCTGGAAGAGCAGAATACTTGTATCTGGAAAATCAGAGCGTTGAGATTCACCGGCAAGATAGGCGTTTTCATTTGCCGGGGGCTTATTGCAGCGAGTTCAGGTCTTCAGCACCCTCAGGGCTGAAGGCTAAAACACAGAGACGAGCTTCAGAATCATATGGATCTTTATTTGATTCTAAGCCCTATCTCTTCCAAGCTGTGTAGTCTTGAGCAACTTAATTTCTTTAAGTCTCAGTTTCCTCTTCTGTCAACATGTAAATAAAATACATGTATCTCAGAGGGTCATGAGAGTTAAATGTTACCTAAGTGGAAGCACTTGGCTGATGCTCAGTCCGTGCGATGTACCCAGTGAATGTGAATTTCATTTTCTTTTAAATGCTCGGTTCAGTTATTACCTCATTCTTTGCATAAGTTTTCATTAGATGGACACTTCCTTGCATTTTGCGCTGATTTTTAAGCACTAAGGAGGGCCATTGAACATTTGCTAATAAGTTGTGATATGTGACACTGGTTTCTTGATGCCTTTGATAAAGTTTCCACAAATTATTTATTGACTGACTTAGAGATAAAATAAATGAGAAGCATCAATTTTTACTTTATTAAACATGTATGTATCTTTCAATTATAAATGGGATCTTTCAGCCCCAAGATCAGAGGCCTGGGGAAGGCATGGAGAGTGCAGAGCGCTGGGGGTGGGTGGTGAGTGAGGATTAAACAAAAGTTGATCCATTGTAACAATTTTACATCGCGCTCTTCCCAGGGAAGATTTGTATTGGTGGCCCCGAAGCAGAGAGCTCTGTATCCCATTACCAGCCAATGAGTCATTCAGTCTCCCACAGATCCAAATAAAGTTTTACAGAATACCCTATGGCATGCCTTTCAAAATATATGAACGCCATAAAATATATCATTTATTTTACCATATGAACTGACTCTGTCCCCCTTTCACCATTTGGGATAGCAATCTCACCATGTGTTTTTGGCTCTTAGGTTATCATCAGATATATTGTAGTTCTCTGAGCTTTTCCATTCTTAGTCCCCATGGTATTTTCAGGAGTTTTATAACTTGGTTGTAAAAATTCACTCTAAACTGAAACTTGGCAAACAATATATTAATCTGGGAAGTTAATTTCTTTTATAAAGTCAGGAATCTGTTTAGCCTCTCTTTTGAGTTTTCAGAGACCTTGGAAAAATAAATCGAGCAATTAAAGTGTTTTTGTGTCTTAAAAAAAAAAGTAATTGCGTTTTTCCAAAATCCCCTTCAACCTATTTTTACAGGTGAATAGCTTATATTTTGGACTGAGTTCTGATATATTGTGAAACAGATTTTTAAAAAAATTTTTGGCACAGTGAAATAGAGTAATTAGAAAAGGAACTAGACTGAGCTTACCAGTTACATCACTGGAATAATAGTGTAGTTAGAGTGCAGAGCCCGTCTGAACTTACAAAAAGGACTAAGATGTTAATGTCATTGGATGTTCATGAACTCACAAATAAATCTGTGAGAAGTATCACTTAAAATCTGCAATATGTCCTCAGTCTTGTAAGAATTACTAAATGGTGCTAAAATTTCTGTTTGGAGTTGATTCATTGGACTTTAGGAATGACTTGGCCATCAGGTAGTGCCAGCAAATGGGAATTAGACTTGCACATGCTTTCAGTGCCAGGAAACGTGGTCACCACCTCCTCCCTCTTATCAGGATAAAGCTCCGGGGTGAACTGTCCAAACAAGTTGATTGACTACATGGGCTACACTAACTACCTTCTCACCACAGGGACAGCCCAGGGACAAAAGAAGCTCAATAAAGACAAAGGACAAAACAATGGAACACTTAAAATGAGGCTTTCCCAGCTTTAAAATACTTTCAGGTCCATTTTACTGAGGAAATGCAGAAGAGAATTAAATTATAGTTTCTAGAGTTGAACAGGCTGATGGTGACTAGCTGCGTGGCCTTGGGGAAGCTACTTAATCTTTGCAAGTTTCACTTTCTTATTCTTTAAAGTAGAAATAATAAGGGTTCATACTTCTTTGGGTTATAGGAAGGTTTAAAATAAGAAAATATATGTAATGCAATTAGAAGAACGATTAGGAAGAAGTAATTAATCAATATTAGCTTGTGTTATAGTTAATGCTGTTCAATTTTCCAGTTAACTTTATGGAGTAGATCTCATTATTATTGTCATTACCATTTTACAGATGAGAAATATTTAGATTTGAATGGGTTTTAACTTGTGCAAGATCACATAGCTAGTAAGTATTCTTAGCTAGGTCTCAAATCTAGGTTTTCTGACAATAAGTCTGGTTCCTTTTTTCCAGGTAGCCATAGTGCATAGTTGAAGAAGACTATTTCTTATCAAGTTGGATATGTGGTTGTTTCATAAAGGACATCAGCATTTTTTTCATGTTGTAAAGTTAGTTAAAAATTTTAATGCACAGATATCAATGTGTTTACTGGGTAGAGTTTCAGGGACCCTGAAGTTTTTTTTATTAAAGTATATTAACCATGTACTAAAATAGTAGGTAATGTATTCAATGTATCTATTATAGCCTGTTATGTTAATAGCACCCAGAGTTCCCAGTGGACTAGAACGGTTTAGAATGAAATAGCCATAACAGTTTAATAGCTTATTGATTTCTATATCCGTGGAATTCACTTGGTACTATGGGGTCTTGTTCCTGCACACAACGATCACGAGAGCAGCGAGATACAGCTGGTTACATCTACATATTTGAGGAGAGCAATACTTGAGAAGGAATGACAGTTAGGGGAGGTTTTTACTTTTTATATGAAGTTAATGTGGACTTATTTAGAGCAAAGGAAGAAGGGGGCTGGGATTCATCAGATTAGCGGTAGATGTGCGGGATGTAGCTGTGCATCCAGATCCCACTTCAAGATTGAGTACTCATTCCCCTAGGTGTCAGTGCCTTTCCCTGCAATGGAGACTTCCTCTCCCTTCAAGGGCTCTTAGCTGAACAGGGCTGTTTGCCCAGGGTGTTTCCCCTTTCCTAGACATAGCCTCTGTCCAGTGATTGGTTAATGTAGGGTCTTAAAGGCCTGGCCCTTTTGCCCCAGTTTGAGATAACATTGACATGTTATTAAGCTTGAGCTCCTGTAGGACTGGCTGAGGCCCCAGATGCCAAAGCAACACAGTTCAACTTCTCCCTCTGCCCAGTCAGGCTTACTTCCCTCTCTTCTTTGTAAGTCTTAGTCCATAGAGTGCTCCCAATAAACGTCATGCACGCAGAGCTCCATCTGAGAGTCTGTTTCCTGGGAATCCCAACATAAAGTTGTAGCTATGCACAAAAGAGCTAAGTAGGCTTATCAGAAACCCCAAGGAGAAGCAGAGCAGCTTTACAGTTACAGAGGGAGCAGGAGGCAGAGTCAGAAAAAAGGAAATGAGAATGTATGAATTTGAGTAGGGGCTAAGGAGTGTCATATAGAGAGACAGAAAAAACTAGATTCGATGAGATGAATCAGAGAGGCTGAGCCTGTATTACTGTAGCATTTTTCTTTTATGATGGTCATAGCTGGGTGAGATGCTGTGGGTTAAGTCTTTATGAGATAATCAATATGTTCCTTTTGTGGCAGCTTGGTGAACATAGAATTGGAGGTCAGGCAGCTATAGGGATGGACCTTAGGGATGGTCTCACAAGTGACTCTAGCAGTGATACCCAGATGGGCAATGAGACCCCTGCATGAGGTGTGGCACTCGGTGAAACTCTCCTTTGTAGCAGCAAGGGCCAGACGACACCCACCCAAGACTTGAGGGATTGAATCCAGACAGATCTTCTCCTCAGGATATTTGATTCACGTATTATCTGCCAACACAATGTTGAGCCTCCCTTCCCCTCCTCTCTATTTTTTTCCTTTTTTAAACCAATTTTTAATATTCACATTTAGTAAAATTTACTCTTTTTGGTTCTTAAAGATCCATTACCCAAAAAATCATCTTATATTGTCCCTTTGTCGCTCATCCCTCCTCCCACTCCCAAGTCCCTGGAAATCACACATCTGTTTTCTGAGCCAGTAGGTCACATAACTGGATTCATATAGTACATAGACTCTGGAGTTCTGGCTTTTGTTCATGCAACATAACATATTAAAGATCCATCCACAACATTGCATGTATTAGTAATGTGTTCCTTTTTATTGATAAGCAGTATTCCAATCTATGGATGTACCACAGCTTACTTATCCATTCACCAGCTGAAAGGGGTAGTTTCCACTTTTTGGCAATTATGAATAAAGCCGTTATAATTTTTTAATATAAGTATTTGTATGAATTTAAATTTTCATTTCTCTTGGTGATGGGTCAATGTACCAGAAGCAGACATTGGGGTCAATCTTCATCCCACATAGGGGAGAGTTGAGGTGCAATGAGAAAGGGACCAGAAAGATCAAGGGAGCGTATCCCAGTCTTTGAATAAATGAGGTAAGAGATGAAAAGAGGAGCTGAGTCACCATAAGGCAGAGATTCAGGTGCAGGAATTGGAGCATAATCAGCTCCAGTGTCTGGCAAATTCAGCAATAATGACTGGATTCTGAGTCTGAGACTGCTGGACTAAAGTGATTTTAATTGAAATCTATATGCTGATAACTCCCAAATCTCTATGTTCAGCCTGAATTCCTTTTTAAAAAAAATCTCTAAACCTATGTCTCCATTAGACATCTTCATGAGAATGTTCTACTGGAAATTCATATTAAACATGTACAAAACTCATTTTCTTCTCTGAACTTCACCATCCAGTTCCAACTCTTGGTTAATTACATTACCACTTCTTGGTTGTACTATTTGTCCCTGTCAATATCATACAGGAAATGAACATAATTACCCTTATGAAAAAGGGTCTTGAGGAGCCAGTCTGAATTCTAG
Organism: Equus przewalskii; assembly: GCF_037783145.1. Taxonomy (NCBI): domain Eukaryota; kingdom Metazoa; phylum Chordata; class Mammalia; order Perissodactyla; family Equidae; genus Equus; species Equus przewalskii. The sequence goes on from NC_091854.1 coordinate 15,346,356, forward strand.
TGTAGAAGGAGTTAGGAGTAGAAGGGGGTGTGGGAGTTTCTTGTTGGTCTCCTGTCCATTCCCAAGGTTTCCTGCTCCGGGTCCTGGTCCCATGACCATGACCCTCTGTCATCACATTCTCCACATTGGCACAGACTGTATGTCTGTGCCTCCTGGTATCTGAACTTGCCCCTCAAACCATTGGAACTGTGGTGGGTGAGGGACTTGAAACAGCTAGCTGTTCTGTGTCTTCAGCCCTCTCTTTCAATAAGTTCCATGAATTAGCTATAGTTTGGCATATTTGATCACAAAAACTAAGGGGAAAGTACTGGAAGAAAAATGTGTCGTAATTTATTGAACCTCAAACTACTCAAAAATCATTTGATCTCTTTGAACGTCATGATATTCAACTCAGTGGAATCAAAGATGATGTAAGTAGTGGATCACCTGGCGATTACTTCCTCAGCTTTCATACTGGATGAGAGTCACCATTCATCAGTGTTTCCCAACTGATTAAGTTGAAGGGCAGAGCTAATGGCAGGGAGACTCCTTAGCCTGTCACTCTGCCAGGAAGAATGTTGAGCATAAAAAAAATCAGAGTTCCCAGTGGGGTCAATTTGAGAAGTGGCTCAAGGTTACCTTTTCTGTATTCAGTTATTTGCTAAATACATATCAAACACTCTGTGTCTTTGGTGACACTAGTCTTGTGATTTTGCATCTTTTCTCCTATATCTTTGTCTTCTCAAGTGCTCACTGTTCTCGTGTTTCTTTTTCCCCTACTGCCGTCAAAGACTTCTCTCCGATTTTTTTCACCCATACTGACTTTTTAAGCAACCAGGACGTTACCTTTCTTTGGAACCCTTGCAATTAACCTTGTAATCCAAAATCTTAAGTTAAAGAATGAAGTGTGTATCAATCACTCTGAATTTAGGACATCTGGGCCTTCCCAGTCTCCCTAAAATCACATTACCTAATTGATCTATGCAGTAGACTGGCCGTAGACTCTCGTGTCCAAGAAAACAGGCAAACCATAAGTGGATTACTGTAGAATGGATGTTAGAAGATACCAGCAAAGAAATCTCACTGAGCAGGTGGCTATGTAGCGCAGAGGAGCAGGGTCTTCGGCATTTGACAGAGTAGACTTTGAGGCTCTGTTGTAAAACCAATTGTGAAGGTCAGTTAATCACCTTCAGCAAGCTATAAACCTTAATAATTAATTTGCACAATGAGAATAATAATATTATGGTTATTGTGAGGACTATAAGAGTTATTCTGATGCCTATTAGAGTTATTGTGAGGGCTGTAAAACATACTCTATGCAAAGTAGTTATAGGAAAGTGGTACACCACAATTGCTCAATAAATGTGATGCTGATAAGAAAGAGAAAGAGGAGGACTTGGAGAAAGAAGAGAAGGAGAGGGCCTTGCACTTGATTGGTCTTTGAGAGAGCTATATTTGTGTTACTAAGGAAAAACTGATTGCCATGTGCAGCTCCCTGTTTTGGCTGCTTAGCACAGCTAGATCCTATTGTTGATCTCCACCCAGACTGGCACATTCTAGTGTGGCAGCAGTGGCCATGTCCTGGCTCCAAGGTTCCATTCTTGTCCCTGATTCTACCTTGAAGCAAGGAACCCTTGTAATTCTTTTTATTTTTCTCCAACTTTTATGGAGACTTGGCTAGCAAGACCTGAAATAAAGACTGGATTCTATAACTTCTTCTTGAACATGATAGTTCTCCTACTCTTTCATTTGACAAATATTTATTGAAAATCCGTATATGAGAGGGATTAATGGCTGAGGACTCACTGGTTAGTATTAACATGTAAATTCTGTGCTAGTGGAGCTTAAAATCCAATGGAGGTTCACATGAAAAAATACTAAATATCATTAGTCGTCAGGAGAATGCAAATTAAAGGATAACGACCTACTATTACATACCTACTAGAATGGTTAAAATAATAATAATAGTACTAGTAAAAACACTGAAAATGTAAAGTGCTGGAGCAACTGGAACACTCATACATTGATGGTGAGAATGAAAAATAGTACAGCCACTTGGGAAAACAGCATAGCAATTTCTTTTAAAGTTAAACATACATCGACATACAACCCATCAAGCCCAATTAGGTATTTACCCAAGAGAAATGAAAATTTAAATTCACACAAATACTTATATAATTATAATGGCTTTATTCATAGTTGCCAAAAAGTGGAAACTACCCCTTTCACCTGGTGAATGGATAAGTAAGCTGTGGTACATCCATAGATTGGAATACTGCTTATCAATAAAAAGGAACACATTACTAATACATGCAATGTTGTGGATGGATCTTTAATATGTTATGTTGCATGAACAAAAGCCAGAACTCCAGAGCCTATGTACTATATGAATCCAGTTATGTGACCTACTGGCTCAGAAAACAGATGTGTGATTTCCAGGGACTTGGGAGTGGGAGGAGGGATGAGCGACAAAGGGACAATATAAGATGATTTTTTGGGTAATGGATCTTTAAGAACCAAAAAGAGTAAATTTTACTAAATGTGAATATTAAAAATTGGTTTAAAAAAGGAAAAAAATAGAGAGGAGGGGAAGGGAGGCTCAACATTGTGTTGGCAGATAATACGTGAATCAAATATCCTGAGGAGAAGATCTGTCTGGATTCAATCCCTCATTTTTGGAGACAGAATTCCTACGTGGCCCTGCTTATTTCAATGAAATACTAATAAGGCAAACATAAATTTTTAATAATTATAACAGATCAAGTCAATATTTCACAATGGCAGAGCTAAATTTTTTTTAATAAAATAAATAGGTATAAATGCTTACCAAACAAGACTTTAAAAATGCATCATTTTAGGTTGCAAAAAACTAAAGCCTATATACAGAGTGTGGACTTTAAAGTCTTGTTGATGCAGCAAATAATTTACTTATAAAAGCAAACAATTTGATTTCCAGTAGGCTGAGTTTTGTTCGCTTTGGAAATAGCAATCTAAATCCAGCCCTGGCCAAGAATCCATTCATCTATAACAATGTACCTTAACTCAACTGGTCAAAGATGGTATTGTTTTTCATTTTGAGGCCTGCAGCCCTGGAAAGAAATCAAAATAAATAGTGGCTACTCTAGAAAGGTATAAAAATAAAAGTAAAGAAATAATAATGAATTAGACCCACGATGTTGACATTCAATATAATTAATTGGCTTTGTAACTATCACATCTGTATATGTTTTATTTATTTCGAGTGTTTCCAATATTCAAAAGAATCAACCATGTCACATATATAATGGCAGTTAAAATTGATACATAATTTATCTTATTTATTTTTCTTATTTTCCCCCCTTTTTGAATAGGAATGCCTATAGTGGTCACCTTATTCCTGTCCCACAATTATATGACAGGTATATGAGGAGCAGAAAACTTGGGCTTTTTTTAGTTTCTGGGATTTTTTTAGTTCAAACTCTACAGATAAGGGGAAATATACTGGAGGAGCTGTACTGAGGAAACAAAGCTATCAAGCCTCATCGGCCCCTGTATCTGATTTAGATGAAAAAATTCTGGATTTGACTTGATGTTATAATGGGATAAGACTTTTGAGAGCTTTGGGAGTGGCTAAGTATATTTTACCTGTTGGAAGGATGTGAAGGATTAAGGCCAGAAGGTGGACTATGGTAGCCAATCCTGAAGAGAGCCCCCGATAGTCCCTGCATCCTGGTATATGCTCTTGGGTAGTTCTTTCCCATATTGTACCAGTGTTGTCTGTGTGACCAGTAGAATATGACAGAAGTGATGGAGTATCACTTCTGAGATTAGGTAATAAAAGACTACGACATCTCTCTTGGTCTTTGTCTCTTGGATCACACTTGGGGGGATATCATCTGCCATGGAGATGTCCCTGAGGACACTCAAGCAGTCTATGGAGATGTCCATATGGTGAGGAACTGAGCATCTGATCAATAACCAGCAAGCAACTGATACCTGCCAACATCCACATATGAGCTTGGAAATGGGTGCTCCTCCAGTCTAGCTGTTGGATGGCTGCAGTTATTACTGACAGCTTGATTGAATTCTCAGAAGACATTGTGAGCCAGAACCACCCAATCAAACCTCTCCTGGATTCCTTACCTACAGAAACTGTGAAGCACAACTTCATAAAGTGGTGCCAAAACATTGCTCCAAAGGAACACTTTAAAAATTGTTGCCCTGAAATGCCACGATACTGCACACAGCTGTCTGGGAAGCCCCTGCTAGCCCTCAATTAGCATTTTTTCTGTATCATAGTCAGAAAACAACAAACGGGAGCACAGTTCACACTTTCTTTCAAAGATAATCAGCATATCGCCATGCGTCCTTATTATCTCAGTCACTGCTCTGTGTCTGTCCTCCCTGGTCACTCATCATTAGCAGAATCATCCCGTCTTGCTCTGATCCAACCACCTTGTTCTCTTTTCCTTCCCAAACCCTATTTCTCTGCCCTCTGAGACTCCTTTGTTCAGTTCTTCTCTAGCCTCAAACTTTTGTTGGAATTATCCTTCCTTTATCACTTTCCTCTAACTGAAGCCTGGCTCTCAAGGCAACTACTTTCCTGTAGCCTCCTCAGAGAAAGTCTGGTTTTATCTCTCATGCTCACGTACATGTGAAACAGGAAGTGCGTCTGGTGTTCCTCTTAATCGCCATTACCATTTTCAGACCATTATGGCCCTTCTCTCTCTCTTTCACACAAACACACACACACGTGTGATTGTGCACACACACACGTTACTCCACTGAAGCACATGGCACGCAGTTATTCCATCCTCTTCCCTGACTCATTACTTTCATCTACTGACCCCTGCTCATTTCATTTATCAAACGTCTTGGTTCCTGGCTCAAAATACTTTTCTCTTCTTTAGATTCTGTGATTATTCTTGGTGACTTGAGCATCCATATAGATAAACTGCCTAATACCCTGTGTTCTTTGATCTGCTCACATGTGGTCTCATCTTAGCTACCCAGGGCCACACCTGAAAGTGTTCCACTTTTGAAATATTGATTCCAAACACCCACTCTGATAAAAATCTTTCTGTTCTCCATACCAGTTACTCAACTTCCCCCAAGACCACTATTCTTTGTCAGCATTGAAACTTCTAATCCTTTGTTACCCATCATTCTCTTTCTATCCATCAGCCCTCTTCTTGCTCTAGTTCCCTTTGGTCTGCCCAGTTTCCATATTCTATCACTGTGATTGCTCACTGAAAATACCCTCTGTACACTTGCCGTCCTCTGCCTCTGTCATTCAGACAAGACTCCAATGCTGGATGAACTCTCTCATCACCTGTCTCAATGCCTATATTTGAGAAGGTTAATTTTGCTGGAAAAATGTCATGACTGAGTAGAATATTTTTAGTTTAAATTATAGCTTTCCTTTCGACATTCAACAATTGTTTATTTAGCACCTGTTTTATTTATTCCAGGTGATATTTTAGACAATGGAGAACCAAAATAAGCACCAAATATAAAATCCCTACCCTTATGGAGCCTGCACGTGGGTGTCACTGTTCTCTTTTCTTCACTTCCAATTGACTCATTGCAGTTGGACTTATTACTCCTTCATAATTGCTGTGGTCCAGTGACTCCCATGTTGCTAAAACCAAGGGACTATTCTTTGTCACCTTAAGACAGCATTTTTTTCGGCCTCTCCCCTGCTTTTGTTTATCCATCTTTTGGCTTTTGTTGTTACATTCTTCTGCCTTTTCTTCCACCCCACAGGCCACTCTATCTCAGCCTCCTTTGTGATTTCCACTTGATCTTGTACTATTCCTCTCTGCCTGTGCATTCTCTCAATAGATGACCTCATCAATTTCTCTACATTTAAATGCTATCTTTATAGTGAAGACTTCTAAGTTTATAACTTTAGCCAGGACTTCTCTCCTGATATTCACGTCTTCATATCCAACTTAACATTTCTAGTTGGGTGGTTCATAGATACCTCAAACTTGACGTGTCCCAAATAGAACCCCTTTCACCATAAAATCTGCACATTCTCTCTTTCTAATAATTTCTACCTTAGAAAATTGCACTGTAGTTCACTCCTGCCAGCCAGCAAACCATATCCAGAATTCTATGATGATGGCTCTGTCTGGTCCTTGGTCTATCACACTCCCCTTTCTCTTTACAAGCCAACCATTCTAGTTTTTTTCCACTTCCTCAAACTCAGTCTTTACTGACTCAAGGACTTTGCATACACTATTTCCTCTTTTTGGAGTATTCTTCCTCCTACTCACAAAATGGCTATTTAATGGCCATGGAGAAGATAGTTTTCAGATTAAAAATGCTCCACAAGACCTATATAATTCCTTTCTTACCTCAAGTAGTATGAATGTTTGTATATGCATTTAATTTATTCTGATGCTGTATGTGTGTGGTTTTGATGGTGACTGCTGTCTCTTCCTAGCACCTGATTATAGTTACATGTGGATTAAATACACCCATTTGGACCCATGTTGGACAAACATCTAGTTATACCTCCTCCATTAAGTGGAGACAAGTTAGGGTTTTAGCAGTGTTTAGGGAGTCTCTTCATTTATCACAGGCATAAACTGGAGATCCAAAAATGGTAGAGTTTAGTTTTTAATACCATTGAATTAGTATTAAACACAGCTGATGAATAAAAAGGGTGACATCTCTAGAATAGTTAAAATCTTTAAAAGGCTCTTCCTGAGGACTCTGTGTCCCACATTGTGTTCTTTCTGTAGGGAACACCATTGGTTTTTGACAATGCTGCTCTGTATTAATGGTCAATGCAACAATAAATTTCTTCAAGTGTGTGACTAAAAGCTGCCCGAAAGGCTTTGTAGTCATTCAGCCCATCATTCTTCATAAACTTCCGCATTGCAATTCCATTTGTTTCTTGGTTATTTCGTACAGTTTCCCTTTAGTGAATGTCTGTCGACTTATTCACATCTGGATCAAATTAGAGACCACTCTTTATGTGAATATAATTATCTGTCTCTACATGTGCTCAGCAGAGACACAATTATTAATAAGAGTTTGAATGTGGCTTTCCATTTTTAAATTGCTTTGTCCTTTTATTAGACAATCCTCAATAACTTGAATTCCAGTCATAATCCTGACTCTGGCTTTTAGAGAGACATTGAAAAAATTGGGGCACCAGAAAGTGGAATAAATTTGTTCTTATAAGTGGGCCAAATCAGGGGCAATCAAACAGTGCTGACTCCTATGCGGTATAATTTCAGGGGTACAAGGGAAGACCTTTGTCCAAAAATGTTCTTTGCCATGATGGTTTAATGAGTCCTTGCTGTTCTGCTACTGCCTTACCCACACTGTCAAAAGGGGTGGTAGATTTAAGCTTTTAGGTTGCTGTGGGTTTTTACTAAATTTTTGCTGTCATGTGTCTATCCTTTTGTTAACAAAACTGTAATTTCCTTTTGGAGAATCACTCCTTTTCCCACCTTTAATTTGTGTACAGCAGGGGGGAGCTCCACACTTACCTCCAGGAGTGGCACCTGTGACAGAAGTCTGGCCATTTAACACTTCATGTGTCCTTCACCATAGGGATTGGTTTAGGACTGAGCGTGCATCCTGAGTTGTCTTGGTAAGAAAACGTCTTGAGTCTTGGGAACAGCTTCAAGGAAATAACATTGAACTTGAAAAGACTTGTGCTAAGGTACTCGAGTCACTTTTTTTCAGTACAAGATGAGTGATATCAAGTATAAGGGGAGAATGCAGCCAACCCAGAGGAAGCAAAGCCACAAGAGGAGAGGGAGATGAGGTCCTGGCACCATCATTTGAACTGTTGGATTGATCCAAACCTAATGTTCCACTATCACTTTTATTTTTAAATTATGTGAATCAAAACCTTCCCCTTGTGTTTAAGAAACTTCGATTTGGCTTGCTGTTAGTTGCAACCGAAGGATTCTTAATTGACACATTGATTATTCACCTTCTAATTTTCATGGGTTTTGTTTTCTGAAAGTAAGTTTGATACTGGGGAACTGTAGGAAAAACCACGATAGCAATGGATGTGTGAGCAAACATGGGAATAAATCCGGTGAAAAGAAAAGGGGAGAGAATGGAAATTCTAGAGTTTCAGATTTAAGACTCAAAGTCTAATGCTTTTGATTTGGGGATTGATTAAATTTAAACTTCCTACTAGTAACTTCTGACAAGTGCAACTATTTGGAAATGCAGCGGGAGACACAAAAGAAAACCTAAGAATGTTGTATAGTATATATTATGGGCTGAATTGTGTCCTTCCTAATTCATATGTTGAAGCCCTAACCCTCAGTACTTCAAAATGTGATTGGATTTGGATAAAGGGCATTTAAGGAGGTAATTTAGTTAAAATAAGTTGTTAAGGTGGACCTTAATGCAATCTATTAGAAGCCTTATACAAAGGGGAAATTTGGACATACAAAGAGGCTCCAGGGATGTGCATGCCCAGAGAAAAGACCATGTGAGAACACAGTGAAGAGGTGGCCGTCTGCAAGCCAAGGAGAGAGGCCTCAGAAGACATTAAACTTGCTGGCACCTTGATCTTGGACTCAACCTCCAGAACTGTGAGAAAATAAACTTACATTGTTTAAGTCGCCTGAGTCTCTGGTATTTTGTTATGGCCATCCTAGCAAACTAATACAGGATATAGCTCACATTTATTATTCACCTCAGAAGTGGATTTTAATTTTAAGAGCAAATGGCGATTGTTTCTTTGAATTTCAATTACTTAAAAGGTGCATCTATTATGTGAAAGAATATGGAGTAGTTGTGGGAGAGTGGGCATTCTCAAATATAAGACAAAATTCTGGAATGCATGACGTTTACAGTTGATTTGGGAACTTAAGCCATCTGTGCATAAAACAAAAAAATAGACCTAAATCAAGAAGTGGTAAGTGAATAGTACAAATGTGAGTATGCTGAAGATACCCAGGAAAGTGGGAAAGTTACTTTAAACTGAAAAGGTCAGAAAAATTTTGTTAGAGAAGTGTCATTTGAGTTGGGTCTCAAAATCAGAAGAGATTTTAGTTAAGAGCTAAGAGAAGTCATTCTGGGCAAGGAAGATTTTGTCACTAAAATAAGAAAGTACAAAAGATCTTTTGGGAATAAGAATAAACCAGTTAGGCAAGAATACAAGATTCCTATAGAGAGTAGTAGGAAAATAGTGGAGAGACAGAATATGGAGAATTTGACTGTCAGATACATTAATTTGGATTTTTTCTTAAAGGCAAAAAATGAGAAGCTATTGATGGTTTTTCAGCAGAGAAGTCATATGATAAAAGCCTGTTTGGGGAAGACTTCTCTTTTGGCATCCCAGAGGAGTGTCTTAGAAGGAGTTCAAGGTGAGACTGGAGTAGGGGGGATAGACAGCGTGGCTGTGGTCTATGAAGGAGGAGATTGGGGTCGATGAAAGTTCGCCTAACTCTCACCTGGAAATATGTGCCCAGGTGTAACTTTTAGTTTGATTTGCCTCAGGCAATGTGAACAGCATATTAACCCTTTCTAAACATATTCTAGATTCTCTTTTAAATGCTAAGTAAGTCCTTGTTCAGCTAACTTGTACATGAGACTTGGAAAATCCTAATAATAATATACTTTCTTGAAATAAGATCTTTATATTCTGTTACTAATTCCCCCTGGTGCCCTTGCATAAAATGCATGAAATCTCCTCATTATTGCTTAAATGCCCTTGCCAATGTAAAACTATTTATTTCATTGTGGGAATTTTCCTTCGAACACCTGTTCCTTTTTTTAAAAAAAAATCTGCAAATTCTCTTTAGTTCAAGGTTATCTTTCTCTGCTTTTTTTTGATAACAAGTATTCAGCCCACTGAATCAGTTTTCTCATAGAGTCCACTGAGGAATGTACTGATCTGCTTTCTCTTTCCAGATGTGGTTTAATTGTTTAACATAAAGACATACGCTGAGATTTAGGAAGAACTCCCTCCAGAACTCAGTATTATCATCATGTGCCAATTTAAAACCATCAATGATCAACCAGAGATCTTTTCTGCCCTTCAATTAAACATACTAGATGGGCAGGATATGGTAAACCAGATGCAATAATTAAGAGAATAGTTTAACTGTTCATGTTGCACATTGCTGTTTGCTACAGCATGACCATTAAACAAAAAGTAAAGCCAAGAAGGGTCGTATGGCCTCATAAAAATTCCATTTGGCTTGGAAGTACAATACCATTTTACATTAATGTTAAACACTCCAAGAGATAATTACGCAGTCGTGAGTCAACTGTGTCAAATAATTAAATACAGGAAATGGATCAACGGAAAAAAAAAACCTCCCTTGACTTTGACCCTTTCCAAACAAATTAAAGAAAAAAATATTCACAACCTGTGTAAAAGAATTTTTTTTGGAAGCCCTATCCCTTGGGAACTGCAGGTGGCAGCATGGAAAATATATTAGTATCACATTCCACATACACAGGAAACCATTTCCCCTGGCAGCTCCAAGATTTTTCAACAAGATCAATTATCCAGGAAGAGTAATTATTTGGCTGATCCATTAAGTGATATCAAAGGATTGCATAGCATTTATTAAGTTGTATGATGAGATAAGTTATTACTTTCTATTTAGGTGATTATGGTAAGGTATTCCATGAAAATCTAATGGAAGTCTTTCTGATTATACAGCATATAACAATATAAATTCTCCAGCTAGTTATTTCTGCTGAAGATAATCATATTGCCAAACATTCCATTTTTGAGCATTTATCTGGAAAGTATTCATTACTTCACTGTGAAAATTTTCCTCCTTTCCTCTTTTTTGTCTCCATTTCTTTCTTCCTCTGCAGAATAAAGACATCTTTCTCTATCTAGTTTGTTAATGACAAACTGCTCTGTTTTGGAATGGATGTGTGGAAGTTTAAATGCATTTGTAATATTTCTCTTATGAGGGACACAGGTACCTAACTTCTCTTTGATAGCGTGTGGTTAAGCCCATTAAAATCTCTTTTCTTTGGGGTTTTCAAAGGTCCCTGAAATGAGAGCAGCTCAGAATTCCCTTGTCTCCAATTAAGCTATTGAGGGAAAAGGTAACTAGGGTTCTCCTAAGAGCTTGATGTTCAGGGCAAGAACTAGCTGTTAACTTAATGAATCAATCAAAGGAATTTATAAAAAGGGTGCAGGCATGGGGGAACCAGAAAAGCAAGTGAAAAGGGAATTAATCAGTTATGTGAAAATCAAGAAGGTGAATTTAAATCAAATTTACTGAACTTCTAAGAAGGGATAATTTCATTTGAATTGAATCTGACCTTAGATTTTGAGGATTTTATAATAAAGAGTTATGTACTCAGCTCCTGTTAGCTTTCTACCAGGGAGTTAAATCCCAAACCTTGAGGGTTAGAAAAGTCCTTTTCACCTCAATTATGTGTGACTCATACCTTAATATTTGTATTGTCTGTAGACTTCCATTGTTGTCTTTTATAGAAGGAACATTTTAACTTAGATCAGCAACTCACCCACGTTAATGAGCCACTTGGAGGAGAGCCCAGAATTGTGCAGCATGAAGAGACACTCCTATCAGGAACTTTCCAAGTTAGGGTAATAGGTAGTAAGATCCAGTGATGAGTTATACATAACACACAATTACATTCTTATAGTACAAATCCATAGAAGCCAACTGGATTATATTCACAGGGTGTGGATTTTCCTGATGCACTGTGATAGTTTCTGGCAGAGATTATAAATTTATAGCATAACTCCATAGCTGGGGTCAGTTGCTATTAAGTATTATCCTGAAAAGGCCACCTTGTTGGAGAATAAAATAGACAATAACTGTGATTTTCTTCTATTCTTTAGTTCAGTTTGTTACCCTCTGTTGTGAATATATCATTGCCTGGTCATCCTTCCTGAATAATTCTACCAGTCCATATAGCTAGAGTGGACTGTTACCCTCAGCCCTGTCTCCAAGAGTGGGCGCATGACCCAAGTCAAGCCAATCAGAATCCTCCCTGGGACTTCTCTGCATTCTTGGTAAAAAATGCTCACTATTTTTCAGTGAACTCAAGCTGGAAGAATGCTGTGGCCATCTTGCTGCTCCATGAAGAAAGCCATTTGGGGAAAGGAGTCAAGCAGAATGAAGCAGCAGGAGAGGAGTAAGAAACAGGACCCTGAGGACAGTGAGCTCTCAGAATTGTGTTTGGCTCCAGCCCCATCTTTTCAAGTTTATAGTTTTTTGAACCAATAATTTTTCTTGTTCGGTTAGGTTTTTGTCGTATGCATCCTGAAGGATCCTAATACAATTTTCAAACAAGGAACATTAATAATAGTGTTTGAGACAGGGTTATCTGTTTCCAACTTTCAAGGATAAAAATGACTTCAGGATGTTTCCAAGGTTTCCAGTGAATACTAAATACTAGTAAGGTGACAGATTCAGATTGTAGATCATTCCAGAATACGTATCTCCTATAGCTTCCTGGGTACCTTTCCAGAGATTTTGGTTAAATATACCTGAAGTAGGGCCAGTCAGCTCAGCTCCTTTCTAATGAGCTCCCCAGATCTGGACAATGGGACCAATAACTCATAGAGAAAGAATAATTGCACCAGACTATTACGTTTACTATAAAGAGTGGACAGTGTGATCCATTCAAAGACCCTTCAAAACATAAGGTGATGGTGATTAGTGCCATGGTAGAGGATTTTCCTGAATTATATGTCCACTGTTTCATTAGAGTGATAGCATATAGAGTTTGAAATATGTTTAGGATCTTTTAGTCCTAACTTCTATGTGGTACATTAACTTACCTTATTATATTCCCATTTAACTTTTGCTTGAACACCTCTATCAATATTTATTATCTCCAAAGATATCTCATTTCATTTTGAGAAGATTTTGTTAGTTAGAAAGTTTTCCCTCACTGAACATATATTTATTGCTGTTTAACATTAACCTAGCACACTAACCTAAAGATTTATAGACTAAGTCAACTCTCTCCTCCATTGATTTGTGTTTAGGTATTTGAGGACATCCAGCAAGACTTGACAGCCTTCTTTCTGTCTGGGGATCTCCTGTTAGTTCTTTCAACCATATCACTTATGCCCACTTATGCCCTAGCTTTCCAAAATGTTTCTATCCTGTTGGCTGTTTTCTAAATGTGCTTCAATTTATTAATCCTTCTCAAGAAGTATGCTTAGAAACAAATACTACTCTTGAGATGCAATCTGAAAACACAGGCAGAAATATCAATATTTTCCCTGGTTCTGGACATTAGACTTCTATTTATGCAATTTAAGATAACTTATTAATTAGTTTTGGCAGCCTCATGACAGAGTTAATTTGTTTTGAATTTGTTCTTAGCCATGGCTAATTGATGGAGCACTATTGGATTCTTCACTCTAGTTGTCCCTTTAAGGTTTTGATACAATTACGCTTACTATGCTTGTCAGTGACTCCTTAATTAGCACATTCTAATATAGTACCAGCAACCATCTGAAGTCTTGTAAGTCATTGGTCCTGGAAAGAGTGATCACATAATTTATCATCCAAGTTGTGAATCTTTTGAGAGGATAAAGGGTGTTATTATTAAAAAATTACTCCAGTGTAAATAGGAATTGACCCAGCCAAACTGAGATTATAGTTTCCCCAGCTATGGAGAGATTAGAACTACTATTTATACATCCTTCAATCTAAAGGAGAAGGAAATCAAACTCAACAGTTTGAAAACTTTTGTTAAGTACTGAGTAAAAATCTCAATGGTTTGACTTTATTTACGTGACTGTGGTTCATTAATTTAGTAGAACTATTTTAGTATTTTTCTCAGTTCCGCCCCTTTGCTATGGGTGGACTTAAAGAATTCCTCTTTGACCCAGATTTCCAGGTTGGCTAACCTCCTTTGCTTCAGAGAAGTATTTGCTCCAAGCCAGCAACTCCAGTTTCCAGCAAGCTTTTCTAGACATCCTTCTTTCCCCCTAAGTCATCTCATGGGGTATTGTTTCCTCCCCTGTGAAATAGTCTGGCCAGTTGAGGTCACTCTGCAAGCATTTAATTAACAATCATCAGCTGAAGGCTGTGTGTCTGGGCTCCACCCATGGGCTCCAAGTTAAAGATCTGAAGAATTCCACATCCTTCTAAAATTCCCTTTGGGTGTAACAAGGAAGAGCCTGAAGGCTGAAGGCCAACTTGTCCTCACTTCCACTCAATGTTCATTATCCACATGGGAACGGGCAGTTTTAAAACAAAACAAACAAAAAAAAACACAATCCAATCCTTCTTCCAAATAAACTTTGTGAAGTATCAGATTAAAAAAAAAAAAAACCTTTGTGCTCTTTTTGCTTTTTACCCTTCCTCTCTGGATGTTGCATATGGGCTGTTTCCTGCCTTGTAGTCAGATCCAGACTCCAGGCTTGCGTGAAATTTCAGAGGTTTAAAAGAGACATGCTTTTGGGTGGAGATGAGGGTTAGGCAAAGGGAAGTGGAGAACAGGAATGGCTTTGAAGTCAGTGAGTCCTGTCTTCCAGATTCTGCTTGGTGTTTTGCAGCAGTCTCAGTCATTGTAAATATCTTCTGAAAGCTTGTTTATAAGAAGTAAGCTAGATTTGCAGGTCATTTTCAAATTAAAATTTATAAAAATGTTACATAAAAATGTAATTTATTCCACACCGTGGAAAGGGATATCCTGTTTCTGTTTCTCTTCTTTGGCACTCCAAAGACATCAAGGGGATCACATGATCCCCATAGTCTTCTCAAGTCTTACTCTGAGGCTGCAGCAACACATGCCACAAAAGACTTAAGTTTGAAGACTGATACTTTTACTTTAAAAGGCATAGACTTTCTATTGAAGAATCGAATTAACAAGTAGATGAACTCAAATTATTTACTTGTTGTTTGATTTAAGTGCGCCAAATGCTTAAGGGCTCCGAAGCGCGTGTATGAAGTGCAAGTGCTACACTAAAACTCAAACCAGAAGCCTGTCCACTCTGCACGAATCCAGGCCCAAGAGATTTAATCTTATCTACATTTCCCAAAAAGTGAACACACTGGAACTAAATCTGGGTTTTCGGGAAGTCTTAAAAAAACAGAGAGAGAGAGAGATGTAAAAATCATAGCAACACACTCAGCATGGTACCACTGTCTCTCGGGCTCAATGCCAGGTCATGTTTTTCTGGATACCCAGTTGACAGGAAGGCTCCTGCTGTATCTACTACATCATCCACATTTGCCTCCTTTGATATAAATAAGGCCAATGCCACCACTGGCCACAGAGCTGATGCCATCATTCCATCATTGGCAAAGCCATGGCTAAGAGATGTATTGTATAAAAGAAACTAAATGGATTTTTCAGATTCTAAACATAGACTGTCTCTGATGATCAGGAAGTAGGCAAGGAATGTCCCATGTCTCAGCTGAGAAAGCTACTGTCTCAGTAGATGGTACAGAGCCTCAGCTTCAAAACATTAATGTGGTGGGGTGAGCAGACACTGTGTGCTCATTGTTGCCACTCACCATATTCAACCCTTCCCCAGCCCTAGACACACATAAAGGGAATCTGTGTAGACTTGAAAAATGCTTGGCTGCTCTTGGACTGATTCTATGATGCCCTTTAGAACTCAACTAGATTTTAAGCAGCCCACATCTCATGAAAAATGATTAATACATTTTCTCAATTAGACCACTTAAACCCCCTGAGGGATGAATATAAACTTTGCAAAGTTTAAAATATAGTTTCTCAATTTTGACATTTTTCTCCATTTCTTTATTACTATTTGGTAATTCTAGATGTATAGTCAATTGATAAAAAAATTCTTATCATTCCAGAATATGGAAGATGGGATAGGTAACAGAAAAACACATTTTCAGTTCTATGTGCTTATTTTTTTTAACTTTTAGGGAGTTCATCTGCTCATTTATTACATTATTTCTAAAGAAAAGAGAATGGGATTTAGTATATACTGCAAGTATTTGCAAATAAAAAATAGGGAAAGCAATTTTATCTATTGTTTGGAGTTATTGTGATTATCAGTTAGGATAGTGGATATGAAAGTGTTTTGTAAACATTGAGCATTACATTGTTAACATTTATTATTTCTTTCATTCATCAAACATTTATTAATATATATTATATTCCAGACGTAATGTTCAGTGCTGTCTATAAAAGTATGAGCAAGACACAGTTTTGCCGTGAAGATGCTTGCATCCCATTGAAGGAGATTTGCTCTATCATCATCATCGTCATCATTGTTATTTGTTTCACACTCAATGTGACTCAGGCTCTGTTCCGGGCCCAAGGAAATAGTAAGGAAAAAACCAAAGTCTCTGCCCTTTTTGGATTTAGAAAGACAGTAAATGAGTAAGTAAATAAATATACTCTTTCAGATAGAGATAAAAATGATGAAGAAATTAAAGGAGGATAAGGGGATAGAGTAATAGGTGAATATTTTTGATAGGGTGGTCAGAGAGGAACTCTCCAAAGAGATGATACATGAGTTGGGACATAAATGATTTTGAAGAAGAAGCTATGCAAATATCTGGGGTCAATAAAATGGCTCTGAGGCAGGGGGAAAACCAAGAGAGAATTAGCGGCTAAGTCAAGAAAGAAGGAGAGGTCAACTCTTAAATGGTATTGATGAGCTGATCAAAATTGGGAGTGAGAATTGACCCCTGCATGGGTAAAATGGAGGTCATTGGTGAACTTGTAAGAGTGGTTTGGGAAAACTTTTTGGCAAAAAATCCTGAATGGAGTGAGTTAAAGAATGGTTGGGAGGTAAGGAGGTGCAGCCACCTTATATATATAAAATTCTAGAAGTTTTGCTTAAACAGAGAGATGTGGAGAAACAATATGGTACTTACCGAGGGACATAGAATCAATCTAGAGCTTTTGAAGATTCTAGGTGAGTAGTTCTTAAAACTCTTGGGTTTAGGAATGCCTTTAAATATAATAATATATATTATGTATATAGTTATTAATATTTACTATATTAGAAATTAAAATGCAGGGGCCAGCCCAGTGGTGCAGTGGTTATGTTTGCATGTTCTGCTTCAGTGGCCTGGGGTTTGCTGGTTTGGATCCCAGGTGCAGACCTATGCACTGCTTGCTAAGCCATGCTGTGGCAGGCATCACACATATAAAGTAGAGGAAGATGGGCACGGATGTTAGCGCAGGGCCAGTCTTCCTCAGCAAAAAAAGAGGATATGTGGTGATGTTAGTTCAGGGCTAATCTTCCTCAAAAAAAAAAAAAAGAAATTAAAATGTAGAGCTATTTAACACTTTTATTAAATTTTTCAAAAATAACTAATAAGCTATCACATATTAACATAAATAATATATTTTGGAATATAACTATAGTTTCCTAAGCCAAAAAATAGTGAGCCAAGTTTTTACACAATTTTGTAAATCCCTTTAATGTTTGGCTTAATAGAAAAAAGATGGATTCTCAAATCTGCCTCTGCATTCAATCTATTGTGATACATTGTGTTGATTAAGTATATGAAGAAAATAAGGCCTCATACAGATATGCATTTTAATAGGCTTCTCTGATCATTGTGAATATATCTTGTAACCTATTCTTAGAGAATGAAAAATGCAAATAATGTCTTTCTTTATGAAAATAATGTTGACCTCATGGACACCTTGAAAGGGTCTTGGAACCCTCAGGAGGTGCTAGACCACACTTAGAGAACCAATGAACATATTTTATATCCAACGACATCTGAATTTTGTTTGTATGAAATATTGTTAGGGCAACAAAAAGTGGAATAACAACAGTGGCAGAGAGTTTGTGAAAAGCTGAAATTCCTTTTCTTCCAAAAGAACACTAACTATGTTATTACATAGCATCTCATAGGGCGTACCAGCTGCAAGACTTGGTGTCGGGCAGTCCCCGCAACCGCTAACCAAAGGTGCCGTTAAGTTAAATGGTGGCTGTTTTTTCTTTCTTCTCGGCTTTATTAGGGTATAGTTGACAAAGAGAGATTATACATATTTAAGGCGTACATCAAGTCGTGTACTTGTGTACATTGTGAAATGATCACTGCAATCAAACTAGTTAACATATCCATCGCCTCATGCAGCTACCTTTTTTGTGTGTGGTAAGAATACTCAAGAACCAGCCTCTTAGCAAATTTCAAGTGCACAATACAGTATTGTGAACTCTAGTCACTACAGGTGGTGGCTGTTCTTAAAAGAGTATTTCTGGTGACTGGAGCTTTCCCATGATTAGTAATGGATTTTAGAAATTGTTATTTGTCCCTTTCTTTCAGCTATGAATTATTTTGGGGTGATAGATGGATATGTGCTAAAATGCGTTAATTTTAATGTGTTTCTTTATTTTTCATGTCACAAAATTAGAGATGGAAGAGACCTCATGAGTTGTGCAGTCCATCACCCTGGCATAATATCATGGTTCTTTCCAGAAATGCTTTGTCTGGCTCAGTTTTAAATGAGAAAGGCAATTATACTCCCATTAGTTCCCTTGGGAGACTATTCCATTTACTGATAGATCTCCAGTTTGAAATGTTGCCTAACATTGAGCCCATGTTGGTGGAATACTATTAACCCTTGATGGGATAGACCTTATGTGGTAATCTCTACAGGAGAGCTTCGTTCACATTACTCCTGTAGTAAATGCTCTTCTAGCAGGCAAGCAATCTGTGGTCTATGAACTGTGCCACCCAACTGGTTATTGAGCATATTTGCACACTGGCTTATAAATTCTCTCCTGTTGAATCATCTGATAAAGAATTTATATAATTTTTGTAAGATTTCTGCAAGGATCTTTATTAAAAGGGCATTGGGGATTATCATATATAGAAAATAGGTGTTAGGATGATTTTATTTGGTAAGAAAATTTTTACACACCAAAAGGAATGAAGTGTTACTGAGTTATTCAACGTGTTAACCAAACAATAGCCACCAGTGATTTTTTTAGAGTCACCCTAGGAAAATGACTGTCATCTGAATAAGTGAATAAATATCTCAAGTGTTTGTAGTAATGATGATAAAATAATTTGATAAACTCTTAAAAGATGGAGCATATACTTCTATTTCTATATCAGAAAGATAAGATGTAAATCTCTGGAATCATGCTTTTAAACAGGAGAACACTTTGTATGCCTTGAGGATACTCATACGGCTTATTTAAACATTATTTTCTGAAAGCATAAAGTTTGAGTTCATGCTTAGCCAATCGGGTGATGGTTTGGGAGACATTACGCTGCCCCTTTCCCTTGCATTTAAAAATTTATTTCCATTTCCTCTTATAAATCTAGATTATTTTGTCTTCACTTTGAAAGCAATTTCAACCAATCCCTTGACGTAGTCCAGTAAACATTCTCATGTAAAATGATCTCTAAGTTATTTCTTAAGAGGCAGATTTGCCCCTTAATGACATAACTTCATGTTTTGTTCAAGTTAAAAAGAGGAAAGAGCAACAGACCAGAAATGGAATTATGCTTATTTTATTGCTCCAGTCCTAAGCACTTAGACAGAATGTGGTTGGTTTTTATTCATATAGAAGAATTGTTCTTCCTTTTTCTCCCCCCCCTCGCATGGCTTCAGTTGGTTGGTTGGTGCTGTTTTGTCTTTAAAGGAGACTGGATGAGTCAGTGAAGCAATAATGAAAAACAAGAGGTTGGAAGTTTCCTCCCCTCTCTCCCAGACAACATGAGGGAGGCAAGTGTCCACAGGATGTTTGGGAAAGAAATTCAGTTCTTAAGATCTCTGTTAAAAGCACAAAAATAAAAATGAAAATAAACAAAAAAGCCAAAGGCCCTTCAGTGGCTGCTAAAAGAGATCTTTCTTTATTCAATCTGGAAAGGCAAATAACCCATCATTCTTTTGGAAATAGTGCTTTATCATCTTTAGGATTTGTTTCACAAGATTTATGGCAAAGCCAATTCCAGTACCCAGTAACTCCATGATACACCCCCAGATATTTATGTTCTTTACCAGGAAATGAATGAACAGAAATAGAAGGTAAGATTAGTAAACTCTTAGAGGAATGGTTAGATTCTCTTTGCTATTTCAGATCATTTTCAACTCTTGGGCATATTCTCAGCTCTTCAAATTCATTTAGAAAAAAGGAATAAGGAAAAATAAATTTAGCTGTCATCTTAAACTGGTATACGTGTGTGTATGTGTCTGTACACTAACTGCTGTTTTTAAACATGAACAACAAAATAATTTCTCTTTTCCATATGCAAAATGGGTACTCTTCACTGATTGCCCTACATAGAAAAATTGCTAATCATTTCAGACTAATAGCTATAGTTGACTTTAAGCTTGTTGGGTCTGTGCTACAGAGGTTAGGCATACTATCCACCTGCGATTTCTCACCAATTTACACAATGTTTTGGGAAGTCACCAGGCTAGACGTGATCCTTTAGAAAGCAGTCATTCTTTTGAGAACTCTGGGAATGCCAAAAGAAGCTCAAAAGCTCTTCAGTGGAGCTAAAATGGGTTGTATGCCACATATTTAACATCATTCGTTCATTTATCTGTTCATTTATTCATTCACTCATTCATCAAACATTTGCTTTTTATACACAAGGTACCATGCTAGATATTGGAGGAGGAAAGACAAATGTGGATTGTAATTTTCTTTTTGCCTAATTAAATATGAAATTCATGTAGTTTTTCCTCCTGTCTTTCTTAGATATGCCAAAGGCTGCAAAGAAATGAATGAGAATAAGAACTGATTTAAGGTGATGGTGATCAAAGGCCACTGGTACTTGGTGAAAGTATATCTTTCCGTGTAGTGATGAAGGGGCACATTGAAGGAGGTTAAACAGAGAATGAGTTAAAATAAAGCTGAGGCTGAGGTATGGTAATATAGCTTAGAGACTTTTTTCAATAGAAGTAAGAAGAGTATTTGGAAACAGAGAATATGACAAGGTCAAGAGAAATGCTTCTCTTCCCCACTAAATGAAGGAGACTTGAGATATGTTCAATCAGAGGGGAAAATAAAAATAATAATGGAGAAAAATATCTGGAAGATACTGTTTCTGGGGATGGCGGTGGTGATGTATATATTGTGAGATAATCTGAATAAAACTAATGCCTGGAGAAAGTGGGATAAAACGGAGGCAATTGTTCCCACGCCTGGCGGATGCTCCCCGTGAGCTCGGCACCGTCAACAGGTAGACACCCCATAGAGGTGGGGATCTGCAAAGCCCTTAGAGTCAGCCTAGGAAAATGACTGTCATCTGAATAAGCAAAAAGAAATATCTCAGAAGGCCAACTATTTGTCTCTTACTTTGTATAATTATCTCTATAAATTTCAGAATAGGCTACTGCTTATCCTATACCGCGGGGCTTGGTTTCCAGATACCATACTAGCAAGTTACTTAAATTCTCTATGCCTTGGAGACATCACATGCAAGATGGGTATATTAGTAACCATCTTCAAGGGATACTGTGATGATAATTAAATGTGTTAATACACATAAAGCACTTAGAAAATTCCTGGCACATAGTAACTGCTTATTATTATTGGAACTTTACACCCTCTAACTATGTCCTTGGTGTCTTTCCATCAATCATATCATCAGTAGGTGTATTCAAATGATTTGCAAACACCCTGTGACCCTTATATTCCTGAGAATATGGCTTTCAGGAAAATTCTGGTACAGTCCACTGTACCATTCCAAAGTAATAATTTGTTAAGTGGGGTTCATAATATACTCAAATAATTCATGCACTTCAGCAATTAGCACATGAATTTCCTTTTTACCAAAAGGCTATAGTCTCCCTAAAATGGGTAATGCAGCTTTTATCACAGAATTTACTTTTTCTCATTACTAAAATAATTCCCATGATTTTATAAGAATGCTTTAAAATCTCCTTTTTTAAAAAGATCTTCTTTTGATACCCTACTCCCTTCTAGCTACCATCCCAATTCTCTCTTTTCTTTATGGAAATTTCTTAAAAGAACTATCTATGCTTGCTGTCTTTTTTGTTTTCTTTTTTTGAGGAAGATTGTCTCTGAGCTAACATCTGTGCCAATCTTCCTCTATTTTGTGTGAGATGCTGCCACAGTGTGGCTTGACAAACAGTGCTAGGTCCATGCCTGGGATCTGAACCTGCGAACCTCAGGCCGCTGGAGCAGAGAGCATGAACTTAACCACTATGCCACCGGGCCAGCCTCTATACTTCTTGTCTTGAATTCTTCTCCTTTTGTTCTTTCTTGAAGTTGATACAAGACCTTCACCCCTACTGTCCACTGAAACTGATCTTTGCAAGACCGCCTAGACCACCATGTAGCTGTACTGACTGGCTGTACCTCACTATCAGCTTACTTGACCTATCGGCACATGAGCATGGGCAGCAATTTACCCTCTCCTCCTGGATCAACTTCCTCCTTTTAGCTTCCATTGCCTTAGAATCTTTTGGTTTGCCTCCTATTTCTCTAACTCTTACTTCTCAATCTCCTTTCTTAATTCCTCCTCATCACCCAAATATTCAAAGGCTGAGATGCCATAGGGTGCATTCCGCAAAACTCTTCTCTAGGTGCAGCCATTTTATTGTAAACTCATCTGGTCTCGTGGCTTTAAGTACTGTTTATATCCTCATGATTCTCAAATTTACATTCCAGACCTGAACTTGTCTCTTTAACTTCAGACTTCTCTCTCCAGCTGCCAACTCAACTTTTCCATTTGATTGTCTAATAACAATCTCAACTGAACATGCCCCATGCCAGACTCGTGATCTTCCTTACAAAGGTTATTCACCCACTGTGTTTTCTATTAAGTTAATTGCAGCTCCCCATTTCTGTGTTCTCAGGCCCCAAACTTCACATTCATCCTTGAATCTCATTTTTCTTTCTCATACTCTCATCTAACCATCAAAATTTTATCATCTCTACCTTCAAAATATATCATTTCTCATCACTTCCACTACTACCATCCTGGTCCAAACCACCGTCCTCCACTGGATGATCACGATGCCTTCTGACCGCTCTCCTGCCTGACCCGCTTGCCTCCTCACTATTCTCCACCAATTGATGTGTTGCTCCTCTTCTCTCTGGTATCTAATCTTGTTCTGAGTAAAAATCAGTCCTCATCAAATACTGAGTCCAGGCTCAAAATATAGAATGGCACTTAACAAATGGCAAAACAGAAGGTCCAAGACATAACTTCTCCTCCTATTCTGTCCTTATTCCGTGTCACTCCACTTAACCTTAAGAGAGGTACTTCATGGCTGTTACAAACTCCTCTGCTACAACATCTCAGCCTTTGACACTGATGATGGGGTGAGAGTAAGAGGGAATGGTAACCGAGAGACTGAGATGAGTTTGGACACTAGGATCATGTAAGTACCATAAAGATTAATGAGGAAACACCCAGTGCTGTGCTCTCAAGATTTAGCGCAAGACAAGCTAATTGCTGCCTAAAGGACTCTTAGGTTAATCTTTCATGTTCTTTTACATAGCCTTAGTAGTTAACACACTGGCTTTAAAAAGATCATCTGTTAAACATAATTGTCATTTTTAGGGATAACCACATGGTATTAAGTTTACACCAACAAATTTGATTTATAAATATTTTTTTAAACAGGAATTTTCAAGCCCTTTTCCGTAGCAATGGAAGAAAGACAGGAGGCAGATGGCTGAGAATACACAAACCCAAGTAGGGCTGTTGAGGGCACAAAAGCTCGAAACAGAAACAGACTCTTTGTTAACATCCCGTAAGAGTGCTGAGAAATGATTGTGGTTGTTTTCTGTAAATATAGGACACCCTCTCTCCCATTTATCTTCTTAAAATAATTTTGTACAGACCATTTTCTCCTTCAATCTGGCATACTCTAGGCTTACATTGAGAGTAATTCAACAGAGATTTTACAAAAATTGCTGCTGGGTTACTGTGTCTGAAAATTTGTATAACGTTATTGAAGGTAACAACTTGTGTGCAAAAATTTCAAATGACAAAGGGACAAGAAAAACTCATCTTTACTGGGTGCACACTCTCTGCCAAGCACGAGGCCAGAAGATTTGCAAACATCATCTCCTTCTGTCCAGGCTCGTGGATGTTCACACCTGCTGGCAGTCCTTCTAACTTTCTCCTAGTCATCTCTCCTCCATTCTCTGCAGTGTCTTCAGAACTTTTCTACTCTGCTCACACTGCTGACCTTGTCATCTTTCCCCACTCTTGGGAAATGGCTTTGCCTTCTACAGTACACAGAAAACAGAAATCATAAAAAGGGATTGCCTTGGCTTCCTTGCACCGAATTAACTCACTTGAACACACCCAACTCTTTTCCTTTTCCTATGAATTTCTAACATAACACTCTCCTATCTCTACTGATTCTAAAACACCAACATTAAAAAATGCTTTGGAGTACTGGCCCTGTGGCCGAGTGGTTAAGTTCGTGTTCTTCTCTTTGGAGGCCCAGGGTTTTGCTGGTTCAGATCCTGGGCATGGACCTAGCACAGCTCATCAGGCCACCCTGAGGTGGCATCCCACATAGGACAACCAGAGACACTCACAACTAGAATATACAACTATGTACGGGGGTGCTTTTGGGTGAAGAAATAAAAGATTGGCAACAGATCTTCGCTCAGGTGCTAATCAAAAAAAAAAAAAAAAAAGCTTTGGGAGTCTTTTACCTTAAAATAACAAATGAACAAGAAAATAATCAAACCATCCAATCCCTCATCTGTATCCCTTTACTCCCTTCAGAGCCAAACTTTTCTACTCAGTCTCCACTCTGCCTCCCTTCTTGTGGCTATGATTTGTGGCCATGACTCTGCTTTCCCCGAGATCTCCCTCCCTTGACCTCCTAATTGTTAAGTCCAACCGACTCTTCCCTATGCTAATGTCCCTTGGCTTCTCAGTGTCACTTGACCCTTCTCTTCTTGAAGCGTTCTCTTGAGTTGACTTCCCTAACTATGTGTTCTTCTGATTCTTTTTATGGAAATCCCTTCTCATTCTCCTTTGTGGAATTCTTTTTCTCTGACCAGTGTAATATTTCTTGGGCCTCTGGCCAAGAGCTTCTCTTTTCAGTATATGTATTCCCTGGCAAGCTCACTTCAGCAATTTAATTTGTAGTATTATTTCTTTTTCTTTCCCCTTTTGTTGTTATGAAATTTTTGTTCAAGGAGCCAGACTTCTATACATTTTGTAAATTTTCTGGAAGCCTTCTTTATAGTAGATAGAATGAATATTCCCTTCTGATTATGAGAACAAAAGTAGCGTTTTCATGGATGAATTTTGGTTTGGAGCACTCTCCTCAATTCTTCTCAATCACTTTTCTTTACATCTTCACAGCTTCTCAGCTTCACAGTTCACACCTCTCTTTTCCTTGGGGCAAGGTTTAGCATCAGTGGTTTAGCACTTCACCTCCGTCTTGCAGTTTCTTTTTAGATTACAACAAGTACGTTTCCAGCCACAATTCTGCCATACAACACTGCAGAAAACTTGTCTTGATGGATATTCAGGAGGATGAACTGAAGTTCTCTTTAAGGAGGACGTGCACAGCTGTTCGTACATCAATAGGCATGAGGACCCAGTGTGGTCAGAGGAGACGGGATGGGGTGGGTGGACAGTGGGGCTGTGGTTTGCATTGAGTAGTAACTTAATCCATAGGCACAAATACACACACTGGGTCTAAATTGTGAAAGATTAATGAACTTGTTGATAAAATCTTACCTATTATAATAGCTTTGCCATACTATTACTAAACGAACAAGGTTTATTGGTGGCCCTCCATATATCCACTTAGGATGAAGAACTTTAATAGGCTTCATTCAGTATAGAACTCTCATGATATTGAGTTTCCCTTTTGCAAAACCTTGTCACAAGGGGCACCTTGATATGGATTAAAAAGCTATTGAAACAGAAATAAATGACCCTTTGAGCACATCATAAACACATAGGTCAGGTCTTCCATATATAGGCTTACATTTTTCACACATTACCATATGTTCTTCACACCTTGTACACCTCTTATTCAGAATCTTGGCTGCCACTCAATTCCTCTCACACCTGCCTTAAACTACACGAATATATGTTTTATATTTTTATGTCTAGTGTATGTGTTTAGGCAGGCCAATATCCCACCTTTCAAAGAGATTTATTCAGTCGGGTAAGGTCTACCTTCCCTTCACTGTGCGTGCATAACTCAAATGAAAGCTAAGGTAGGTTATGTTTTCACGTCTTGGGAAAAATAAACTTCTTAAATGCTTTACAAGGCTTTTATTTTGGCACTGGGACAGGACCACCTCGTGTTCTCCAAGTCTCTAAAATATGAAATCGTTGATTCATTTTGGTTTCTGAAGGCATTTTTTTTTAACAGCAAACAGAGGTAATCTTGGCACCGTGATGTACTACATGCCAAAGTATATTCAAGGTAATGAGCAAGTTTGAAATGGAGGCCACTAGTAGCAAGAAGATCCTTAAATTGGGGGGAAAAAATGTCCGGTTTGGAGCCAAAAGCTGTTGTCTTGTTAGGAGCCAACACCATCTATCGTTTCAAAAAATGTTCAAATGGTAATATGTGAGGGAAGTAGCTGAGTTTTGTAAAAGATGAAGTTTAAAGCGCTTCTCTTGTGCAGCAAGTCAACCTTAGATGAAAAGGCCCACCGGGGTGGAGAGAAAGGTAAGTTTTCCACATGGCTGTACATATTTTTAATAAATAAACTAAGATCACTTATTCTTCTTGTGTCCCAATGGCCACCTCTCTGCCACCTTGCAGTTCAATTTACAGATACTGTGTGGAATGTTATTTTTATCTTCATAGTGCAAACACATAGCAGCACAAGGCAGCAACAGAAATGCAAAATGGCAGCCTTTCTAATTCAGATACTTAAAGTTAAAAAGTGGCTGAGGCTTACTTTTGCTAGAGCCACACTCTCCGTTTTGGCCAGCAGCAGGAGACATTACTGCATCAGAGCCAGAAAAGGCTGTAGGCCTTCTGACTTCTTAGATGTCCCTTCCATCTGAGCCCAAATAATTTCTCCTTTCTGAAGCCACCTTTTCCATCGGCATCGCATTTGTCTGCACACAGAGAATAGGGTGAATGTCACGTTAGAAGGTAAATTAACTCCATCTTATTTTACACCTGCTCTGAGGCTAAACCTGCTCTGGGTCCTTTGTTATCTGCAAATTGATATAAGCTAGGTTTATAAGACATCAGCATCACCTATACATTTGGTCAAGTAACTCAACAGAGTAGAGGAATGAAAAGTAAAAACAAAACAAAAAAAGAACTGGGTTTATCATTCAATCTATTATTTTCAACAACCAGAAGAGTCAAATCTCAGCGTCCAGTAATCCCATGTAAACAGGTCCACTGAGCCTTCAACTTTGACCTGGAATCTGCCACTCTAAGGAGAAAGGCTCATGTAGCATTCTTACACGTCAGCAAAGCACAGCTCCATGTCACCCAGAGACAACCCTATATGGGCTGCATCCTTCACATCCATCTTGCACAGATATATAAACAGCATTTTTCACTGTACAAATATCACCACAGCCCCAAACAAATGAACTTTGCAAATGACACTGTCTATGGCTATGAAGCCTGCCTCTTACAGACTGCAGGAGACGAGCAGGGAAAATGAGGAGAAATTAGTTTGTTTTACTAACTGCAAAGATTGGAACATACTCTATTTTTATTATGGCATAAGTGTGTGTGCTGTGATTCCTGGCTACATGAACATTAAATTCCTTTATAATTATGCTTTTTATGTAATCATGCTGGGGCATAGCTCAAAATATTTGGATTCACAGATGATGTACAAAGGGGAGTTTTCCACACAAAGAAATACTCTAATTATATACAATGCCTGTCTCAGATAGGTGGCATGAAAGGCGGTGGAAAGAAACTATTGCTTGCTTTCTCAGGATTTATTGTACCCCTTGGTCTATTTCATCATGAAACTTCTTTGTGCCCAGACCATTAGGGTAAAGAAAAAAATACATATTTCAAAGTGTGTGTGCCAGCTGTTGAAAGGGCATCCTCTACCAAATAAATCTTAGACCAAAATCATCATGCAGCCTTTTGTTGAGGCTGGGCCATAGAACCGTGCTTTTCAGAGGAGCAGAAGGGCATCTATTCCTCCAAAATGGCCCTTGGCCTAAGTGACTGGGCCTATGGGGAGGGATTCAGACTGTCAGGTTCCCATCTAGCACTTGGCTTTGTCATTTTCCCTCCTCCTGTTGACTGTCACCCCAGACTCAGCAAGGTTGTTTGGATTAAGACTTGCCTTGCATGAATTTGGTGACAACTTTTTGCTACTTATATCTTTGCTCGGCCACACTCTGAAATACTCAGGACACAGGGAAGAACTTTAAAAAAGTCACCATAAGGAAGCATCAGCCTTATAGAGAATGTGAAATATTCTCCATAACTTGATTTCTTCAATAAGACAATGGCATGGGGAAGAAAAGAACTAGGGAAGAGAGAGGTTCGGGACTAAAAGAGATTTTCTTACAAAAATCAAGAGGCATAGCAATCAAATACAATGAATGGAAATTGTCTGCATCCTTTTTTCAAACCAATGGCAAAAAGACATTTTTTAGACAATCAGGTAAATTTGAATATGGGTTAGGCGTTAAATAACATTAAGAAATTATTGCCAATTCAGTTAGGCATGATAATGATATTGTGGTTATGAAAGAAAACATTCTTTGTTTAAAAAAATAGTTTTACTAAAAGATACATCAGGGCAAAATGATATCAGGCCCTAGAATTTATTATAAAATACTCCAATAGAAAGGAAGATTGGTAAATAAGGTATGGCAAAATGACACTGGTTTTTGATGCTGAAGTACATAATGGTTCATTGTATTCTCTTTTTTGTGAGCACTTAGAACTTTTCACTGGAAGTTAAAGAAGTAATAAGTCCACTGGAAAGCATATATTTCAAATATTTTGTGACAATAGCTAGGTTTAAATAATATCCTAAAAAAAATAGCCTATTTGAGTCACTGCTATGAGCCTTTATGTGACTGTAGCTTTGAGAGTCCAGGGCTTTGACTAGTCATGTTCTAAGTTATCCGCCCCTATTTTTTGCTGCAGGAGAAAAGAAAGGTAGAAGGGTGTATTTGACTCTAGTAACTGGTTCTTGGTTGCCTTAGTCACTGGTTTTACTTGGGCTTTTCTTCTGAACTGCTTGTCTGTCTTTTCATTTACAAACCTCCATGTTTGGGGAACGCCTTTGCTTTAGATTCTTGCCGCTTCTGAGTCAGCCCTTCATCAAAGGCAGACTGATAGTCATGCACTCAGGGTTCTAGTCCTTCTTCCGCTCAGCAGGATGGTCTTAGGTCTAGGTATGATTGCATTAGCTTTTTATTACTGTTGTAACAAATTTCCACCAACTTAGCAGCCTAAAGCAACACAAATTTACTATTTTATAGTTCTATAGATTCGGGGTCTGTCATGGGTCTTACTCAGCTAAAATCAGGGTGTCAGCAGGCCTGCCTTCCTTTCACAAGTGTCTAGGGGAGATCAACTCCATGCTCATTTGAGTTGTTGGCAGAAGTCAGTTCCCTGTGGCTGTAGGACTGAGATCTCGGTGTGTGCTGGTGTTAGTGATGCTGGCCTTGGTTTCTAAAGACCACTTGCATTCCTTGGCTCATGGCCCCCTTTCCTCCATCTTCAATGCTGGCAACTGTGGGTTTAATCCCTCCCATGCTTCCAATCTCTCTTCTTTGTTGTTCCATTTCATCTTTCTAACCCTCTTTCACTGGAAAAGATTCTTTACTTTGAAGGACTCCTGGGATTAGATTGGGCCCACCCTGAAAATTCAGAATAACCTCCCTATCTCAAAGTCTGTAGTCTTGATCATGGCTGCAGAATCCCTTTTGCCATGTAAGGTAACGTTCACAAGTTCCAGGGCTTAGGGCCTGGACATAATGGAGAGCCATTATTCTGCCTACCACAATGATTTTTACCTCTCTGTGTCCCAGTTTCTCTGGCTGTGCATGAGACTGATAGCTGTCAGCTATATTGTTGGGAAGCTCCACTCACTGATTTGTATTGAGGATCAATTGATGAGGTATGTGTGCTCTGTATACTTGAAAGTAATGTACAAATATCACATATGAATAAAATTGTTAATAAATAATATATTTGTTAGGCCATTTGACTTTGGGTCTCCAGTGACTAGCAAAGGACCTAACACTCAATAAATGTTTGCTGAGTGACAGCATGAATAACTTAATATTATTATCTTTTATCAGAGCAGATCCTATTTTTTGTGGGACTCTGAGTTTATACAATTTGTAGCACCCCCTTTAAGAAATAGAATATAAAGTTATAAATATACAATTAGGTACAGGGGCCTTGGAAGGCCTGAAATTTAAGCTTCATTAGTTTCCCCCAAAATCCACCCCAGCATCTTATCTTTTACTATTTGTTTTGTTTTTACTTTCTTGCTCCACACTGCCCCCTTGACTTGCTCCTAAACTTCATTCCTGGTTTTTTTTTGGTGTTGCTTACCTGGCTTAAAATCCCATTTCATTGATTTCCTACTATCTCTGGCTCAGTGTGACAGTAACTTTGTGAGAAGCAAATACACAATTAATGTACTTAACATGTATTTATTGAGTGCCCTCAACATGCCAGGCGTTGGGCTCAGAGCTGTGGTCACTATGATGACGGCATATGTTACATTTCACAAGTTGCCTAGTTATGACTGATTAAAAGATAAATCCTGAGGGCAGAAGGTCCCAGGCAGGGTATTTATCTAAAGTAGCCTGAGGAAAACTAGCTGGAGCAGAATTAGAACTGCCCAAAGAAGACATGTCTCAAAATCCATCTGGCAGAAGAATAAGCAAAATTGGGAAAGAAGAGTATACTTAAAGCCTAGGATTTGGAAGCAAGACAGGCCTTGTACATGCAAGGAGAGGGTGCAAGAACCCAAGTCAAAATTCTAGTGCTGAGGCCCCTTAGGACACAAGGTGAATCTAGGCTACGTGGCGTATCATGTATAGTGGCTAAAAGGAGGGTAACGTGCCAATTCTGAAGTTGCCCTTTATCAATTCACCTTGAAACCTTAATATGGCATCAAAATCTCTTTCCAGAGTTTTTTTATCAGTTGTTTTTTTTTTCTGATTTCAAGACAAAGTTAGGTTATTAATCTCTCACAGACATTGTGATGTTTGACACACATAATATTATTGGGATAAATGAAATTATTAATAGAAATTCCAAGGAATCTGAAGGCTCTTGGGAAATATGTTCAAAATGAAGGAGACATGATTATTTTATTTTCTGGAAAGTCACAGGGAGCACATGCCATATAACCTCGGCCATGTCCAACAACGCACATTTGGTGCTTAGTATATGTTGACACACAATATATGCTTGCTTATTAAATAATTGTGTGGGATTTTATGTACTTGAGGAATTTTCACATATTTTGTACAATTTTTTTTCCTATAAAAACTCTCAGAGTTAGGGAAGGTGGCATCCTTTATTTTGCTTGGAGTTTGTTCTTGCCGTCATTGATTTATTCTCTAAACTCCTGGTACTGTCTATTTTGTTCCAGAAGCTGTGCTATGATCCTAAGACAAATAGGTCATAATCTCTGCTTTTAGAAGTTTCTAGTCCAGTAAGGGAAAATATTCCATGTCTGGTGAAACAGACCGCAGAGGACGAAGGACCCGTTCGCCTAGAGAGTCAGGGGAAAACTTCCCAAAGGCTGACATTTTGGAGCTGTGTCCTGAAAGGTGAGTGAGAATTTGTCACACAGACAGAATTAGTGGGAGGAAATAGTTATTTAATCAAAGTGAGGGAGGGATGGGGTTAGGGTGCAATATTGTGACTTGTGGGAAATACATATTTGGTCATTCAGATGTCCAAAATGTATTTCTCATATATATTTGGTCTTTGTCCATGGTTCCTAGCTCACAGATCCCCAAACCTTTGGAATTTCCTGAGCAATAAGAGCAATAGGAGCATCTTTTGTCATAATGTTTGTTTTTTTGTCCTCTGTTCCTGAAACACATCAGAGCGATAACGGTGAAATGCGTCTTGTTATTCATAACCATCCCATTTCCACCATGACTGGGTTTGTGTTAATAAAGTGGCTTTTGAAAAGCACCTAAAAACTGAGCTGGTTGCCAGGGAAACCAACCATGACTAGAGGGGTGGAACTTTCTGTCCTACCCCCTGATTTCTGGAGTGGGGAGGAGGCTGAAGTTTGAATCAATCACCAGTGGCCAATGATTTAAGCAATCACACCTATGTAATGAAGCCTCCACAGAAACCCAAAGGACAGGGTTCAGGAGTTTCTGGGTTGGTGAATACATGGAGATTTGGGGAATCTGGGGCTCTGGAAAAGAGCAAGAATCTCTGCACCCTTCCTATAGATCTTGGCCTATGCCGCTCTTCCAACTGGCTGTTCCTGAGTTATGTCCTTTTATAATAAACCAGTAATTTAATAAGTGAAATATTTCTCTGAGTTCTGTGAGCTGCTCTAGCAGATTAATTGAACCCAAGGAGGAGATTGTGGGGACCTCTGATTTCTAGCCAGTCTGGTCAGAAGTGCAGAGAATACCTGGGCTTGTGATTGGCTTCTGAAGTGGAGGGCGGTCTTGTCGGACTGACCCCTTAACCTATGGAATCTGATGCTGTTTCTGGATAGATAGTGTCAAAATTGAGTTGAATTGTAGGACACTCAGCTGATGTCCCAAGCATTGCTTGACGTAGGGGAAAACCTCCTTCCACACGTGGGAATTGGGTCCAGAACCTAAAATAGGAAGCAACGATGTGTCGGGACATACAGATGAGGATTTTCAAGTAGTTTACATGGTTGGAAGGACAGGAGAGGTGGCTGATAAGGTTAGGAAACCTAATGTCTTGCAGTTATGTCAGATCTCTTGACACTGGGTTCAAATCTTTTCTCATCTGCCACTGGGCTGCTTCCTAACTGGCTTGTTTTGCGCTATGTCTCTGAACCTCAGAATCTGGCATGTCATAGGCACTCAAATTCCACTGTGGAAGGATGAAAAATTGAGTGGATGAATACCACACTGCTTCTTAACTTATCTCAAGTTTCCTTTTTACTTTTGGGCATTGTAGACAGATCCATGTTATTTCTCTGTCCTATTTTCTCTCTTATTGTGCTTTCTCTTTTCTGCTCTCCTTCATGCTCTCCCTTACACACACACGCACACACACACACACACACACAGGGTTACTCCACAGAGTCCTTTCTGATTGACAAATTGTTTATACTTCTCAGGTCTAAGTACATTCAGGAACTTCAAAGCTGGTTAGGCAATACTTTCACAATGAGCTCTGGATATGTGGGCTGGAGAAAATTTGAATGGAAAATCTTAGTTACAAGTTTTAACAAGTTCGAACCATCCGTAAAATTTTTGACTGCATTTCAACAATCATCTCTTTTCTTATTCCTCTCAACTAAAGAAGGAGGGCTGAGAAAGAAACATAACATCTCCTCTTTAGTTTCCTCTTCTTAGAGCTGTTTTTCCACTTGGCCAAAGCAAGAAAAAGAAGGAATATCTACGAATGAGATGTAATAACAGTCCCACTGACTGCATTGACTTTGATTAAAAACTGGAAATTTTCTACTATATTAAAGAAAACATGAAATAACACTCTGTTTCTTTCTGATTGTGACTCATTTAATGTGCTACTTAATTGGTCAGCTGGTTTTTCAGTAAGTTGTTTTAATTACCATTAGGAACAACCCAAGTTTATATATTCTTTGTATAGAAAGGAGATCCTCTGATTAGCACTGGAGCAAATATTTTGAGTGCAGATTTGAAGAAGTTTCATGGCTATTTTCTACCTTTCCTCTACCTTTTTCAGTCTACTTTTTGATCTGACTTCTCCAGAAAGTGTCCCTTTCTTTACATCTTGTTCAGCCTTCCTGAAGCCCATACTTTATTGTCTTATATCTCATTCCCTCGTAGTTTTGCTCTCAATGGAATGAAGGAATTTATTCTGTAAACCAAAGCATGTTATTGAGGGTGGTGCATGAACATGTTACCTGTCCATCTGAAAACCCAGAGTCAGGGCTATCACAGCGGGAATTTTATGCACTATTTGGACAGACAGGAGTAACTTTTCTTTCTTTCTTTTTTTTTTTTCCAGATAAAGTACTAGTCTCAAGCTAACACATGGATGAAAAGAGGAGAAGTTGACTATGGCTTCCAGTTTTAGGGACAAAGATGGATGGGCTTCTTTCAGATTGTGGAGCTTGGACACAAATGTTCTCTTTTGTGGCCTCATGAGTACAGATTTCTTTTCCTTTCTCTGGTAGACACATTAGACTTCAGCAAATACCTGTGATCCTGAGACACTGCCATATTTCTGATGACATTTGAGCTTATATAGACCCTCTGAAAAGGTTCCTTTTCGATGATCTTTCCAGCTGCTTCAGCTGCACAGAAAAATAGATGAATCACTTTACTAACAAGGGTATTTTCCTAACAGCATGGATTGAGTAGCGGGGTGGAGGGAGGTGGCAATGAAAAAAGAAACTTGATTGCTTCTGTTGGAAATAACTATCTGATTAAAACAACAGCAACAATCACAACACCAACAAAGAGGAAAATATACTCTACCACCGAAAAAACAACAATTTTCACTTTAGATGGACCATTTCCTTTGAAATGAAAAGAAAAAATGAAGCAGTTACACCATGGGTGTCCCTAGCACAAGATGTATCCAGCCTATAACTTCTGATTGCTCAGAAATTCACAGAAAGTAAATCCAGATAGGATTAAGAAAGCCCCCAGGGACTAACAAGTGGGAGAATATTTATTCGTTTGTACCAAATAGTTGACTGAATAATGAATAACTATTAGCTTAAATTGCAATAAACGCAGTTATTTAACTGAGATCTAACAGTTTGCATTTCTCTTTTTTCCTCCTAAGCAACCTCTGAACAGCATCTTCAGAGCATCTCACAAAAAAGACTACGATCTCTATGTCTGAAAAGCAGCACTGTTTTTCAGCAATTTCCTGATCCTTCCTTTTGTTCTCTAAGATTTCACTTGTTACAACATAAGAACAGACACAAAAATACTTCCCCATTTGGACAAGAGTGAAGGTTTGCTTTATCCAGAAATATTTGTCTTTTATAAGAAAGTGATATTTTTAGAAACAGAAGAGTAGGTTCTAACTCAGACTTATGTTTCCCAATCACTGGTTATCTTCACCCTCCGCTCCACCCATGTCCTTGGGCAGTGAATGATTGATATTAAGGTTTAGAAAGTTATATCAATTGATGCATTTATATTTTTTTCTTATATTTTTTGTAGGATATACCTTTAAAGAATAAATTTGTAGCCAGAAAACAACCCTGAAATTTTAGGGAGCAATTCCCCTTTAAAAGGGGGGGCTGGACAGAGCCTTCGGGAATCATTGAAATTTTTTTATGTATAAGATTAGGAGCAGGGCAAGAGGGCTTATTTTGGAGAGAAAATGGAGTATAAGGGGGGGGCTGGCCCCGTGGCCGAGTGGTTAAGTTCGCGCGCTCCGCTGCAGGCGGCCCAGTGTTTCGTTGGTTTGAATCCTGGGCGCGGACATGGCACTGCTCATCAAACCACGCTGAGGCAGCGTCCCACATGCCACAACTAGAAGGACCCACAACGAAGAATATACAACTATGTACCGGAGGGCTTTGGGGAGAAAAAGGAAAAAAAAAAAAATGGAGTATAAGGGGATATTTGTCTATAAGACCTCAAGATATTAGCTTTATGTAGAGTAAGAAAGACAGAGCTTTTGGTCCCAGTGTGATGAAGGGGTTGTAATGATATCTTTGTGTTTATAAGTATATCTAGGGTAATAATTTGCAGTATCAGTCTGGAATCTGCTCCCTAAAGTGTTCCTTTTCTTCCTTAATCAAACTCAGGAAAAGGCAAGTGAAAAATTAGAAGGTAGAAATAGCTTGCTGATACTTTTATCTTTTTATTTGTTAGTTAGTTAGCTTTTCAAAAGGCCCAGGGAGGAGAGAGAATTGGCATGTTGGACAAAACATCTTGGCCAGGAGCAGGAGGTCGAGCTGGACTCAGCCGTTTAAGACTAGAGAAATATGTCTTAACCTGGAAAAAGAAAACAAGATGGCGTGTGCAAGGCCCCGTGTAGTGGGGGCTGAGGTCTCAGCCATCAACTGTCAGAGTGAGCACTGACAAAGTCTCTGAGAGGAAATGACTGTGTATTTGACCGTGTAATGGCTGTGTAAATGGCTGAGTATTTGAGAAGATGGGATCCATGGATAAGCTGAGGAGAGTTTCTTGTCCCAAGTGTACTTGAAGGCACAAGCGAGACAGCAGGCCAGAGGGGTCCCATCTCAGTGGCTACCTATGTGGATGAATGCTTGAAGATCAGAGAAATCCCACTCCAGAATCCCACCACACTCCCCAAGACCCCAAAGGAGATGGAAAAATCATGAATGCGACAGAGTTTAAGTTTCCCACCAGTGCTGTGAGAAAGAGGGGTCTCAAAATTAAAAGTAAGTGAGTTTTATAAATTATAAGATTGTGTATTTCTTGCTCATTTGAATTTGTGGGCTGAGCTTCACACCTGTTAATAGAGCTAAAAAGAACAAAACTCTAATATTAAAATGATGATAAAGGGGTGGAGTTGGGAAGGGAAAACAGGAAAGGAAAAAGATCATTACCCCTATTGGGTGGCAGGTACCTGAACCATCCTGTCCTGGTGCTCTGGGGCCAGCAAGCTCTGAGTTGACTGCGCAGGAGGCTGAAAGGATTGAGCACTAATTCCTTCAATCAATATGGGGACCCCAAGTGTAGCCCTGAGGGCACAAGGTCCGTGCAATTCCTTGAAAGGCAGCTGGATAACATTTAGACCCATGAGACAATCAAAGAAGGGGAACAGCGTTGACTAGCGGACTGTGTGGGGCCACTTTTCATTGTCCACTTTGCTGCAGCAGGATGCAAAGCAAGTGGTTATTTGAGACACTAAGATTCTGCAGGCTTGGGTGTAGGAGTCTGTAATATCCTCCTTTTAGTTTGTGTAAACTGCCATGATTATGCACAATCCAGGGGAGTGAGGAGCAGCACGAGGGAGAAACTGGACTTCTCTCTTATAAGACAGGTAATGCTTGAACTATTGATTGGAAATACAGACATGTTAATGTCTGCACTCAGATTTTATGGAGCAATTCATTTAGGAGTAACCTATATAAAGTGGCTGTCTTTAGATAAATCTGCTTCATCTTGCAGTGCTGATTCTCTGAATGTCAGAGGATTTATTTGGGCCAGTCAGTCTTAAATGATTTCTTGTAGTAGGGATACAAATTCAGTTCATGTTGAGGTTGGTTTGTTCAGCCAAGTAGAAGACCCTGGGTTAAAACTACTAGGTTGGAATCTGGACTCCAAGTTTTGGGAGTCAATATCTGGGGCATGACCTATCTGATTGTTTCCTCATTTGTAAAATAGAGATGACAGCAGTGCATGGTGATGCAGAGGGGAGCTGTGAGTACAAGTTGACATCTTGACCTCCAAGGAAGTATCACGGAAGTACAGGAGAGGAATCAGTAATCCTTCCTCAGGGATGGAATCACTGACATTTGGCCTTGGGATTAAAAGTTGAGTAGAATTTCACTGGCGGCTACAACAACAATAGAGGCAGTCCCTACAGAAGTAACAGTTTAAGCACCACAATAGAGGTGTGAGTGAGATTGTGTGCCACGTGCACTGAATTAATCCTGCATCAGTTGCCCACCCAATCTCCTTGGTGTTCACCATTCTGGTAGCATACATTCTGTTGGAAGTGCTTGTAACTCTGCCAGAGACTTTCTGTTTGTTCTTACATGGGACAGGCTGGAAATGCTAGGGAGTGAATGCACTCAGGAGCAGTTCTTGGCCATGACAAATGGACTGGAGGACAAATACCCCCACCCTCCTTGCCCTTGGAGGCAGGTGGTGTTGGGCATTGGGTAACAGGGAGGAGTGTTTCTCAACATCTCCCAGGCTTCCCCAGTCAGATTGATCCCTGTTTGCTGTACTTTTAAAACCTACCTGATAAGGCACACCTTCTTGGTTCTCTTTTCTTCCCTGTCTCCCTTCCCCAGAAATTTATGGTGCTTCCTGGGGTCATCTCCCAAATAATAAGACAATTGCACTCTGTCTTTGTCTCTGGATCTGCTTCTGGGGAAACCAACTTAAGATAGAGAGATTTGTTGGGAATATAGGGCATTTAAAGAGTTTAGGCAGGAGCTGATGGGGAAAATGTTGTTTGGAGGCAGATAATGAAGTCTGGTAGAACATGCTAAATATTTGGATAATGTAGAAAATAGGAAGGCAGAGAAAGTCTAAGCACAGGGAAACTGGGAAGAAAGTAGAAGCAATATTTCATATCCACTTTTTTCAGACTTTATTTTTTTCTGACAGTTTTACATTCACAACAAAATTGAGAGGAAGGTACAGAAATTTCCCATATACCCTCTGCTGCCACACATACATAGTCTCCCCCATTATTAACATCACTCACTAGAATGGTACGTTTATTACCAAGAATGAACCTGCACTGACACATCATAATCACCCAAAGTTCATAGTTTACATTAGGGTTCACTCTTGGTCTTGTACATTGTGTGAGTTTGGACAAATGTGGAATGACATGTATCCATTATTAATACAGAGTATTTTCAATCCCGTGAAAATTCTCTGTGCTCTGCCTGTTCATTCCTCCCCCTACCACAACTCCTGCAACCACTGATCTTTTTACCATCTCCGTAAGTTTTCCTTTTCCAGAATGTTCTATAGTTGGAATTATACGGTATATAGCCTTTTCAGATTGGCTTCTTTCACGTAGTAATATGAATTTAATGTTTTTCCATGTCATTTCATGGCTTGATAGCTTGTTTCTTTTTAGGGCTGAATAATATTCTATTGTCTGGATGTACCTTAGTTTATTCATTCATGTACTGAGAGACAGTTTGGTTGCTTTCAAGTTTTGGCAGTTATGAATAAACCTGGTATAAACATTTGTGTGCAGGCTTTTGTGTGGACATAAGTTTTCAGCTCCTTTGTGTAAATGCCAAGGCACATGATTACTGGATCATGTGGTAAGAGTATGTTTAGTTTTATAAGAAACCACCAAACTGTCTTCTAATGTGGCTGTACCATTTTGTATTCTCACCAGCAAGGTATGAGAGTTCCTTGCTAGCATTTGGTGTTGTCAGTATTCCAGATTTTGGCCACTCTAATAGGTGTGTGGTGGAATCTCGCTGTTTTAATTTGCATTTCCCCTACGACATATGAGGTTGATCATCTTTTTGTATGTTTATTTGCCATCTGTATACCTTCTTTGGTGAGATGTCTGTTAAGGTCTTTGACTCTTTTTTTTTTTTTTATCAAGTTTTTGTTTTCTTATGATTAAGTTTTAAGAGTTCTTCATATATTTTGGATAACAGTCAACAATCAAATGTGTCTCCTGCATACATTTTCTCCCAGTCTGTGTCTTATCTTCTCATTTTCTTCACATTGTCTTTTTCAGAGCAGAAGTTTTAAAGTTTATTGAAGTCCAGCTTATCAGTTATTTCTTTCATAAATCATATCTTTGGGGTTGTATTTTAAAAGGCTATACTCAAGGTCATCTAGATTCTCTCTTATATTATCTTCTAAAAGTTTCATAGTTTTCCATTTTCTATTTAGATCTGTGATCCATTTTGAATTAATTTTTGTCACAGGTGTAAGGTCTGTGTCTAGCTTTATTTTTTGCATGTGGATGTCTGCTTGTTCCAGCACCATTTGTTGAAGAAATCATCTTTGCTCCATTGTACTGTCTTTACTCTTTTGTCAAAGATCAGTTGACTGTGTTTATGGGGCTCTATTTCTGGGATATCTATTCTGCATTGATCTATTTGTCTTTTCTTTTGCAATACCACCCTTTCTTCACTACTGTGCTTTATAGAAGTTGAGTAGTGTCAGTCCTCCAACTTTGCTCTTTTCCTTCAATGCTGTGTTGGCTATTCTGGGTCTTTGCCTCTCCATATAAACCTGTGAATCATATTGTGAATATCCACAAAATAACTGCTGGAATTTTAATTTTGATTATATTGAATCTATAGATTAAGTTGGGAAGAACTGATGTCTTGACAATATTGACCCTTCCAGTCCAAGGACATGGAAGATTTCTCCATTATTTAGTTATTCTTTAAATTTGTGCATCAGAATTTTGTAGTTTTTCTCATTTAAATTTTGTACATATTTTGTTAGATTTATATCTAATTATTTCATTTTTGGTGTGCCTATGTAAATGGCATTGTGTTTTTAATTTCTTATTGATAGGAAAGCAATTGACTTTTGTGTTATTAACTTTTTTTCCTGAAACCTTGTTATAATTGCTTATGAGTTTCAGGAGTTTTTCTGTCAATTATTTCAGATTTTCTACAAATCAGATCATATCATCTGTGAACAGTTTTATGCCTTTTATCTCCATTTCTTTCCTATTTGCACTAGCAAAGACTTATAGTAGATGTTGAAAAGGAGTGGTAAAAGGGGATATCGTTGCCTTATGCTTGATCCTAGTGGGAAAGTTTCAAGTTTCTCACCATTAAGTATGACGTTAGCTATAGTTTTGTATATAGTCTTTATCAAGTTGAGAAAGTTGCCTCTATTCCTAGTTTTCTGAGATTTATTATCATGAATAGGTGTTGGATTTTGTTAAATGCTTTCTCTGCATCTATTGATATGATCATATAATTTTCCTTTTTTAGGTCTGTTAATGGGGTGGATTACATTAATTGATTTTCAAATATTGAACCAGTCTTGCATACCTGTGATAAGTCTTACTTGATGGTGATATATAATTCTCTTTATACTTTTTGGATTCAATTTGCTAACATTTTATTGAGAATTTTTGCATCAATATTCATGAGAGATATTGGTCTGTAGTTGACTTTTCATGTAATGTCTTTATCTAGTTTTGGTATTAGGGTACTTCTGGTCTCATAGGATGAGTTAGGAAATATTCCTTCTGCTTCTACCCTCTGAAACAGATTGTAAAGAATTGATATAATTTCTTCTTTAATGTTTGGTAGAATTCACCAGTGAACCAATCTGAGCCTAGCGTTTTCTGTTTTGGAATGTTATTAATGATTGATTTAATTCTTTTAGTAGATATTAGCTCATTCAGATCATCTGTTTTTTCTTGTGTGATTTTTTGGGAAATTGTGTCTTTCAAGCTATTGGTCCATTTCATCTAAGTTATCAAATTTGTGGGAATAGAGTTGTTCACAAAGTATTCCTTTTTTATAATTTTAATGTCCATGAGATCTGAAGATGTACCCTCTTTGATTTCTGATAGTATTTGTGTTTCCTC
This sequence comes from Equus przewalskii, assembly GCF_037783145.1. Classification (NCBI taxonomy): domain Eukaryota; kingdom Metazoa; phylum Chordata; class Mammalia; order Perissodactyla; family Equidae; genus Equus; species Equus przewalskii. Next base: position 15,387,543 of record NC_091854.1, read on the forward strand.
TCTTCTTTTCTTAATTAGGCTGACTAAAGGTTATTGGTTTTATTGATTTTTTCAAAACACCATCTTTTGGTTCTGTTGATTTTCTCTATTTCCTGTTTTCAATTTCATTGATTTCTGCTCTTATTCTTATTATTTCTTTTCTTCTCTTTACTTTGGGTTTAATATGCGTTTCTTTTTCTAGTGGAAACTTAGATTACTGATTTTAGATCTTTATTTTTTCCTAATATTGACATTCAATGCTATAAATTTCCCTCTAAGCACAGCTTTTGCTGCATCCCACGAATTTTGATAAGTTGTGTCTTCATTTTCATTTATTTCAGAATATTTTCAAATTTTTCTTGAGATTTCTTCTTTGACCCATGTGTTATATTTAAAAGTATATTGTTTAATCTCCACATATTTTGAGATTTTCCAGTTATCTTTCTGATGTTGATTTCTAGTTTAATTGTGGTCTGAGGGCAGACATTGTATGACTTGAGCTAACATCTGTTGCCAATCTTCTTTTTTCTTCTTCTTCTCCCGAAAGCCCCCAAGCACATAATTGTATATTCTAGTTGTAGGTCCCTCCAGTTCTGCTATGTGGGACGCCACTCCAGCATGGCTTGATGACCGGTGTCATGGTGACATGTCTGCACCCAGGATCCCAACTGGTGAAACCCTGGGCCACTGAAGCAGAGCACGCAAACCTAGCCACTTGGCCATGGGGCCAGCCCTGGGAGTTGACTTCTTTATCTGGAAGAAAGAGTATTCTACTATTTCTTTAAGGTACTATCTCTAACTTGGGGGGGATTTCTTTTCATAGGTACATAGTGCTTTGGATTCAGAAAGAATAGATTGACATATTATGATCTGGAAAGCTTCACATTAGTTAAATTAACTAAGAAAAGTGGAAAAGAAGAGGTGAATAGTCTAAAGAATTATAATTTCCCTGTGTTGGATGTTGTAGAATAATAAATCTCATAGGGCATTTTGACTTGTTATGTATTAATGGATTCTTCACTGCTAATGTTAGTAGACCTTTAATGGCAGAGAAAATGAAATAAATACATTTTTCTTCTTTTGATGTTATTTAATTAGTTTGTAAATACTAATATTTGTTTGGCTTCCTGGAGAAGAAACAATGGCTTATTTGCGTTTTGAAACTTGGGGAAAAATACTAAAAAATATGTTCCATGTTTTGCCTATTTTCTTTCTTTCTTTCTTTTTTCAATATTTCAATACAATTTAGCTATCAGTAGTCTATTTTTCCCTGAAGGAAGGCAGTAGAGGATCTTGTGATGATAGTGTACCAAACTTTCCTCAGCTTGCTGTATAATTCTTGTGAGCCTTTATTTGTGTAATCAAAATAATACTGTTTTGAATCATTCATCTTTTTGAATACTTGAGCTTTTTATGTCCCAGTTTATAATAATTCAAGAGGTATGAGACATCTGCCAATGTGAATTATATAATCTCATAGTTTTTACCATTGTGGTGATAGATTTTTAAATTATTGGGTCTATAATTTATCTTAAATTATTCATTCCTAATATTGGATATACTTACAAACTTCACTCAAAATCAAATATCTCTTTCAGGATATTCACACAGCTGTGACAATTTAAAATATAAATCACTTTTTGATTTATAATTTTTGTTATTTCTACAGTCAATCAATCAATTAATCTATAGGTATTTATAAAGCTTCTATTTCAGGTATTTAGTAACAGATATTTAGACTTAAAACTCTGGCCTTCCAGGATTATTCATATGGGAAAAAACCCTCTGATTAACCCACACTTTCAATAAATCTTCCAGCAGGTTGCTGGTTGCTTGCCTTTGGTGAGTGGGTACAGCTATAATGAAGGCCCCAAATCATTTATCCTGACAAAGGAACATTTCTCAAAGAAACTGATGGGGTCTTCCTCTCAGCAGCTAGGGAACTTGTAGGACTTGAGACCCTGGAAGCTTTATCCCTTCTTTGTGTTGCTCCTTCCTTTTTTGAGGATAAAAATCTAAACTTCAGCCACGTTAAGGAGATTTGCATCTTTTGTGTATGGTGATGCCTTTCTGAGAACCACATCCTCATCATCCATGTGACAACAACACGTGACCCAATTTTTGCCAAAACTCTATGTAGCACTGGAGATGCAATGATAGGAAGGCACTGAATTATGCATCTCTCAAACACCAGAGGCATACAGGATTGCAACTCTCCTTAAACATTTGGTATCAGGTATTTTCTCAAACTTTATTGTCTTAAAAAAGTGATTGAAGACCCCAAGGACCTTTTGTTTTGAAACAGATGGTAGCTATTTATATTTATCATATTAGGAAAAAGTGCTGAGAATTTTTTGAAATTTTATTCATTAGTATATTTACAATAACAATAACAAGTCCATTACAAGTTAAATGTGGCACCCTAGAAGCCAAAAGAAGTGTATCAATAAGTGTATCAATCAATAAATGTATCAGTTTGACATGTCTGTTGAATAGGGTAAAATCTGAGAGGGCTGAATGTGGGCCATGAGATTTAGCAACCTGGAGATTATCTGCAATCTTAATACGAGCAATTTTGGCGAAACAGTGAGAGTTAAGGCCTGATTACAGTGGGTTTCTGAGAGAATGAAAGGAGAGAAACTGGATAAACTGAGTATAGAGCACACTTTCCAGCTGTTTTGTTGCAAAGGCTAGATAAATAGAGTGATAGCGGGTAGGAGGAGTGAGTCTCCTAGAAGGGGTGTTTTTGGTTTTTACTTTTTAAGATGGAAGAATTAATAGCATGTTTGTGTGCTGATGAGGATGATTCAGTGAAGAAGAGAGTTGACAGTGTAAGAGTGAAAGAAAGAACTATGGTGGACTGATGCCCTTGAATGGGCAACAGAATTTGGGATCTACACTTGCGGAGAGATTGGCTCTAGAAAGACCGCAGAAAATTCTTCTTCCAAAACAAACAGCCAGGAAGGCAGAGTGAGTACAGGTGCCAGTGGGTGGGTGAGGAGATGCAGTGGTGGGAGTCTCGGCAAGTTCTCTTCTAATTGCTTCACCTCTTTCTGTGAAGAAGGAAGAAAGATCATGAGCTAAAAGTGATGATGGGCAAGTCAGTGTTAGAGGTTTAAAGAAGTAGGTGTGGACGAGTCACCTGGGAGAGTAGACCGGAAATGAACTAGAACAATGGTTCTCTAAGGGTGGTCCCCAGACCAACAGCATTAACATGACCTGGGAACTTGCTGAAAACACAAATTCCAGGCCTTACTTCAGACTTACTGAATTGGCAACTCAGGGATTGAGCCTATCAAGTCCTGTGGGGGTTCTGATGCACACGAAAGTTTGAGATTCAGTGGATAGATAGTTACTGTATGATTTTTGGGTCACCCCAACTACCTTGAATGTCAAGAATGTGCAAACTAATGACAGTCAGTGTATCGCAGGTTTTTCTCAAGCCACAATCAAGTATTTGTCTTTGGATAGTCAAAGAATTGGATTTACAGGTTATGGCCATTGTTCTATAAAAGATTAAATGATAAGTCTGTAGAAATTACAATAGTAAAGATTTTTATGGGCTGAGTTGTGTCTCCCCAACATTCATATGTTAAAGTTCCTCACTCCCAGTACCTTGGAATGTGACTATATTTGGACAGAGGGCCTTTAAAGAGGTAGTTAAGTTTAAATGAACTCATTAGGACGGGCCCTAATCGAATATGACTGCTGTCCTTAGAAGAAGAGGAAATTACAACACAGAGACACATAGAGGGAAGATCATATGAAAACCTAGGAAGAAGAGAGTTACCTATAAGCCAAGGAGAGAGGCCTCAGAAGAAACCAAATCCATCAACACGTCGATCTTGAACTTCCAATCTCTAAAATTGTGAGAAAATGAATTTTTGTTGTTGAATCCATCCAGTCTTTGGTACTTTGGTTATGGCCATCCTAACAAATTAATACAAAGATATCAGAAGAAGGTCTTATTTTCCAAACCCTTAAGGTAAAAAGGGCTGACTTACTGATTCAGTACCTTGGCCCACTGACTTACCCTCTCTAGTGTCTTTTCCCCTTCTATAAAAGGGAATTATGACAGCATCTACCTAATGGTCTATTGTGGAGATTAAGTGAGATAATTCGTGGAAAGCCTTTGCTCAGTGCCTAAGCTGTGAAGTCCTCAAAAATGTCAGGATGAGAAAAATGGAATCACCTCAAAAGAGACTGTATATGTGGCCAGGACAGTCCTCCCTCAGGAATCCAGTTAGAACTCAAATTGCAGAGACCCTGAGGAGTCAGGCCCTGCAGCTGTTGATTGAGCTGTGAGCTCCTGAGCCTCCTGGCAGTGCCCTTTTATTCTTCTCCAGGATTGATTTCTGAAGCAGCCGTAAAGGCCACAAGGCAGGGCTTGGACTCCTGGATTGATTTTCTGTGTTGACACAGCAGGCCAGGCCCTGTCTGGTTTATAAACTGATGATATATTATTTCCAGGTCTCTGATGAAACTGAACCAGGAAAGTCGTTCTTACAGGACCACGGGATTTTCTTTTGTCTGGTTTTGTTTGGGGGGTGGTAAGAGCAGGGAAGGGGGACAGGTCGGTGACTGAGAGTGATTCCTTTTCCCCTCTCAATTTTAGATGTAGCCATTTCAAAGTGTCATCATACTGGAAGATACTGTGAAATTGGCAATATGATAGTTTCCTATGTAACACCCGGTCTAGGCTTGGATGCTATTTCCTGAGAGGGTCATTTCCAAGGGTGGTGCTTTGTTGTATTTTTCCTTCACAAGCAGTTATTTGTTGATAATGGATTTCTATAAGCCAAATTATACCCTCCCTTTAAGGATCATTTTGACTGTGTATCTACAACACTCTTTTCAGAAAGGGCTAATTATTATTGACAGGGATAATAGAGAGAGAGATTCTCCCTGTTTTGGGCAATTAAATAACCTCTTGTCCCAGTTTGCTTCTCACAGATCTGTCGTTGAACCAGCATCTTTGATTTGTGTTTAAACTATGATAAAAATGAGTGTGAGAAGTCTCCGTTTATGCAAAGACCAGTACTGCTATGATCTTAAAGCCTTTTTAGAATTCTCCAGGTGTGCTGTTTGCGGATTGTACAGAGTATTCTTAGGGTCATTCCTTTTAAAGCCATCATCTGCAAGTGCCTTATTTGTCCATTAAGGTAGAGAACCAAACTGGTGGCTTACGGTTGAATTAACCCTACCATCTGTGAGAACTTGATTCATTCACTGGACTTTTCATGTTTGTCTTTTGGATGCATGTGACCTTGATTTACGAAGGATCTCAATCCAATATCTTTTCTATTTGTTCAAAACTTTTTCGAAGGTAGTATTGGAGTTTTAATTTTATTTATGGTGTTTTCTGTGGTGTGTAGCATAGTGTTTTATATCCACACATCTCTTTATATTTTCCTTTTTGATGTAAGTTGAAAATTACATTGTCTTACTCCTCCCCCCAATAGCTCAATAATTATTTCCACATCTTTCTATTCCTCTCAGATTTGAAATGCCTCCTTTGTTGTGTAGTACTTTCTCATTTATGCTAATAATGTATGTCAGATGCACGCCTACTTCTGTGACTTGTAGCTCTATTCTTTTATCAGTGCCATTCTGAGACTGAACCTAGACTATATTTTCATATATGGTAAGGATAGTCACCTATTACTCTTTTTTATCAAACCTTTTATTTATTCTGAGCTGTTTATCATTCCAAATATAATTTTAACATTGTAATTCCATATGTCATACTTACATATTTTTTAATTATAAAAATTTTCAAATGTAGGAGGACATCAGGTAAAAAGTAAAAACCTCTTTCATTTTTCAATGCCACCTGAGAATCAAACACTTAATTCCGTGAATGTACTTTTGGACCTTTTTCTATGTATTTGCATATTATGTATTTTCAAAATAGTTTAGGATTTTAGTTTTACATGAATTAGAATAACATACATACACATTTTTCCGTATATGTCTTTTGAGCAGCCACATATAGTGGCCCTGGGATACATCAGTGACTGAGACGAGCAGAAATCACTGGGCTTGTGGAGTTTACATCCTAGTGGAGAAAAGCAAAATTAACAATGCACATACAATTAAATCATTTAACGTCTTAGAATATGGTAAATGCCATGAAAAAGAAAACCAGAGTTAAAGGAGTAAGAAGTTCTCTGTGTTTAGGCAGGTGTGTCACAGTTTTAAATAAGATGGTCAAGCAGCTCCACTGAGAGAGTAAGATTAGAGCAAAGACTTGTAGGAGGTGTTCCAAACCTTGGTTTTAACACAACATATCTGGAAGGTTTTTCTCCTCCGTACATAAAGATTCCTTCATTCTTTCAATTATCATTTAATATTCTATAACATTTCAATGCTTCTTTCTTGGAAACTAACTAAGAGTACAGAAGATTTAAAGAACACAATGAATAACATTTATTTACTAGTTATAGAAATATGAAGCCCCAATTAAGAATATACATTATTTTCTAACATTATTGAAATATCTACAAATAATTTGCCATGTAACATGCATTAATCTTAATAAATTGAAAGCAAACAAAAATAAACAAAAAAAACTTTTTAGTTGATATAATTCAGGCTACATCCTTAAACCACAATGCAACAAATTGAGAAATAAATTTAGAAAGACAATAAATTAAGAATGAATTAAGAAATGAAATAACCAACTAAATTTATTTACATAGAAATTAGAAAAAAATTCATAACTGTTATAATTCTTTATTGATAGATAACAATTACAATCCCTTATTGGCTTTTAATACTAATTTTGATAATCAAAATTGATTAGAAATTCTTTTAAAATCAGTGAGAATACTACTTAATTCCTGTGAGAAACAATAAAAGCAATAATCAGAGTTAATTTTAAAATCCTCAAAACACTTATTTGAAAACAGCATAGTTTAAAATAAAGTATTATACTCAAAATCTAGAAGCAGAATAAGCAAAATGAAAGTAAAATGGAATTTTTAAAGAAAAAATAGTGACTGAATATTTAAAATATATATGGTAGTTTGAAAAGACATATATTTTAAATACTGTTTAATTTGCAAGTCTATTGAAGGAAAGAAGATATGGGAATATAATTACAAATAAAGAGAAACATTTTCTCAATAAAAAAGTATGGTCCAGGGGCCATAAAGTGAGGGGCCATAAACCAATTGACGGGAGACAGCCCAGTGGTCAAGCGGTTAAGTGCGCACGTTCCGCTATGCTATGGTGGCCTGGGGTTCACTGGTTTGGATGCCAGGTGTGGACATGGCACTGCTTGGCAAGCCATGCTGTGGTAGGGGTCCCACATATAAAGTAGAGGAAGACGGGCATGGATGTTATCTCAGGGCTAATCCTCTTCTTCCTCTTCAAAAAAGTATGATACATATATATGTACAATAATACATATGTTAAAAAATCTAGAATCCAAATGAATTGCATAGTTTCTAGAAAAATGTAAATTACTAAAATTGAAGTCGAGAAGAGTAGATAATCATAATAGATCAATTACAATAAAATAAACACCACATAGTCAAAGATAGTGCCTTAAAAAGACACTTACAAGCTTCTAGTTTTCAGGGCTGGCATGGTGGTGCAGCGGTTAAGTTTGCACGTTCGGCATCTCGGCGGCCTGGGATTTGCAGGCCTGGATCCTGGGTGGGGACATGGCACCGCTTGGCAAAAAGCCATGCTGTGGTAGGCGTCCCCACGTATAAAGCAGAGGAAGATGGGCATGGATGTTAGCTCAGGGCCAGTCTTCCTCAGCAAAAAGAGGAGGATCGGCAGTAGTTAGCTCAGGGCTAATCCTCCTCAAAAAAAAAACAAAAAAAAGAAAAGCTTCCAGTTTTCACTTGGTTCGTTAAAGTCACCATTTCCCACTTATTCTCTCAAACATGAAAAAGTAACTGGAAAAATAAGAAAAGAAAATGTAAACTCAATTTTTGTTGAACCAAGCAGACTGAAATTCCTGAGCAACAAAATAGGAGGAAGGTCTGTCTAAATCAGTCAGCATGAAACGGGAGTGGAGAAAGACGCCGGAAAGGAATCTCTGTGACTTCAGAGCTCAGGAAATGCCAGTAAAGCACACCTTTCTAGCATAAGCGGTACACCTTGTTGCAAAAGCAACATCTTTTTCTTTGCAACAACAGACCCAGGGCCTAGGGCCCGTCAGTGGGAACTTCCATGGGTTTGGTTCTGCAGAGAAGGACGGGAAGAAAGCTGCCAGGGGGATTTTCACAGACAGGCTGCAGTCGCAGGGAGCAGGATGCCAGCAAGGTAGAGGACAGGAGGAAAACGCACAATGTGAGCAGCTCTGCAGGACTGATTTTGGCAGACTGAGGAGGAGTAAGGCTGAAAAAACACACGCAATTATCTCTTTCTAGGCTGGTACATGACTCTGTCCCTTCTCTGTATATTCTGAAGATAACTGGTCCTGGATTTTTAGTCAAAATGAAAAAGAGAGTTCTAAAAAAGAAAAAAAGCTAGCATAGTATTTATACAAAGATACCATTTACTATTAAAAAAAGTAGAAAGAGCATAAAAAATAAATGGCAGATACAGAATATTCTCTGGAAAACAAAACTGTTTTTCACAGAACACTGCAAGTTGTTACTAAATATGTCATGTGGGATTTAAATATGATGTAAAGCAATTGTTTTCACAAAACAAAAGCACAAAGAAAATATACAAGAGGTTAGGATAGATACGAGAGGACTACGGAAAGAAATATGGCCTGGCAGAGTTCAGAAAGAAATAGAGGATTAAATATAATTACATCAAAGAGGATGAAATAGACATAGCACAAATGCACACACAAAAACTACACTCCACTGAAATGCAATAAATAATGCTAAAGGATACTGTGTGGTACAAAACAAGCAAATGAAAGGGAAATAAGAGAGTAAAAGGATTAGAGAGAAAGTTGTAAATAAAATAAACATAATCCTATCCCCACAAAAATAACTGAAATCATAGAACTGAAAATATACTTGAAAATATAATTCAAAAAACTGACTTAAATAAAAGAAAACTTAAAGTTACATATTTAAAGGACTTATTAGATCCCAGGAAGAGTTCAATATAAATTAGACAACAAGGCATATTCTATTGAAGATACTGGACTGGAAAGATCATGAAAGAATCCTCAACCAGGCAAAAAGTTGAAGTCTTCTCTAACAGAAAACACCAGGGCTGCCTCATTCGCTCCACAGTATCATGAAATGCAAGAGTTGGTTGAAGCAATGACCATAACCTCTAAAGAAGAAAAAGGAATGTGATTCCCTAAAGTTTCCACCCAGAAAAACTGTCATTCAAGTATAAAAGGCAATTAAAACTACAATGGTAACACACTTTTGCTCACTAGATTGGCAAAGATCAACAAGTTTGATAACAAACTGTATGTTGGCAAGAATGTGGGAACATGGCGGCTCTTATACAAAGCAGATGGCACGACCCAATGGCACAACTTCTATGCAGCGCAATATGACGAGATCTGTTCAAAGCATACGTACAAGTACCTCTGACGCAGAATTCCACCTCTAGGTTTTTTCCTCCAGAAATAATTGCACAAAAGTGCAAGGATCGAAATACAAAAATTTTTATGTAGTATTTTGGTTATAGAATATGACTGGAAGCAAACTAAATAACCATCAATAAAGAAGTATTTAAATAGATTATTACATAACAAAAAACACTTTAAACAAGGTAAGTAAATTTCTATTGTCAACGGCCTGATGGCAGCATTTTGATCAAGGCCAGATCTAGCTTCTGACTGTACAGTCAGGCTCCTATCAAGGTCTCCTTGATATTTAGGAATAAAGCTTCTATAAACATGTTTCTTCACTTTATCCTGAATGCCTTCCCTAACCTATGCTGCGTTCCCCTAAGTGTCCTTGTATTCTCTACCTTCTGATCCATCAAAACTGTATCTTAAGAAAGACTGGCAAATTCATTCTCTTTAAAGCACAATTAGCTCATAAAATTCACTGAGTAACTTGGGATTGTTTGATGTTTAAGATAAGACAACAATTAAGCCAAAAGAATTAGTTCTTAATTGTAGTCTCTGTGTCAGCTTGCCTGGCGATGAGCTGCTTGTGGGCGGTAGGTGGTGGTGGAAATACAATTCTTTCTATTGTTTCCCCAAATCTCATACTCTGCCGACTTGAAATCCTGGCCTTGCCCAGAAAATACGTGTTTGCATACACTGGGAGATAGAGAGCTTTTCTCTCTCTGAAGTTCTGTGAGGCGGTTCGTCCTCTCCCTTGGGTGCTTGTGTAGAGGCTTTGTTTATTGTTTGCTTTATGTCCCCTCTGCCATATTAGTGTTCCATACTACATTCAACAAATGGCTGGGGAATTCAATATAAGATTTTTGCAAATTCAATATTTTATGTGCAAATCATGTCTAAGCATTCTCCTGAGCATTACGAAGAACACTGGAAATTTTCCTGAGCTCTTCTCTCAATTTAAGATTTACTGGGTCCCTTCCCACCACACTCTCTCATATTTCCTCTTTCACTAGCCCCTATTCAGTGAATCTTTAATGTGGCATACCACCAAAAAATAGCATATGTGCTATCTCTCTCTGGCATTGCTGGTTTGAAGTTTCAGGGTTAACATTTTATGAATATGCTTCTTTGGTTACAATGTGTTGTATTCAGGAATATTTCTTTCATTGAACTAAGTGCTAGCTCTTCCACACACAAATGTTTTGTGTTCATTATTGGCACAAAATTATACTAACATGCTTAATTCTTTTAAAAAAGTAGATAATTAACATAAGTCAGTGCTTGCTAATAGGGATCTCCATTGCCCCTTCATGTCCACATTGGGAAATTAGTGGCTTTATGAGTGTTTATCAAGTTGTTCAAGATGGATTAAAATGATGCAATCTCACTTCTTGCTTCCTTGCTAAGGAAGCAGGCATTCTCAACTCCCATAAAGGAGGCAGCTCCCTTCCTGTCCTGGGTTTGGTGGTCTCTTCTCTCCTCTCTGGCTGTTGCCTTCAGTAGCCACTGGGCTTCATTCACTCACTTTCAAAATCTGGAACACATGTTCAGAAACGATCCAGTTTATAAGTCGTAGGTTAGATCATATGTTTTACTCTTAGTATTATCATTTTCTCCTTTTTCTCCCCTATCTCAAATGTCTTCACCTATGGTTTTGCTACCAGGTGGCAGTGCCTCTTGTGGTCTACTTTGATTTTTCTTTTACACCAACACCTGCACCACATTTCCGGTGACATCTTCTAGAGTGCCATTCGCTGGTTATGCATTCGGGGTTTACTATTTTGTGTGGTGGCTCTCCAACCAGATTCTAAGCATTTCCATGTAGCTAACACATCTTTGTATTCCCACTCCCACCCCACCCAACCTACAGAACCCACCACAGAGCTGTTGCTTGACCATTAGTGTCTATTATCAAGGGGATCACATGTGATCCATGCTTTCAGGAAGGGTAGGCAGGATGGCTCAAGAATTCTGCTGCAGGTAACACATGAGTTTCTGCTCTCCTCTGATTTTCCTTCCCAAACTTGGTGTTTAAACTGAGGTTGACAAATGTCATATCTGGTGGCTGGTCAGCTCCTGGGGAATGTATCTTTCCTACTAGGAACACAGGCATTAAAGAGGAGAAAATACACCAGGAGGCAGCCCAGATTCTTCTCCCTTTTGTGCTCAGATCCCTTAGAGGATGGATCAGAGTTGTAATTTAACCTATCCTAAAAAGAAAGGTGACACTTTAAAGCTGTTTTTTCAGGGTCCCAAACACCCATTGATCCAGAACCCACACTACTTTCACAAATCAAACCTACTAGTAAATCATTTCCTCCTAAAATATCAGGTCAGCTCTCTAATTCCCAGGGAAAGTGGAAATCTCATTGGATTTGAACTTTATGGATGAGTATTTTTTTTCAAGTTTGTGGGAAATCTGGTAAAATGAGATTAAAATAAGATGCACAGGAGTGAATTCTGTGCACAGCCCTGGAGCTTGTTTAATCCTACGTATATACACTTATTCTCAGAGGATAGCCTAGAAACGTAAGAAAGTGAGACCCATGAACCCCTTTTCAAAATGATACTGCACCTGCCTTTGAATTGTATCTTCCTGGAGGAAGATTATTTATTGAAATAATTGTAGAAGTTGACAATTTTTTTCCAAGAAAGTTAGAAAAGTTTTCTTTGTGTTTTATTCATAGTAGGAGGCAGTCTGAAGAAAAGGTCTCTGTTGACCTAGATTCGCTGTTTTCCTGTATGCCAATAATTCAAAGAACCCAAATTTATGCATCTGACACCATCTCATCATAAATAACAATATTCCTGCATATATAGTATAGAGCTCTTCAAGAAGTGCAAATCATTTCGCACACCTTTTCTCATTAGTCCTGCCATGCCATTATGCCCAAATTTCAGGGATGTGGAAATTGAGATCAAGAGAAGTGGGGTTAGTTACCCAAAAACGTTTCCTATGCTAAGTAAAGAGCTGAGGAATGAATTCCCAGAGTGCTCTTTGTAGTAGACTGCAGTCCTGTCCTTTCCCACAGCATCATTGGAACGTGTTCCTGCATAAAGCACCATAGGCTTTAAATAACTGAGAATACATTTGTAGGCCAATTAAACACCTATCTAATTTATTTACAGTAGCCACAATGTCTCCTTTGGAAGATCAATACCTCACCAATACTGAGCCATGAAACATAAATTCTTTTGGTTAAAAGAAAGCTGCTTCCCTTATCGATTTATAGAACTTGGCTGTTAGCATCATGGCCCTGCCATCTTCCCCCTTGGCATGGGCTTTGATAATTTATTTTGCCAAGGGCAAGATTTATACACATGAACCATTTTTATTCTAATAACGAATGCATTACTTTCTCTCAAAAGTACAGTGAAAAATTACTATGAAGTCATTACTCAAGTTCAGCTGATGGGGCTGGGGATGAGGAAATAGTCCTTTCAAGTTTTTTCTTTTTTCTTTTTTCTTTTTTATACTGTCTTGAAGCCGTCCTTCTTCCACAGGTGTGGGAAATATACATGCAAGCCATTCTATAAAGAAGGCTGTTTTCAGTCTTCTGAGGAGATGCCTTACTTAACCTCCGTTTGACCTTCCTATTTGGAGTGATTGGAAGGTTAAAAAGTACACTTCCCAGCCTCCTTTGCAGCTAGGTTCTGTCACTTAGATGCACGTGTATGAGATCCAGAAACCAGAAGTGAGGCAGGGGCTGGTTTCCTGCAGTTGTAGCAGATGACACGTAAGTTCTGACAGTTGTGCGGGACGCTAAGTCATGGGACAGTCGTCAGTGCCGTTGGTGGGAGGAGGCTGTCGTGGCTGGAGTAACAGGAATAGTAGCAGTAGCTGCTGCCTCATTTGGGTTTCATGTGCAGTGGTATGAACTTGAAACGGTAAGTCCAAGAGCAGTTCACTGACGTTCATTCCTCCAGCCCTCCAAAGATTTGTCAGCACACACTTGCCTGCATGAAGCCACTTTCTGCTCCTATGCTCTCAGTGGTTTTGGAACCTGACAGGACCAACAGCTGTTCTCCCACTTTCAAGTGCTGAGGAATAGACAGTTGAGGATTGGGTCATCACAGAGTGGAAGGTCAGGCATATTTGGGTCCAAATCCTAGTTTTGACAATTGGTAACTCTGAAACTTTGGTTCTATTTTTTTTCATCAAAAAATGAGTCTAAGAAGACCAACTTTACAGGAGTTTTGTGAATTTTATAAGTAATAATCTGTATAAAACACTGAATCAATTAGGTTGATTTGGTTTTAATAATAATATTTTTTAAATGCTTTTATTAAAACTGGTTTAAATAATAAAAAAATTTATTGTCTCAAGTAATTGGGAGTTAATATGCCGGATGAGCTCCAGGAATGCTATGATCTGTGGCTCAATGATGTCAAAATAGTTCAGTGATGTAAACAGCTCAATGCCTATTTTGAAAATAAAATTTTATTGAACCACAGCTACGCCATTCCAGTGACTTTTGCACTATAGTAGCCAAGTTGAATAGTTGCCATGGGAACCATGGACCATCAGGTTGGCAAAGCTAAAGTATTCACTTTCCAGCCCTTTGTAGAAAGTTTTTTGACTCCTAATACATACAGTGACTCTACTGTCCTCAGCAGTAATTTAATCCTAAGGATGGATCCCTTCATGTCCACAAAATGGCTGCCAGTGGCAGTCAAGGCTGCATGCTTCCCTGTTTATAACTAGAAGGATGGAGAAAGAGAGAGAGGGAGAGAAAGGAGGAGAGGGAGAGAGAGAAAAAGAGAAAGAGGGAGAGAGGGAGAGAGAGACAAGCATCTCCTTCAGGTATGGCACATTCTTCAGTTTGGTTGGATCAAATTATATCACACAGTCACTCCTGGACCAATAACTGTTGTTGGGAGACCTGCTGAGCGTGAACTGGTTTAGACCCAACAGAATCCTATTCTGGAGCTAATGATGGGCTGCTTACCTGAAAAATTTGCAGTCTTAAAAGGAAGATGAAATATTTGTTCAGCAACACACATTGTTTACCAGAAGCGACTTACAAAGTACCTAAAAAAATGATAGGTATTCAATGATTATTAATTCCTTTGCCCAGCCACGATGGTGCCTGCTTGGGTAGAGTAAAATGAGCACTGGACGAGGAGCTGGGAGAGATGACATTTCAAACTGACTCAAGCTAAGACCAGCTTTTGACCTTAGGGGAAAATCACTTAACTTTAATATTGCCCTTGATGGGAAGGGCTATGAATTAAACAATATCTACAGACCATTCTGGTTACTAAAGAAGAGCATTCATTAAAAAAAACCCTGTATTTGTGTAGTGCATTAGAGTTTTTAAACTGATTTCCATATACGTTAATAGGAAGCTTGCTGCAAGAGTTGAAGAGAGAATGTCGTCAGGTTGTAAGATTAGATTGTATGATTCTATGTTCACTTCTCGATAGATGCATGTCCTTGCTGGGGCTGAATGTCAACCAGAGCAGGGAGATGAACACTGCCACAGAACTTCTCATTCATTCATTCATTCAGCACATATTATTCAATGCCTACTATGATCCAGACACTGAGCTAAATAGAAAAGGGAGCCTGATCTCATAGAGTCTACGTTAAAATGGGAGATGGAGAATAGTCGATAACTTCATAAAAAATAACACAATTTCAGATAACGACAATGTGCTATGAAGATGATAAAGCAGGTGCATATGATAAGAAATGACTCTGGGGGTTACATCATGTCAGGAGGTCAGGGTATACCTCTGTGAGAGGATCTTTCATCTGTTAAGATGTGAATGTGTAAATCTGGAGAAAGAACATCCCATTCCTTTTCATATATTTTGCCTGATTGTTAGATTCCATTGATACGGCTATAATTTTCCATTTCTCTCCTAAGAGTTTTCTCTGTTGAGACACTCTTACAAGTCTTCCCTTGGGAAAACGGTATGTGATGGAAGCAGGAAGGTTGGGGAAGGGGAAATTTTAAAACAGTTTTTGAGTTATTTCGGAATTATAGATATATGTCTTCTGAGGTTGTAAGCTCTTCTTCAGCTGTTATAAAAGTTAAGCTCATTTTTTCTAATTTCGGAAGCCTATTTTAGGCAATAGAAACTGAAGTACCCAGAGACCTATAGCAATATCTCTATACGCCAATCAAATTGCATGAAGAGGCATAGAAACACCACCCCAGATTCACTCTCTCTTGCGTAACGTGATTCCTTAAGCTTCAGGGAAAAGGAACAACATCCTTCAAGAGGCAGAAGCAGTATTGTTCTGTTTGGCGTCTAAACTGGAGATGGATTCCTCACTTGTGCAGGGTTACAGCCTTACTCTTACCTCCACCTCTCCCACAACACTAGGTGATGATATTACCACCGAATTAATCCCTTCACCACTAAAGCAAGTGTCTTACGTAACATTTAGTGAACCCTTCCTCATGCTTCCTACTCTTGCATCCCTAAAACCTTGTTTCTACTTTTGAATGTGTTTTTCAAAGCAGCTTATAAGCATTTAGACATTTGGCTATATTGTTAATGCGACACTTGCAAAAAGAATTGTGTTAATCTGGGAAATCCAAAAGCAGTGTGAGAAGGAATAATCCTGCCTCCAGGCAAAAATGACCCAGTTAATGTTTGTAATGATTGGTTTGCAGGGATTTTCTAAAAGTCAGTTTGTCTTATCTGTGGCTGAGTCTACATGGTGCAGAAGCAAATGATGAATTCAATTAATTTGGTGACTCTCTCCCCTACCCCAGAAAATGGTCAACCTGTTTTGATTCACGGCTCCCATGGCAAAACTCTGAAAATATCACTTAATTCCTATTGTGTAAATGATTAAATCCTTTTGAGCTCATAAAAGCCAAAAAATTTTGATGATAAAAATATAAAAGATGAAGTTGATTGGGAAATCATATAAATATATACATATAGGAATAATATATGTAAACAATAATAATACTAAGATATTTTGCATGCTTATCATACATCAGGCTCCAACATACAGAGCATCCTTCGTGTAGATAAATTCTTTAGAAATTCTAAATCCAGACCCTAAATAGCACCCTCTTTCCTTGGTGGCTACCCCAATCTCCATATTGGCCTGGGGATAGGAAAAGAGATGTTGGGTATGTATACATGTAGAGAAGGATCATAATTATCCCTGTTTTAGAGATCAGAAAATTGAGGTTTAAAGAGATTCTAAGTAATTCTCCCAAAGTCACATAATTCATGAAGGTTGGGTTTCCAGCTCAGGTCTTCATAATACCCAGCTCTCTCCACTCAGGACACCTGCTCTACTATGCTTTCACATCTCCCATCATGTCTAGCACATATGGAACCCTCATAGTTATTGGCTGATTGAATGAAATAATGCCAATACATATGAATATTCAATGGAATTATTAAATTATGCTTCCAACTTTCAGTCCTTAATTATTTTCACTCTAAGAATTACAGTCTAGATTGGGGTGGGCTAACTTTTTTTTTAAGGGGCCGGGTAGTAAATATTTTAGGCTTTGCGGGCCATACAGTCTGTGTCATAACTCCTCAACTCTGTCCTTGTAGTGCAAAGGCAGCCACAGATGACAGTAAACGAATGAGCACGGCTGTGTCCCAATAAAACTTTATTTATAAAAACAGGGCTTGCCTGTGGGTCTAGTTTGCTGACCCCTGGTCTAGATATTAAAACTATTCTGCTTTCTCCGGAGTACGATTCCTCTGACTTCCAGCATGCGCTGCCTGTATCCACGTAGGCAGTGCTCACTTTGATTTGAATTGTCCTTTTATATATCCTTCCTGGTACTTGTGACTGTCCCTCTTGTGGCCTATTAACTGAAATTATGGGCAGTGATTACATATTTCAAACTACCAAGGCTTGAAGTTTGCCTTTAGGACCGTTTACTTTGTGTTACTCTTTTCAACAAAGCATGGATTAGGGTAAGTCCCTCCCCTCATTTTAAAAGAATGGCATTTTACTAAAATTTCAGTTTTCTGAGCAGTTCTGACTTCACTCATTCCTCAACATTCCTTCGTCAGAATCCCCTCTGCTACATGCAGCATCTAAGCTAGGATGACTTTTATTACCGGTCTTTTATATTTCTCTGTACGACTCCCTGAAAGCAAAACCCAGCTAAGTGTCACCCAGGCAACCAGTTCATTTAGATCACCTTCTCTCCTGCCCTGAGTGTGTTCTCAGAAGAAAAGATGCATACTCAAGAGCCTCATTGGAAGCTTCCAGAATGGAAGCCAAGCATTTGGGGAGTCGCTTTGGACACCTTTAAAACACAGTCAAGGAGAAGAAAGCATTGTGAGGAGGAGAGAGAAAGGGAAGGGAACACGTTGGTTGGGCTATTTTCTTTTGACAGAATTTTTGCAGCCCGCAAAAGGTCTTTCATATCTTACTTGTTGCATATGGCCTTCTGAAGTTTGAAACCCTTGGATATTTTGAAAACCTGTAGACTCAGAGCGGGAAAGTGAGATATCAGTATGCTTGGTAAATGGTAGAGCTAGAACTGTTTTCATATTAAAATCCATGCTGTTTCCTACATTTTCCCATGGGAGAATTTTATCCAAAGTTTTAATTTTAAACCTGAAATCATCAAAAAGCTTATTACCAAAATTATATATATGTACAGTATAATTTATATATCACATAAAAATATATAACATGTATTAGTTCTAACTGTAGTATAGTATCTCAATATTTGTTGAACAGATATATATAATTGTCATGCATAATCTCATTTCTAAGGAAAAATGCTTTTCATGCTAACTCTAGGCACAAAATGTTTTTGCTGTATAAGTGATGGCAGCACCTTCCCTAGTGACATTGGAACAGAATCTCCACGGGGCAGTGGATAGAGGGGTGCAGGCACCAGAAACATGGTGATGCATACAGAAGAAACAAAAAGTTCTAAGTAACAGAAAGCACCTTTCAAATACTCTCTGGGTCAATGATAGCGAAGAAATGGTACCCATGTTACACTGTCTCTTTTCCTGCCCATGGCGGGGATTGTACCTGCTACTGCCCCGGGAAAAGAAGAAGATCGTACAAAGAGGAGTGCCATTTATTTGCTCTTATGGATTTTAATATTAGAGGAGTCCTGGATCAGCCGTTTACTAAGCGTGTTGACAGCATTCTTTGTCATTTATCGCAGAAGTGATCTCAGAATACTTCAGACAGCACTCTGGGCCTCCAGAGCCAATTAGTAGGACTTTGTGTGGCAGTTAAAATCTGCTTGCCAACCCTGCTGTCGATATTCTCAATTGGGTACCCAGAGTCAATTGTTTCATTATTGGGATGGGTTCTGGAAGTGATTCATTCTTGCAAACACATGATAAATGTGAGTTGCGGCCTATCTCTATGGTGGAAAACTTCATTACACAGAGAGGTCATTCAATTTATAGTAACTATGAGTTATACCTGGAGCTACACTTAATTCATTTGGACTTTATTTGGTCATCTGCTTTTTATATCTCACTTCAGTCCTTTCGACCAGAATAAAATAAAATCAACAAAAACGATGAACTTTAATCTAATTTATTATGCTGGACATGGCATCTAGAGATAAAGTGAGAGTGTAATTTTTCTGTTAATCTCATTAATGATTCCTTCAAATTATTCCCTCATTTTTCACAACTGATTTAATTTTACATCAATATTTCTGAGAAATTGTATTTCTACATTTACTTTAGAATTATAAGGCATTTCTCAGACATACTTTCTGTTTGCCACTTGTTTCATGTTTGGGGTTCAATTTTTGTTTTTGCTTTCATGTGTGTTGTATTTTGATACAGTCATTAGAGATAACTTGAACATGGAGAATAGTTTAGCAAAAGTATGAAGAATCTTGATACTAAAGTTAAATTGTTTGAAAACTGGATTTGAGATTTGTCGTTTAATACTGTTACGTGATAAGTCCCCAACTTGGAAGTGAGTTATTTTCTAAAAGTTTCCTAGTGAATCAATTGTTTAACCATTATAGTTAGATTTTCAGACTAACTTTCAAAGTCTAATTAGCACATAATATAGCTTCAGGGTTTATATGTAATGAGGAAAAAGGCAATAACATGGCAATATGAATAACACAATTGGGTAAAATAGCGTTTCATTTATTTTGAATTGTGTAGCTTAATAAAAAGCTTGTTCACTTAAAGGAAAAGGAAGGTATAGTTGGGATATTTTATAAAACTTCTGAAATGGAATTTGGGATATCTTTAGGAATGTTTGAGCAAGAAGGCATTTTTTAAATTTGTATATAATTGTCTTTGAAAACATGACTCTCTTTTTATTTGCATTATTCTTGTATTTTCTGCTCAAATTAGGGCCGTTTCTAGAATCTATAGGAGAAAAACCAGAGGAAATGGAATAGAAATTTTAGTTAGGTAAGTGGGGAAGAGTTGAAAGAAGGAAATGGAAAAGATGGTTACATATATTTGTGAGTTTGCCTCAAGTGAAATCAACAAAGTTTTATGTGATGGAAGTCAGAGAAAAAAGCAGAACATCTATGCACTACACGCTTAACTGGGAGGAGAGGGGATGTTGGGAGAAAGACGTTTTAGATTATGGTTCACAGTACAGTCATGATTGACGTAATTGGCCTAGGACAAATTTCTGCATGTCTCCAGTGAGGGATGAAGATGGTAAGGAGGGTACAGCCACTTTGGAAGACAGTCTGGCAGTTTCCTACAAACTAAACATACTCTTACCATCCGCTCCAGCAATCACATTCTTTGGTATGTACCCGAAGGAGCTGAAAACTGATGTCCACACAAAAACCTGCATACAGATGCTTATAGCAGCTTTATCCATAATTGCCAAAACTTGGAAGCAACCAAAATGTCTTTTATTAGGTGAATGGATAAATAAATTGTGAAACATCCAAACAAAGGAGTACATACAAAATAGAAGAAGATTGGCACAGATGGTAGCTCAGGGACAATCGTCCTCAAGCAAAAAGAGAAGGATTGTCAATAGATGTTAGTTTAGGGCCAATCTTCCTCACCCCAAAAAAATGTTACTCAACCACAGTTCTTTTGGTGATGATCATTACCATTCAAAAGCTTTCATCTTGTCCTCTAGATTAAAAATCTGGATTTTGTTCATAAATCCATTATTCTTGGTCCAGTGCAAACTTACTGAGGTGCCCTTGAATTGTCCCTACGTTTCTTAGGAGCACCAGACAGTTGTCCATCATAAGTGACTGAATCTTTCATGTGTGATTAACAGCAATATCAGAGATTTTCACACATACCCATACTGGGATCATTCTCCATAGATTTTTACCGCCTTCAATGAGCAACTTGTGAATAATCTGATAATTCAGGTAAATTTATTATTAAATTGCTATTGATTACATTCATTTTTCCTTCATATACTCTATGTTTCTTGCAAAAGTATATATAGAGAGTTAAGATTTAAGTGCAAGGGATTCTTAAGAAGATGTTACCTATTTCTGAATTAATTTTATAAAGCATCTATACCTGCTGTCTGGCTACTCACGGCCCTTCTTAGAATAATCACTTCCTTATCAGAGGAAATAAAAGCAACCAAAGTGATTTTGTTCAAGTTTAATTATTTTGAGTCTGTTTTCTGGCTCTGAAGTCTCCATGTGCCATGGTCTTGCCATGTAGAACACAGCTTCCATATTAGATTTTATTTAAAAGATTTGAGAATAGTTAAGAACACCAAGGTCTTGAGATTATTTCTTACACATTTTCTGAGGAGAGTCTTCCTTTAAAAATTGGCAAACACAGCTGTCACAAAATAAACTTAGGGAAACTATGCCTATTTATCACAATTTAAAATTTCTAACTTAAGGACATGATCATATTTCTTGCATATTGTAACTAAATGTTCCAAATTGATGTGGTAAAGGGGAAATTTTCCTAGATATAGTTTGAAGACATAGGAACTGTTTCTAATTTGTTGATTAAATAAATTTTATTGATTACAACTAGAGTCTGTATTTGAAAACTAAAATTTGGATTAACCTACTTATCAAGTAATGATTTACTAGTGCTGAAGAGATGCTGGGGCTTCCAGAATTTCTGTAGAGAGGTAGGAGAATGTGCGTCCTGGCTGTGTGCACCTGATGCTTATATCAGGGCAAGCGATAAATTCTCTTTGAATAACGTTGGATGGGAGAGTGTTTATAGAGGGGAGATCACAGGACACTTGGGAGCAGAAACCAGTCCTAGATGCTGAAGCTTGTACAGCAGTTGGATATGACCACAGGGGTGGCGAGCATTAGCATGCTTTCCCCTAACTCCTCCCACTGGACTCATTCTTTGAGCTACAGAACAGAGTGGGCACTTGACAGCACCCCACAGGGTCTCACTATTTGCTTGAAGACTTCTGAGATTTCCTTCCTTCTTATTTAGCAAATGAGTGAAAAGAATTAACGCATCTTTCAAAAACACCTGATCGATTTTGGTTTCATAGCTCTTAAATGATACTGATTTTTAATTTAGTGAACGAGATGGTGTGTTCATTGTCCTTCTTATTCTATGCTTTAGTTTATAACCCAAAGAACCATATTATCATCACTGGGAATAATAATTTTAAAGCTCCGTGACCCAAATCTTATGTAGATGGAATATCCTAGACATCAGCATAATGCCCCGGAGCCAGCAAACTTTCTCTGTGGCAATATGAATGCTATTGAGCAAGAAATGTAAGTCTTTGGAATACGGAGCTGACTACATCATGTGATTTGAAAGATGCTAGAATTTTTAAAAATTTGTCTTAAATCCTTTCCCATCACGTAACTGAATTAAAAATCCTACTATTAAAGATAAACATCTTTAGTTTAAAACTTCGTTTAACATTTAAATTCTCTCTTCTTGATTTTGGGGAGGAATAATTATTTTTATTAATTATATATAATTATTACTGATAGAAGTAATAATAATGATAAAGAACATTAGAATCACTTACTGAGCGCTTGTTGTGTGTCAGCCACTGGTTCCAGTTTTCTATACGCTTAAGTCCTTATAAAAGTATCTATAAAGAATGCTCAGATGGAGGAAATGTCCTTATCCTCATTGTGTAGTTGGTGATAGTACAGAACAGAGAGTTAATCTCCTTAGTTCAGACCATACCATTAGTGATTGAAGACAGAACATTCATTCCCAGAGCCCTTTCTCTTGATTACTGTATACCTTGTTTATTACCTTGTGTAATGTAATCATCTTTACATTACTAAAGATAATGTCCTATGAGAGTATAAGAAGCTAAGAATGTAAGAATATTACCGCATTGGCTCATGCATTTTCTTCCACCTTTGCTTTCTCTGTCAATTGAAATCCTCTATAATCATTCTTCCAAGTCAGTTCAAATGCTACAGGCTCCAAGAAGTTTAGCTCAGTACCTCCCATCCATTCCCATTCCATTCGTTGGAATTATTCCTTCCTCTCTGCCCTAAGAGCATGTTATCTGTGCCTATATTCTAGCACGTCTCATTGGGCTTATTTGATCATGTCTATCCCATCCCTGAGATTGCAAATTTTCTCAGGAGTGTGAACTGTGTTTATCATCTTTGAATCCCCATACCCTAGCTCTTTCACCAATTAAATGTAGACAATAAACAACTGTTGCAGATTTGAATTTATCCCACAATACTGGCTGTAGGAAATGCAATGTTTCTTTGTTTTTTCCGAGTCATGCCCACCTGTAAGTGGAAAATCAGTTGGGAGTGCAGGGGAGAAAGGAATACAGAGAAGGGAGCTGGCAAGGAGTGCACTATATTCCAATGACTATACATTTTTGTTAAGAGGCAGGCCAGAGGAAAAAACCTGTTAGTCTTGTTCCAGGAAGCAAGTGGCATACCAAAGAGATAAATGACCAGATCTGGAGTGACTTTGGGCTGGAGACAGGGTCTCTCTAACCTCAGTTTTCTTATTCGTCCTTAGAGTTTGACTAACAAATACCTGACAAATAACAAGAAATTTTAGCTGTAATAATCATTGCTGTATTCTTACTGCACAGATGACTGCAGACAAGGTTCTGAGTTTTTTTGAGCCTGTTTTTTCTTGTCTGATCTCCTCTTGGAGACTCCAGTACTTAATTTTGGGGACACTGTATGTAACTGACACACGATATTTACTTGATGAGTCATTCTTGCTTCCTCTTTCTTTTGTCTCAACTGAATACCTCTCAAGGACTATTCTGAGCTTAAATCAAACCAGATATCTTAGTGAAAATTTGGCCTTTTTTTAAAGCAAGATTTTACCCTGCACTGGATTTGCAGCCCAAGGTTTGACTTCTTTATTAGATTCTTTTCTGATTCTCAGTTTGTTTGTTTTCAAATGATAGCTGAACTAATTGTGTTCAAAAGAAAAGTATTATTTTTGTTACGCTCTGTTTCTATGGCCAAGCAATATACACACCAATGTTACTTGACTGGATTACACACTAAAATATGAGCCATTCAGCTGTAACACGTTCCTGCTCATGAAGTTGCAATGTCTAGACTTCTTTCAGGAAAAATTAAACTTTATTTTTAGCAACATTCTTCCAAGCACTAAACAGTATGGCTCACAGACAATTCATTAGGTGAAGACACAATCCAACATGATCCTTTTCTTAACAAATAATGGCAAAAATAAAATAAGAAAATATGAGAATTCGTCATGTTCAAGCAAGATTGTTTACAAGTTGTTAAAGTCTTTGTGAACTTGTTTTTGAGGCAGGCGATAGTGGCCCCTTCATTTGTGGAATGTAAGTAAAGATAAAATGGTTGGTGTTTGGCATATCATAAAGGTCATGAACAAAGTGGGCATGGCTTTGCTCACCAAATCTGAGAATATTTGAAAGTTTATATAAGTTTATGAATTCCTAACATGTTCATAATGGAAACAAATGAGGATTGAGGTACATACCTGACCTTTTGAAGTTAACACAAGGATAAATTCTGTCCTCCCACAAAACATTCCAGAATATCCCTGTCAAAGTTAAAAATGCACAGAGTAGTCCATCCATCTCTGAAACAAACACATCTTTTTCTTAATAGAAATGAAATACTTTTTAAAAATTAAAAACACAATGTTCTTTTTCAAATTGATGTCTTACACGTATAATTTGTAGTTCTTAAGCCAGGGAGACTCAAAATCTGAATCATAGCAACTTCCATGGAGCCTTTTTGAATAAACGAATGAATGAATGGAAGCATCAAGGGAACTTCAGAGACGGGAAAGCAAAGTGACCCTGTGGATTTCCTCATAATGTTCCTCTTCAGAAATCTTAACCAGTGACTGCAGCTCCAATTTAACTACTTACAGCTACCATTTTAGCGCAAACCAGTATAAAAATGCAAAAGAGGTCATGTAATTTAGATGGAAAATTGATGCTTTGTTGCCTTTTACTTTCACTATTTTTATTAATTTACTTTATTTACAATTGCGTTTATTTTGTTTACTTTATTTGCCATTATCTTTACTTATGTTTTCTTCATCTGCCTCCTGGATGTATCTACTGACTTCTGGTGAAGCCCACTGTGGCTTGGCTAATCCATCAGCTCTTATGGCTGGTCGTGTGCTGTCACTCGGCTTCTGGTTGCAGCTGCCACTGGGATAGCATCATCTGGGTCATCATTTGGGTCAAAATCCTCATTATTTTGGTCAGAGGCTATTTTTTATGCTCAAATGGACACTGCCTATATTTCACTGTCTTTTTCTCTAAAGAAAATATTGAATCACCCTAAAACCTGAGATTTTAAAATGTTGGAATGGCTATAGGATACAAGACCTTAGATTTGGCGGTTACGTGTGGTACATCCAAAGATCTGCTTAATTATGAAGCAATTCCAAGGTACCAGTTGGGCCATTTCCTCTGAAAGGAAATTTGAAATAAATGTCAAGAAATCATCACTTATTAAATACAAATTCCATGAGTTCATCTCCGCATATATTATTCCTCTTTAAGGAATAAAATTCAAAAGAGAAGCTCATCTTAGATGCAAAGGCCTTTAAAGATTGTTCTTTGCTTTCTCTTTAGTTTGCTCAGCCCCTGTGTCTTTTGGGTTCATTCCCAAGTTTTCTTTGTTACATTTTTCTTTGCAGCATTACCATCAATCCCATCCAGACTGGGGCATGAGATCTATGTTTACAAAGGACTAATGCCTTCATTTGGGCTCCCAATCTCTCTTTCTGACCTTCATTCCTGCTGTTACAGAAAGAAGCCCAGCTCAGTCCTAGACAAACATCTGTCTCCCCTCAGAAGCATTTCTTCACAGGCCAGACAGCCAGGAAGACGTTAAATACCAAAGCCAAGGGTGCTTTTTTGGACAAAGTGTGAAGCCAGAATCTTGAATCTATAGTCAGTTCACTTTCTCAAACAAATACAATTACCTTTTGAGGAGAGGCTAACGACTCCTAAAAATTTTGGTTAAGAAGTGATAACACCTACAAATAAAAAACAGACTAAGCAACAAGTAAATATTGAATTTTTCATAGGCTCCAGGTGATTGTTACTATAATGGACATTAAAAGACAAATCCATCTCTCAGGCCATTAAAATCAATGTTATTATCCAAATGGATTTGCAAACATTAAATACATCTTCCCATAAAACATAAATAACATTCCCTCGTTCCGACCTTTTTGAAGGTCCAGGTGAAACAGAAGAAATGTTCATTAATGTTTCTGGCCCACATCCAGAACTGAGCCAAGAGCAGTTGGCTTATTTATAAACAAAAGTCCCGATAACTTGCCTTTGCAGGATCACAAATTCCTACCATGAATCATTCTGTATTGCCTGATATATGTTCTAAATTTAGGACACAATTCATTATCTAAATCCTTGCATGTTTCAAGACTTTTGCCCTTTGTTCTTCGATGTTTAAAAATAAAATAAAAAGTCCCTAAATCCACAGCACAATATAACACGACAAAAAGCTCTTTGTTTTAGAAAATTGCATGTCAGTACTGTGTAATCTATGGCACCAATTAACCAAGAATGATAATTATAAGTTTTTAAAAGCTAGCAAATTTGTTGCTGTATCTTAGAGATGATGTTGATTTTTTTCATATTCTTTTGAGATTTTTCCCTTCCTCCGTTTTATAAGGCCCCTCTTTTCAAGCACACAAAGCTATTTATAACAATAGATGTTTTAGGAATTGGCAACTGTGAAATCCTGGATGGAATGGCAGAACAGCCTCTCAAGGAGCGAATGGACTTTATTCGTGGTGAGTTCCAAATACGCAAAAAGAAAGGGCTTGCTGGTTGCCAGTGGGAAGTGAACATAATTATGACTTCACAGCTGCTTCTCCTGAAGAAAAAGGAGAGAAAGAAAAAAAAAGGAAAAGTCATGCGTTTTTTCATAGTGCATCTAAAAAGAATATGCACAAAGGGAATATATTTATGCCAGATAGAAGAAGCCATAATCAAAGTAAGACTGTACTACCAAACTCATGCCAAGAAATTCAGAAATCTCAACTTGGCAGACTGTAAATCAGAGATATGCATCTATAGTACTCTAGTAATTAGAGCAAAGTATGGAAAATCGAGGTCATCAAATATGTTTCCAATAGTTTGTTTCCACTGAGACAAGTGGAGTGGTCTTTCAGCAAAATTGTCATCATCTGCTTTACTGGTTTGACATTTGCAAATTGACCCCATTCAGAGAATTCAAAACTTGATGGGTCTGACTCCAAAGTGTGTGGTCTTAAGGAAGGACATTTTGGAAAGTTTTGCTTGGGACCTTGAACATTAACTTTATGAGTGCTATGAGGTAGTCAAGGTTACTATTCATACCTGCCAGGACTGATACATTGTTTAATCTAGAACAATTATTAGCAACTTTTCTGTAACTGGTTGGATTGTAAATATTTTAGACTTTGTAGGCCATATAGTCTCTGTCTCAACTACTCAACTCTGTTATTGTAGCATAAAAGCACCCAAAGACAATACGCAAATGAATGAGCCGGGAGCCTATACTCCAATAAAACTGTGTTTACAAAAACAGGCAGCAACTCAATTTGGTCCTGGTGCCATAGTTGGCAGACCCTTGATCTAGAAAATTTATGTCTTTACACTGGAATTGCAATAGTCAAATAGTTATGTGAATCTTTATCAACAGCGATATTTATTTAATGCCATCAAGGCTTTTAAGAATAATTTAAAAGTGTGAGTAATTTTGTTAAGATTTTTTTGTCAGTTAGTTGTGGAGAGATGGGAACCAGTAAAGAGCAGTCCTTTATCAAAAATACTGCAAAAATACTTTGGTTACTTGCTTTCTTCCAAAAATCATTGTATGAGGTAACTGCATACAGGAACTTACATTGAACCCCAAACTCTTAATACTTTTATCTTCATTGGTGCCTAGCAGATGTAACAAATGGGAAGAAAATATGAGCAGTCAACCCGATTTCAATATAGATATTTCGGGACAGGGAGAAAGGAGGCACTGGCTGAATTGGAGGTAATTATGAATCTGCTTGAGAAAGTCTCATGAAAAAATAATCTTTTTAATCTGCTTCCTACATTCATAGGCTATCTCAACCTTCTGAATAAATGTCAAATTATCTGAGTGATAACTATAGGTGAGTTCAGGGTGATGTCTTTCCTTGGTTCTTCCAGTAATCTGCTATTGACCTCTAGATGCCACTTAACTTCTATTTGATCTATTTCCCAATTTACAAAGTAAAGGAGAATAAAGAGATGTCTGTAAAATGGTTTGAAAGCCTGAGTGAAAAGCCCTATGAAACACAGGATGGCTGAGCTTCAAAGAGTCAGGAGGACACTCTGGCTATTGAGGATGCGTTTTAAATCATGTAAGTGGACACAATGGTAATCTTGTGAATGTCATATTGCTCAGCAGCATTCCAGAGGGTCAAATAGATAAGGATGACATAAAAGTTTAATATTCAAGTTAAACTTTTTAATTAAAATAGATACGAGAAAAATATATAGAAGGGATGAATTTTGAGTTGAAAGTTGTTATTTTGTAATGTCAACACAGACATAAATTCACTCAGACCTTTTTCAAAGGCTCTTCTATATATAATAGAGTTACTCCAGCTTTCATTTTTTCATTGTGTTTTATTTAACTTTTTTCTTACTCTACTTTCCTTCATATTATCTTCTGTCCTTTGGGAGATGCAAGCTTGAATATTTTTAGTAATCCTGATAAGAGTATAAAATTAATATCTTAGAAGCAGCATAAGTTGGTGGGTTTGTGCTGGACCCAGTATCATAATATGGGTCTGTATTATTTGCTTTCTCTAGCCTTTAGCTTCCCCACCAGTAAAGGAGATAAGAAGGAGCTTGCAAAAGCTTTCTTTTAGGAGGTTAAGATGTTGAATGAGAAAGTGTTTAACAGTTACAGGTGTTCAATAGTCAAGATTTGAATTTGAGTTTGAGTTTGAATGAAGGATGCTGATTAAGTGAGATACTTGGACTTGGTTAATTTCTCTAATAGAAAAAAGAGAAGGAACAAACAATTGCAGTTTTCTCAACAAAGGAAGTGTTGGCATTGGGGCATGACAATTTTCAAGTGTCTTAATGTTCTCGTTGCAAGATATTTAACGTTTTCTGTCCCCATCCAAAAATACCAGTAGCACTCTGCCATGGTCATGGTGAAGACCAGAATGGCCTTTCATGTTTCTAAGTACCTCCTAAAGGGTTCATACCACACCTGGATAATTTAAAGCATCTGTGAGTCCAAAAGGCATTAGATTTTTTTGGCATTTTAAAAACATCCTAGATACCCTTGTGAATATGCCAGCATACCTGAACTTCTCTTCTTAATGACCAGGGATCTGCTTAGAATTAGGGCAGACGTGAAAATGGGAAATTTTATAAATTAAAATAAACACTCAAGAATGATGATCAAAAAGATACACACACATATACATGTACACACACAACCTAGTTCAGTAATGTAGAGCCTTGGTAAATGGTCATAGGTCCCGCTGCCATTCCAGTGACAGAGACTCAAAGATAGCAAGGCTCAGGACAGTTCAGGACAGTCAGGGCTGGTGACAGTTTAGGGCAGTCAGGGCTGCTGACAGGCCATGAGAGTTGGTGGACCCTCATTTATTGGTTGGCTTTAGATGACTTTCTATATTAATGGAGTATACATAGGAAGTTACGGGGCAGAACCAACAGGAGGTTCCTTTTCTCCATGCTTGAAGAAGTGTGCTGTTTATGAAAGGAAAAGAAAAGGGAGGAGAAGAGAATCAGACTTAAAAGATTCTTTCATCATACTACACAATTGTTAGGGAAGTACTGAAGTTTTTTCCCATTTAATAAATGGTAAAAATAGGGAATGTGGGTTTAGTGCTCACAATTAATTCAGGGTGGACACAGGGAAATCTTAGACTAAAAATTTTATGAATAAATTTTTCTTCCCCCTGATTATTTTGATTCTACTATCAATAAGCTGAGAATTGCTTCTGAAAGTCTATTCTGGCTGCCTTCAAACAGAAATGCAGAGTTTATCAGTCTGGGGAAAACAGTCTAGCTATCTGTACTAACAGCACACACTCATTGGGGTCCCAGTGTGTGTCCAGTTATTGTCCAAGGAATTTTATGTACTTAGTTCTTTTGCTCTTCACAACACAGCCATAACTTTGGTACTATCATTGTCTCCATTTTCAGATGAAGACATCGAACTTGGAAAGTCAAATATCTTACGTGGGATCACACAGCCGATAAGAGAAGAACCTGAAATCAGAGCCAGAGCCTCCTGACTGGGGGTTCATACTCCATCTGGTGAGAGAGCTAAAGCAGGAGTGAGGAATGGCAAGCGTGGTGAAAGCAGAGGGAAGCGCTTCCAAGATGGATCTAACAGTGCCCATGGTACCCTTTGTGATACTGGATGCAGAGGCCAAAATCCATAGTTCCTAGACTGTGTAGATGTCACAACCCAGTAGATATCGATTTAGTTTAATTAAAACCCTCTGTTACTCCTAAAGGGAATGTGAGCCTGTACCACCTGCAATGAGACAAACTAAATCAGCTGATCAGAGGATTATTTGCACGGTCCTTTGAGGAACCTTCCCCACTCCCACTCTGTCATGCTTTACCTGCAAGAAGAGACATTTAAAGGGAGAACTCAAAGCATACAGGGTGGTCATGAATTTCCCCTTGCCTCACAGGCTGGTAAAAGAAATTTGACTCCTAGTCACCAGAAAATAGGAACTCTCTTCCATGGTCTTCTGATCTTCTGTTGCTCTGAGGAGGGCCACATATCATTGCTTTGCCACTTCAGGCCATTAAACCCATTTGCTCCTTTATATATCTGCTAAATATAGACACTGAAATGGAGAAATACCGCCTAAATAAGACCACCAATAACAGCTTGCAGGAAGTATTAAAAACAATTAGGCAGAAGGTTAGGAGCCATGCCGTTTCCACTGTGAGCTTTAAAGGTGCTCTCTTGGATCAGCCACAAGGTCGCTTCACTACAGGTATGACATAAGAAATTTTGCGACCTACTGAGCACTGAATTTTCACAGTGTATCAGCTAGAGGTTATTATGCACCGAGGGTGCCAAAGGCATCATATACTGAGAGATAGAAGGAACTCATGAGTCTTCCTGCCTCTGTGTCCTGGCAGGCCACTAACAACAGCAACCTCTGGGTGTGTCTTCTCTGACTCTTGGTTTTGCAGGCTGCACCTGAGCTGCTAAGAGGAGAGACCTACAGAAAAGCCATGAACTTGGAGGTTGACTGAGCCAAGTCTGCCAAACAGACCAGAACCACGGATGCAACAATTTCCTCTCAAGGCCTGTGATGATGGGCCCTGACACATTGTCAAATTACCCATCACTCAAGGCTTTAGTGAGGCAGTATAGAAAGGCAGTTAAACTCAAGGGTTTTGGAGACAAATAGAGTTGGATTTGACTCCTGATTCTGCATAATGTGGCCTTTGTTGAACTACTTTATCTGTATAAGGCACAGTCCCAGTTTGTAAACCAGAATTCACATTAGTAGTTTCTATATAGCATTGCTATGAGGATTAAATACTTAACACAATGTACGACGTATAGTGAGTGCTTCATTCATGGAGGTTACCGCTATTGAGCAGTTATGTGCATATCACTTTTCAGCGAGTTGGGGTAAATACAGAAGTAAAAGAGCACGTGGTTTTCTCTCAGGATGCATATAGTCTAGCTGAATTGACAGGAAAAGTACACTTTTAGAAAAATTAAATAACAAAAAGTAGTGTACAACAAAATGTTAACTGTGCAGCCTGGGTGGTCACAGTTCTATTCATTGATTCGTTCATTTATAACACACGTGCTGACCACTTCCTATGTTGAAGCACTGTGCTAAGCACAGAGAAGGGCAGTGGGGCTTAATCCTCACAGTTATCATTACATGCAGAGTACTCTTGTTATCCCTATTTTTTGCTTATGGAAAAACTGAGGCGTAGAGACAGAAAGGAACATATTCAAGGTCTCACAAGTTGTAAGTTGCGAGGCTGAGATTTGAACCCAGGCCCACATGACCTGAAAGCTCATGATCTTGTAGAGTTGCTGTTAAGAGCATGGAGCTCGAGGCAGAGACTGGGCTCAGATCTGGCTTCTGCTGCTCATTAGTTCTATGATGCTGGGCAAGTTACGTAACTTCTCTGGACCAGTTTCCTCATCTGTAAAGTGAAGATAAAATGTTAATATTTACTTCATGTGGGTTTTTTTTGAGGATTAAATGAATTAATACACTTAAAAATTTATCTCAGTGCCTGGCATGCTGTAAACACTGTACATATATGCTCTCTCATTATCTTAACAATGAGCACTATAATTTTTTCTATCTTAACCAAGTCATGGCATATACACAAAACATTGTTTGGTATATAGTAAGTGCTCTATGTTATTATTATTACTATTGCCTAATAGCTTACATTACATTTGAATAGTGTACCTGCCTTCAGTCAAAATTGCCATTCCCTGTTCCTACACCTCCGTATATCCTCACCATATTAATGGTATCACAATACCCCCTATAACATTATTTGAAAAACTGATGTCTTGTTGACTTCAGAAGATAATCTCAGAAATTCTAGCATAGGGGTCCGGCCCTGTGACCGAGTGGTTAAGTTTGCAAGCTCCACTTCGAAGGCCCAGGGTTTCTCTTGTTCGGATCCTGGGCACGGACATGGCACTGCTCGTCATGCCATGCTGAGGTGGCGTCCCACATGGTACAACCAGAAGGACCTACAACTAGAATATACAAATATGTACTGGGGAGCTCTGGGGAGAAGAAGAAAAAGAAAAAAAAAGACTTTAAAAAAAAAGAAATTTTAGGGTTAAGGCAGGCCTAGGTTTAATTCTAAATCATGGTTCTTTTATGAAAATTAATGCACAATTGCATGTAAACTACTATAGCATACAATACATACACAATAAATGTTGGTTATTGTTATTATGATAAATTCATCTACTTTCTTTTGACAGATCACAGTCAGTGAGTCCTATCACTTTTCCTTTCAAACACTTTTCATATCATTTCTTCTTACTAACCTGCTTGTTACAAATCTTTGGGCTCTAGGCTTTCTCTTAAGTGCAATCCATGCTGCATATCATTGTCGGTGCCTTCATCACATTGATTAGACTAAGAGCACCATCAGTGGCTTCCTTTTTCCCACCATGTCAGACATTTCTGCCTGATGGCCAAAGTCTTCCTTAATCCAGCTCTATTTTGTCTGACTCGTTTTACTTCTCATAGTGCCACCATTCTAGTCTAAGTAGTCTCCTCATTAGCTTACAGTAACTTGCATCCTATGTGGACCTTGCACTACATTCCTGTGCTTTCCCATTCCTCACCTGAGAGCCCTCCTTTTCACTCTCTGCTCACTCAAACCTGCCTATCCCTCAAGGCCAAGATCATGTACCACCTCTCACTTGAAGCCTGCCTTGACTGTACCCATCTGTATAAACTTTTCCCTTCTCTGAAACCCTATAGCCCTGAATCCTCTTGCCTAACATAGTTCATGATGCAGGCTGACTACTACAAACAGATTAAGTACATGGCTTCTTGACTTATATCATCTGAGTTCCAAACTTGGCTCTGCTTCATCCTAGCTGTGGGATCTTAGGCCTAAGTTTCTTCTTCTATAGAGGAGACATAACAAGATCACCTATCTCACAACATTATTTGCAAGGCTTAAATGACATAAATCATACAAACTGCTTAGCATAGGAGTTGATGTGTAATAATTATTCAATGAGGTTATGATGTGGTTACAGGAAGAACTCACCACATGTTTGTTGAGTGAATGAATTAGACTATTCTTTTTATTTCTTCTCATCTCTATAATGTCCATGTTTAGTCAAAATATTCAGATAGTACAAGACATTTGATAATCTAAAGATGTGTATTTTTGTTTACCATCAGAATGTTGGCAGTCCTCAGTGTCATAGCATGCCCAGTCAGACAGTTTAAATGCTCTCCTCATCTTATTCTGAGTTTATCCCTCTCCTACTGAACATTGTTGTTGACCTTCCTTACCCTATCATTAAAGAAATAAGGAGGATGATGGAAGATTTCAGGTCTCTGCAGATAAAATGCACAAAGACAAACCCAGGTTTTCCCATGTTGACTATAGGGAATGCTTTGGGAGAACTCTTTAAGAAGGTTGAAGTTTCTCTTAGAAACCATAAAGAGGTCAGTGATTCATAATCCAGAGGAACAATAGAGAGGAAATGTTCTCTACCCGCCCGTGTAAGAGAGGACTGTCTTGCAAGATCTTCTAATGTAGTCAGAGATTCAAAGAGGTTAACACCCTTTTCTCCCTAACTACTTGCAATGCCTTCTTCTAGAGGCACTTCTGCTCTTCTCCGATTCATTTTGGCTTAAAACATTATTTTTTCCACCATTCGCATTTCTCCTCTCCAATCCTTTCTTTATTGCTTTTGCTCTTTAGTGATCTGGCTTTGTTGCTGACCCCGATGTACCCTCTCAAGGGCACTTAGCAAAGCTGTTGTCTCAGGCTCGAGTTTTCTCCCCGTCCTCTGACCAGTGATAGAACAAAGGACAAAAGGCCATCTCTCCAAGTAACAATATCTCTTTATTGAATCTTTGTTCTGCTGCTTTGGGCCTTTTCTCTCTGATTCACTGGCCTTGCATTTGAGCAACTTTCCCATTTCTCTTCCTTCTATTAACTCCCAACTTCTAGAGTGAGTTGGTTAGACATATTGTTTCTAGTTTCTCACTTCCAATAACTCCTTCAACACACTTTACTAAAATTTGGGGATGATATGGGAAGATGGAAAAATCAAACCAATGCCAATCTTCATATTTAGGCCCCCTGCTCTGTCTTGGTGGCCAGAGCCCTAGGTCCTGCACTTCCCCTCCTTAAACCATCTCCAAGATTTGCCAAACTTCTGGAGCTATTAAGGCTTGACTACCTGGTGGAGGAACTGGTGCTCCCAAAGTTCCTTCCTTCTTAACAGCCCCTCCCTAGTGGAAACTGCAAGCAGTTCTGGAGGGCTTCAGAAAGAGGCTCATCAAAATTCAAGGATGTACCCCATTACCATTTAGGATTCTTTGTGGCTCCGCCATTCTGTTTCTACTTCTCACTGCTCCATTAGTCCCATAGCAAGCCTAACTCTGGCCCAGGACACACCTCCTCCTCTCCACTTTTACTGCCACCACCTTAATTTAAGTGCTCACTATTTCTTGACTGAAGTATTGCAATACTTGTATGAGTTTCCTAGATTGGCCATAAAAAGAGCACCACAGCTGGGTGGCTTCAAACAGCAGAAATCTATTCTCTCATCGTTGCGGAGGCTAGAAGTCAGAAATCAAGGTGTTGGCAGGGCCGTGCTGCCTCTAAAGGCTCTAGGGGAGAATCTCTTCCATGCCTTTCTCTCAGCTTCTGCTGTTGGTGACAATCCTTGACTTTCATTGGCTTTCAGCTGTGTAACTGCAATCTCTGCCTCTTCTTACACGGCCTTCTTCTCCCTATGACTCTATATTCTCCTTTTTGTATAAGGACAATAGTCATATTGGATTAGGGCCCACTCTGATGACCCCATCTTAACTTAGTTACATCTGCAAAGACCCTATTTCCAAATAAGGTCACATTCACAGGTAATGGAAGTTAGGACTTCAGTATATCTTAAGGGGGGACATGATTCAGCTCACAACAACCAATACCCTAATGAATCTCCCTGTCACCAAGGTTTCCTCTCTCTAATCCATCCTTTCTGTACCTTCCAGTTAACTTTCTAAAACACGTATCAGATCATTCACACTTGAAATAAAAAAAAATCCACTCCCTCTCCATTTCTTTCAGATAAAATCTTGAGAATTGCATTTCAGGCCCTTCTCATTTTAGGGTCCACGCATATTGCAGCATATTCTTTCATCCTCTGTATCACAGACCCCCATGTGCCTACCACTATGACTGTCAGAATAGTCAAGCGCTCGTATATTTCCTTGCCTTTGCTTACCTAAGCCCCATTCTCTCCTTAAAATGAATCAATCCATCCTAAGATTTTTCATAACCCTTTGTTTATGCTGCTAATATATATAGAATTAGTCACATTGTGCCATTATCTTATTCATCCTGAATTTCCCAATGCCTGGTACCTACTATCTGTAAATAAATGACGTTGAATTAATAATTCCAGAGAGGAATAAAGGATTTGGCAATTAATGTTGCAAATCTTTTTTGTATGTATGCTTTTCATGAGTTCCAGAAACTTGATAGTAATTTGTCAATATAAATATCTTATTCATATATTTTTAGCCTAGTAGCTAAGGAGGCAGGTTTGGCAACCAACCTGCTTCAATTAGAAGTTATGTGATTTTTGAGTCCTTTACTTAACCTACCTGTCCTTCACTGTCTTTAACTGTTAGATGAGAATATGAGTTCCTAATTTATAGAGTTACCGTGAAGCTAAAATTTGAAAAATCTTTACAGCTGTAACTGATACAAATAAAATGGTTAATATTTATTGGCTATTATCTTTATAACCACTATTACTATTACTTTTATTAGTTGTCACTTGTTGAAATAGAATTATATAATATGTGGCTCTGAGGTTCAATAAATAACCTTTTTTTTCCACCAGAGATCAGAACCAAAAACAGATATAGTGAGTAGATAGAAAAAATTAAACTTTGAGCTTTATTTATGATAAAATTGTTGGAGAACGTGGCTTAGTTGTTTGACAAGAAAGGGCCTCCCGATCCTCCAATCCAGAACTGAGCTTTTCCACCCAGTTCCAGACACAGCTGAGAGCACAGGCCCCTGCAGACATCTGGTTCCAGAAGAAGAGAGCCATGAATGCCTAATTTCTTCCAAACTCTCCAGCCAGATAGGTTGCTTCCCCCTACCCCCTGTGCGCTCCCCACTGCTTTCTCAAATTGTGAGTGAGAGTGAAAAGAGAGGTCCAGGGAGCTATTCTACAGGGAAGTAGTGGGAAAGGGGGAGAATCAATATCCCCCCAACATATAACAGACCCTCTCATTCCATATGTTTTACCTATAATATCTTTAACCTTGAAAAGAAACCTGTGATATAAGTACAATTATCATCCTCATTTTAAAGATGAAGAATCTGAGACTCTGAGAAGTTCTTGGACCTAAAGTATCCTAACAGTAAGTAGAAGAGGTATGAGTTGAATCCAAAGTCCTCTATGATGGCATGTCACCTCCCCTCTCCCCCCAAACCTAATCATAATAAATTATCTCTATATATCTATCTATATATACAAAGGGTTTTTGTTTCTTTTAAATTTTAAATTTATAATGACAACAAAAAATATTGCTTAGAAATGATTGTCTCTACATCCTGCATAGTATATTAATAGGCAAATGGAAATGTACGCAAAGAAACAATAAAGAATAGATTCTTAGGAGAAAAAGTTGCGTTCACATTGGAAATAAGATGCCGAGTTTAATTTCATCAGCATTTAACATGGAGTTCATTGCGGTTTTCCCAAAGAAAGAGGAGGCAGCAACTGAAAATTTGGTCTTACAGTCTCTTTCTCTTCCTTTGATGTACATTAGTTCCCATGGAAACTACATTGGGATAGCTTGAGAGTGAGATCTACAAATGTAGTGTAAGGTCATTTTTATCTAATGCTTTGAAATTTAAACCACGATTTGTGGTATACAGTGGAGCTTCCTTAGCATATTCTGAAGGACTGTGAAAAGACAATATTCTGAATGCAGAAACAAGACACGTGACTGCTTATGCCAGTTCTCAGACAGTCCAACATTGTTCTGTGTGTAGAAAAACAGAAAAAGCCTCGTTTCCCCAGTTTGCCTCCAGGAGATCCTGGCAACGCAGCTGGCCTCCTTAATACGGAGAGGAGAGAAGCCCCTTTTTCTGCCTCCTTTGTTTTGCTGGTAGCCAGTGAGGCCACCAGGTAAGGGACAAGTGTTCAAGGCTTTAAATGATGCAGTAGGTGACTGCATGTGGGCTGTGATAAAGCTGCAGGGGTTTTCTTGCTTCCACACAGTTTCTACCTGGACCCCTGGCCTGCCCTTCTTAGGACACTGACATTAGTTCTTTTATTAATTTGCCAGTGCTTCATCCATAAATTCCAGGTGCATTTAAAGAGATACAAGTTTCTAAGGAGAGGAACTAAAGCCCACGTATAAAATTACTTGAAGTTCAGTGGAATATGATCATCTCAGGCTTCTAAGGCACTCTTCAGAGAAGAAAAATCTAGAGGCTGATTTAGGAGATATGGAGTCAAATCCTGTCTCATTTCCTTTCTAACTATATGCCTTGAACAAGTCAAAACTTTTCTGAGCCTTACTATCATGATCTAAAGGATGTGGTAAAATTTTAAATGGGTGAACATGTGAAAAGGAGATAATGTAGAAGAAAGTGCTTAGAATAGTTGCATGCTAGGAACTCAATACATTTGCATTTCATAAATGAATTAATTATCCCATAAAGCTTTATACCTATCTTTGTTCTTTATGTCAAAAGTTGTGAAAGTGTCCATCTCTGGTCTCATGTCGTAGATAAATGTGGGTGAAATGGCTATCTCCATTTTACAATCACTGTCTAGAATAGTGGTGGCCTTCAAGGTCACTTTTGGCAGTGAGAGAGAAGGCTGGAGGAGGCACATAGGCTTCCAGTTGCCTCAACCAGAAGTGACATGCGTCACCTCCACTCAGGCTATTGGTCCCAACCTAACTGCTAGGGTGGGCTGGGAGGTGCCAGCAAGCATGTCAGGATTGGTGCATACTCACTCTTCTATGTTAAAAAATGTTCAATAAATCTTTTTAGTTAAAACTGATGATTGTAATAAAAAAAAGAATCATAAAACAAACACATTTTTAAAAAGAGGCAAACGCTATGTTCGTGATGACATTCTTGTATGATCTGTTGTTCCAACCCTGCTAGTTTTATCTACATGGAGAAAAAGAACAATACATTCTTCATGGATATAGTAAGTCACATTGCTTCATATTTCCTGCCCACAGACTTAAACTTTAAGAGGCGTATAAATAAGCAACTTAGCATATGTGACCTCCTGACCGTGAAGTGTTAAATTCCAGGAACGATATTACTCTACCACTTTTATTTGTCTGTGGGAAATCACTTGATTTATGCCTGATCCCAGGATACAATAAAAGTGTGCAGGTATGCCAAACTAGACCGATTGGAATCTGTCAAATAAAAATTTTAGTTGCCCTTAAAATCTACAAATAAAAGTAGCCTTTGATTAAGAATAATATGGTTTAGATCACACTTTTGTCAGTATTCAGATACAAAACATATCTAAATAATTTAATTTCAATATACTACGATGCACCACAGCCTTTGGAGAGAAAGATCCCCTGCATGACGAAAAGCAAAGTTTCTTATTTGTGAAGGAGTTATAGCAGAAAGGCAGTTCTAGCCAGAAGGAGCTAAACCAGTATAGACAAGGCAGATTAACAGAAACATTCAGCCAAGCAAGGTCTGAAGTTTCTCAAGTTTGGCTTATTTACATTGACCATTCATTCTTATTTTATGCGTTTTAGAGCTTCAGCTGGGGTCCAGCTAGGATTATACACCACAATGCCAAAAGAACCCACAAGACTGTTGGAAAGGAATTCCCAGCGAAGTTTTCAGACTCAAGAGATTGGGACCATTCCAAAATGATTCTCAGCTCTTAGATATTTTAGGCAGGTCCACGCTGGTGCAGAGTGAGACTCAAAAGCAACCTGGAGAATTTCCATCTAATTAGAACTTCATTTATAGTATTCCTATGTCAAGCCTCAACCTTGGAGTTTTGGTCTTAGCTTAAATATAAGGGAAATAAAATCAACTCTAGTCAAGGAGCCGAGTACAGATTCTGTTGTGTATCACTATGGTGTAAGCATGCTTACACCTCCTTCGAACTCAGACCACTCTGAGTGTTCTTCAGAGGATGAAATATTTCTTTAAAATTTTTGTGCATTATTGTTTCTTTGTCTTTAAATGCCATACATTTGTATTCTGGTTTATTTTTCAAAATGGATTTTTTTAGATATAATTGACAGATAACATTATATTAGTTTCAGGTGTACAACATAATGATTTGGTATATGTATACATTGCAAAATGATCACCATGTAAGTCTTGTTAATATCCATCACCATCTGTGGTTACTACTTTTTTTCTGGTGATGAGAACTTTTAAGATCTACTCTCTTAACTTTCAAATATACAGTATGGTGTCATTAATTATAGTCACCATGCTGTACATTACATCCCCTTAATTTATCTATTTTATAACTGGAAGTTTGTACCTTTTGACGCCTTTCAGCCATTTTAGTCATTCATCTATCCAGAGACACTTGGGTTGCTTCCATGTCTTGGCTATTGTAAATAATGCTGCAGTGAACACGGAGGGGCACATATCTTTTTGAGTTTGTGTTTTTGTTTCCTTGGATAAATACCCAGAAGTGGGATTGTTGCATTAAACGGTAGTTCTATTTTTAGTTTTTTGAGGAACCTCTCTCCTGTTTTCTGCAGTAGCTGCACCAATTTACATTCCCACCACGGCGCACAACGGTTCCCTTTTTGCCACATCCTTGCCGACACTTGCTATTTCTTGTCTTTCTAATAATAGTCATTCTAACAGGTGTGAGATAATATCTCATTGTGGTTTTGATTTGCATTTCCTTCATGATTAGTGCAGCCGAGCACCTTTTCATGTACCTGTTGCCATCCATATGTCTTTTTTGAAAAAATGTCTACTCAGATCCTCTGCCCATTTTTAAATCAGATTGTTTAGATTTTGTTATTAATTTGTATGAATTCTTTATACATTTTGGATATTACTCGTTTATCATATGTATGATTTGCAAATATTTTCTCCCATTCCGTAGGTTGCCTATTCATTTTGTTGATGGTTTCTTTTGCTAGGCAGAGCTTTTTAGTTTGATGTACAAACTGAATTTTTGATAGCCAAAATTATTAAACAAAATCACTAGGGTTTTAAGTCATGATCCACCTTTTTGGAATGTGTACCGCCCTACTCTGAAAACACCCCATACAATTCGCGGCTCAAAAAATTGTCACTGTGGAAACCTCAGCAGCGGTTAGATAGGAACTGTGCTTCCTTCACCTTTGTGTCCCCAGTGCTTAAGGCAGCACCTGTCAAGTGCAGATGCTCAGTGTTGGAGAGTGAGGCAATAAATGAATGAATGAGAATGAAATATTCCTGAATGTAGCCACAGTTTACCCCAGACAGATTTTGTTCAGCACTCCCCCTGTGAATCAGTACGAGACCTCAGTCAAGCTGCAGACTACATAAGATGGCGCAGGTAAATCATCACTGGGGTGGTGTCAGGCTGCAGGGAACCTGGGAGAGCTGGCCCGCCTCCAGCACCACTGTGCAGATTACATCAGAAAACGATTGTAGCCGATTGCTGGGCTGGAGTTCCTGTAATTTCAGGAGCCTGCAGATCTGTGATAAGTTTCTAGTAACTTTTGATCACCTGTGATTCCAGGAGTGATCAGGTAATGCACAATAACAGGTGCTTGCAAAGTCCTTTGTGTTAGGTTTGATGTGCTATGCATCAGATTTACATTTTTAATTGTGACTCTCACAGGCCAAGACAAACATCAGTTATTCTAACTTATATAACTCACTTTTACTAAAGCTTATTTGAGATTAAAAACATCTTGTGAAAAATTCAAAGGTCAAAACAACTATATATGCACATACATGCATAAAACATACTTGTGCGTGAGCACACACACATATACTCACATAATAGCAACACTCATGTAATTTCATATTGTATATATGTTTCATAACATATATGGAAATGTGTATTGTGTATATGCATATATATGAAATACATATATTTATGGAATTTTATAAGTGTTTTATTATGTGAGTATATGTGTGTATATACATATTTTTTAAACTGATACCATTCTCTTATTCATCAAATATAATTGA
Source organism: Equus przewalskii (assembly GCF_037783145.1). Lineage (NCBI taxonomy): Eukaryota > Metazoa > Chordata > Mammalia > Perissodactyla > Equidae > Equus > Equus przewalskii. The sequence continues at coordinate 15,429,365 of NC_091854.1, forward strand.
ATATTTACTGTATCTAGGCACTTTGTTAAGCACTTAGAATACAAACAGTGAATCTTTCCCCATGCCTGCCTTTAAGAAAACCACAGTTTGCTAGGGAAGATAGATTCATAAACCCACACGTGCAGGTTAACAGATGACTCAGGCAAATGCTTCCTAGAAGTGCTTAAGAAAAGAATGTTCCAGATTTTCACCACTGCCTTCTACTTATCACATGCACATCTTTCTTCCTTTAGCTAATCCTATCTATCTTCCAAGTAATGAGTTTGCAGATAATTTTTAATTTAAAACCTCAAAATGATTGCAACTGTTGATGGAAAGGTTTTGATTTATGCTTCTAAAAAATATAACACCATTTGCTTTTCCCAACTTCACATGAAGATTTGTTGCTTGAACTTTGGAGGGGATTCTCTCCTTTTGAATGTCTTTCCTTTTATCCTATTGTAATTTGTGAAACGGTATGATTCACTAAAGGTTTTCTTGTGATTTTTCTAGGTCATCACATTGATAAATGTCTCAGCAACATTCAGAGAGTATATGTAACTGTGTACACCTTGGAAGTAAATATACACCCAAACATACACATGTTCAGATGATAAAATCTACAGTGTAATTGTCTGTAGCATGATCTATGAGTGCAGGCATGGTGGGAAAGTCTGATATATTCTGAACATTCTGTCTCAGGGTCTTCATCTGTAAAACGGAACTAGCATTACCTTCTCTTCTTGTTACATAAGATTGCCATGGATTTTAAATAAGATAATATGAGTAAGTGGTTTATGAGGTAAAATATACTAGAGAAATATATGTCTGGCCAAGATGCGAGGGCCATTTGGCCACATGTGAGACTCTCACAGGTTCCCAAACTACCAGAATGGTTTCTCCAGGTGACTGTAAGGGAGCTCAAGTCTATATTTGATATTTACAATTTTCTTCAAAATTACTTTTCCACTTCTTTCAAAAGCCCAATTCTGTCCCATTTCCTGACTTTTTTTCATGGGTTTTAGTTTCTATCTTTGTTCGTGTCTTTCAGTTAGATACTTTCCGGTAACAATATTGGTTCCTCTTAAGCAAATTTTCAGATGCAACCCAACCTAAGTTGCCTCTCGGTCACCTTTCGCAACTTGATGCAGAATCCTTCTTTCCTTTCAAGTCCAAGCTCCTGTGGTCATGTGATGTTTTTGGTGGGCTTGCTCAAGCATTTCTAAAAGGCAGTAGATAGTATGCATTTTTAGAATTATTCAACCCTATTTAATAATGGCAGAGTGCTGGGCATTTACTGTCCAAAAGGCTTATGCCTTGGGGAATGTAGGGATTTTTTAGGCATACTCAACTTAAAAAAAAAAAAATCTTGCACTCTAGTCTCCCTTGAGGTAAGAACCTTGATGATTCATCAGATAATTGTAGTATTGCTTTCAGTGCTCCATTGAAATAAAAAGGAAACTATTTGGGTCTGACTAGAATCACGTAGACAAGTAAAATATGGTCTTTTGGTGAAAATATCTTACAGGAGGCATTTTCGTGTGATATTTAACACAACAGAATTTTATTTCAGAAAAACTTGAGTTTGAGTTTTGACCACGATATTTAATAGATCTATGATATAGGGCAAATTACTTGGCATCTCCACATCTTAGTTTTCTCATGTAAAATGGTCTTGATTGGCCATGCTTTTGCTTAGAATGTAGAAAAATGCAAGAGAATGTCACTGCACCATAATAATAAGAAAAAAAATCTATGAAAGCATTATTTTTCTTAGGACCATTAGAGAGATGAGACTTCCAATCACATGAACTGATTTCCAAAGGCTGAGAGATCTCCTCTAAAGAGAGATGAAGCAAATAAACTGTTTCACCTTTGGAAGAACATAGGAGAAAAAGGTGACTGCCAATAACAGCAGGCAAAGAGAAAATAGCCAAAATTTTAATTATTTTTAAAGGCCAAGCATGACTTAGTATGACATAGTAAAATTCCTAGGAGTTCTAGATACGAGTGGAGGCTGTACTTTCTCAAAAGTGTTTTTCCCACTGGTGCTCCCAAGAACTATTCAGGGAAAAGGGGGAGAACCAAGTGCACTCCCCTCAATGGTGCATCTTCACGTTTCTCTCGAATGAAGTGAAAGTCTTAAGCTAGCAAGGAAAACACAGGTAACCACTCCCGCCCACCACGTCCTTCAAAGACGGGAAATACTTGGGGATGCGTATAACAACATAGCTGCAAGATTTGTATGCTAAAAATGACAAGATGTTGCTGAGAGAAATTAAAGAAGATCCAAATAAATGGAGATATATCTACTATGTCCATGTTTCAGAACACTCAATATTTTTAAAATACCAATTTCCCCCCAATTCATCTATAGATTCAATGCAATCTCAATCAAAATCTTAGAAGGCTTTTTAGTAGAACTTGTCAAGCTATTTAAAATTTTATATGGCAAATCAAAAGGCCAAGACCAGCCAAACAATTTTGAAAAAGAAATGCAAAGTTGGTGGACTCACACTATCTGATTTCAAGGCTTTATTTACTATGAGGGTAAACAAACTATACTTTAATAAATCTGACTTTAAAAAATCAACATACTAAAGTACTTACTTCAAAGAATTGTTTCAGGAATTAAACGAGGTGACAGTGCTAGCACAGGGGAAGTGCTCAATAAATGGTAACTGTTTTCATTGGCATTTATTATTTGTCAGAGTGTCGTAAAGAATAATTCCTATTTCACTCCTGGCTCCGCCTCCCCTGTCACCAAATGTTCTGGAATTAAAATGGGTCTTGTTATGTGGGACATTAAGAGACCTTTCTCTTCCTGGGTACTCTCTACAGACTCAAATCATTACTAGGTCATGGATATGTATTCTGATGGATCAGCCTCAGAAGTGAGTATCCTTCATTTTACCTTGTGAGCGCAACTGTGGAGCCCTGGCTGGAAGCTTTGTGTCCCTGTGAGATAAATATGGCAGCTCCCCAATTCTCTCTTGTCAACAAGTAGGCAGTTTAAAAGTTGAAGTAAATTCTCTATAAAGAAGCGTAAGCGTCAGGTCCCCTCACTGGCCTTTTTCAAGGTGCCTGGAGGGGACTCTAACAAAGTATTTACCTGATCATAGGTTGCTGTAAAATTTGTAAAAGAAAAATATGTTAACCACAGTTATGTAAAAGCACTCTTTCCACTCTGTTCTCCCCTCTGTCATTCTTCCCTTCATGTCAGATAGGATTGGAGTGGCAGCAGTTCTTTTCATTTTCTCTCTTTCTTTCTTTCTTCTTTTCTTTTTGGCGTTTTGCTAAGAGAAAGTAGAATTGGAGACATGGTTTGATTTCTTTAGTCACTTACAAGAATAATTAACTTATTGTTAGTCTGGATTTGAATGCCTTCTGGGAATATTCCTACCGCCCACGAGGCTGACTTATCTGGCATCTTGATACAAAGGTTCTGGGGTGGAGATCATATTGTGATATGAACATGAGCTACAGAGCGCAGCAATAAAAAATATTTGGATATTGGCAGAGAAACAAGTTTGAAATATGTGGAACTAAAATCTAGTCTTTGGAAAATTCTTCTAAACATCAGACATGAAAAATTGTAAGAGGGGGTTGGAATTAAATTTTTGTAGATAGTCAAAATGAAATTTCTCTCTTATTAGGAATGTACCTGAAGTGTATACAATTATGTTCCCACTATCTATATTTTTATGGGAATTGTGTAAAATACAATTTATCAGATTTCCTCTATTTGTAGGCACAAACGTGAAACAAGATCACAAAGAGTGGGTACAACCTGGGTGAAATGCATCCCACTATATCTGATCATATCGAATGTGTCTGACATATCTTATTCTGATGAAGCCTGAAAGTTCCTGACGAAACAGTGTACAAACTTGCCACAGACGGTTAACCAGCCTAAGAAAACAAGTGTCCTCATGACAGAGCATATACACACATTCATCAATCAGTCAATGTAGGTAGCATATAAGAACAATTTGATTACATAGTTATCTAGCTCAATGCAGTATGGAAGACTTTTAAAATGCATTTGAATGTCTCCTATACATGCCATAATTTAAATTAATTTTATATGTTCTCAAAATTATTGGTTATATTCTTAAACAGTATAAAGATTAAAGATAATATATGTGTACTATATAGCATGATGCTAAGAACATGGGTTCTTCATCAACAGTACCCATTAATTATTGTTTTATTTCTGTACATTTGGTGAAATAATGGGTCATTGTTATAGAGCAGTTGTTTATTCTTGATGGTGCTGTCTAGTTGATAACTAAAGATTCCTTTAGGGAGTTTCCAGAGGGAGATGAAGTACACTGACATGGGCCTTAAGCAGTAGACATTTCTTTTTGTAGATGGCTTCTGCATCCATGGCAGTACACTCTCAGACTTGCCCTGCTGCAACTTTAGATCACAAATAGAACCTCATTTCTCATTGCTGCAGGCCAGGTTAAGCTACTTTCTTTTGTCACATCCCTAAGAGAATTTCCAAATGCTTAGATACCTGAAAAGGTGTTTCTTATTTATTTCAAATACAGGAGAAATGCCAGGTGCCACTGTCATTGGTGGAAAGGAAAATAAGAAAAACAAGAGCAGAATCTCTCTCCCTGTTTCCTTTGCTAGTGAGATACTAGGTCTGCAAATGAATGATGTTTAATTGTGCGTTCTTAGAACTCCAGTTATTTTGGCATGGCAACATAATGTAATGATTATGGAAGTAAATAGCTACTAGATGTGTTATAAAAATAATGAAAATATTTTATATTCTGTAGCTCTTTAAGTTCCTTAATAGATTGACTTTGAAATATTTGAACTTATCATTTCCACTCTCCACATGTCATCTTCGGTAAATACGTGCAATGCTTCATTGACACATACCACTAATATAGATGATGATGAAGATATTAAACTACCCTTTATCTCATATCTGTTTTATGGCACTTTACATATAGTAATTCTGCATTTGGCTACCTGCAGCCATGTAGCTATGTAGAAAACTTAACAAGGACTTAAATATATGGGCATTTATTTTTCTCAATGAGTAGGCAGGAGATAGTCCAAGGCTGACATAGTGACTCCATGATGGCATTAGCAACTCTGGCTCCTATAAGCTTTCCCCTCATTCTAAATATGCGGCTTTATTCTCATAGGTACCTCAGAGTCACAAGATGGCTGCTTTGCCTCCAGCATCACATTTCCTTTCTGGGCAAAAACAGAGGGAATTTGAGGGGAATCTACAGATCAGATCTGCCCCCTTCTGAAAATATTTTAAAAATTTTCCTTTGAAGGATCTAATCTTCTGCTTATATCTCATTGGCTAGTGCTGTGCCACATATGGCATACTTGCCAGCTCTCTAGCTGCAAGGGAAGCTGCAAGGTGGGGTTCTATGTATGTAGGTAGATATGTGCACATGCATGCATATATTTTTAAGGAAAACACATTGCTGCCACAAATGGATTCTGACTGAAGGAAGGGGAGACTGGATCCTGAGTAAGAAGCAAGTAGGGTCTGCCATGTAGAGTAATCTTCATAAAAGTCCTATAGAGTGGGTGTTATTATTCCTGTGAAGAATGATAAAAGACAAGTTAAACAGCCTTCCAAATAAGTTGTAAAAATTAAGTTTGCACCCAAGAAGTCACATTTAGTAGGAGATTATTACAAAGAATTTGTTGTCATCAATATGCTTCAAAGAAATATGGAAGGATCACAAGGAACTTTCACAGGCTTAGAATGGTTTGTGCTTCACAATTTTCTCTAATTTATAAGTGCTTTTACAGTTTCATATTACTAGGCTTCTCTTGATTGCTCCAACATTCCTTGGAGCTTTGTTCTTGTTGTTCCCTCTGTTTTGAAGCCTTTTCATCTGGTGTTTAGGCTGTCCAGATTCTTCTTCTACTTCAGGTTTCAGCTCAAAAGCCATCTGACCAGAAAGATCTTCCATGAGCCATCTTGGTGTTGTCTATCCAAAAGTCACTCTCTATCCAGTTATCCTAGGGTTTCTATCCAAAATGATCTTCTTTCTTTCTTTATCTCTGCATTTGTCCCCATCAGAATGTAAGTTCCTTGGAAGCATGAATTTTTTCCTTCTTGATCGCTGCCCTTTGCGTCTTATCAACTCTAACGCCTGATAAATGGTAGGCTCTGAAAATGTTTGTTTTATTTCTGAGCATGTATAGTCTGACAGGGAGGGGACTTGAGGCAGTAAGGGGTAAAAGACAGGGTTGACAGGCATATTTCCTCTAGGTTCTGGTCAGTATCTGTGCTCCTATAGAAGCAGGAGTGTGTGGTGGGAAGTGGCTGGATTTTGGCTCCAGATAGATGGTTCTACTGAGCACAATGAAGGCAGAGAGTGAGTGCAAACAATTAACAGACTAACGTCAAGCCATCAGAACCTTTTGGCATAAGAGTGCTCTGATTATTAACGGTGTTTACATGGAATGGTGGGAAGAGGAAAGCACAGAATGTTCTGTCTCTCTTTGAACTTTCAGAGTGCTTATTGCATAGACATCCGGCTTGTCTGGAAAAAAAATGTACAGCTGAGCAGAAGGCACCAGTTCTTAAGACATGTGGGGGACTTGAAGTATGGTTCTGAGAAAAACCTAATTCAACCCAGAAAGCTCAGGAATGAACCCTTCAGAAATATTTAATTTCATGGTTATGAAGCATTTACTCGAGCTGAATAATAACTGAAGTGTTTTCCTCTTGCTTAAGAAAGGGAACGACCTTTATGTTCTTAAGCAACGTTTCCTTGCCAAGCTAAGAATTGTGACCCAGCACACTGCTTTTTGCCTACAGATGTTATGAGGAACAGCAGAAACCAGTGGCACTTCTGAAACAATTTAAAAGTTTGAAATTTTGAAATGAGTAAACTGTGCTTTTGTCATCGATAAACATTTTATTTTCCCCAAATTTTGGACAAAATACCGTGAAAAATCGTCTCTTTGTTTTTAAATTATGAGAGATTATTTCAATGATATTATATGATATTGTATTGTCTGGATGGAGCTTTATAGATGGCAAAACCACCTGCTATATTCTGTGTGGAGACTTCCTTCTGGCTTGTGTTGACAGTAATCTCGAGGTAATCCTTTGAAATAAAAACCTATAAAAAATGTTGTGACAGGACAAAGAGATAACATGTGTGACAGAGGAAATGAAACTAAAGTGTTTATTTTTCTGATAAAATAGGAGTGCCTCTTTTTTCCCAGTGGTAGCATAGTGACTCAGCTCAGTGAACTCTATAATCCTCTCTGGAGCTTAATTAGAAACCTTGTAAACTGAGTGCAAGAGGCTGGAATATGTGTTGGATGAACACAGAAAAGGCTTTTTATCAAAAACAGAAACTCCCTTTGAATCATCTTACAATGGAGTCTAATGACTTTGTAATTGAATTGCCCAATTAGGGTTCAGAAAAGGGGACCTTCTGTTTCTACAGAAAGATGGTGAGAAACGTGGACTTCACATGTTTATGACAAAAATATTCTTCTTTTGCCCCCCAAATTTCGGAGGCATAAAATACATTGATTCAGATTCTCCCAGTAGCTGACTTTTAGGCTGTGAACTAAAGCCCTGCAGTGGTTTCCTAGATGGTACCCTAATGGGCTGAAAGAGTTAATGCCCAGCTTCTGCCAGGGTGTAGAGAGGCCCTGGTTCAATAAAAAAAGATAATGGGCTATCAGCAAGGAATCTAAACTCACTGTTTCCTTGAGTAATCATGCAATAGCCCCTCCTTTGGTGGGAGTAGGGGTGGGGGGGGTATTGAAATGTGGGGGACTCTCTTCAAAGGGGTCAGTTGATTTCTCATCTCTTGTAAAGATAGAATCCATTTTTCTGCACTCAGATGATGATCTGTGGGTCTCTTCTAAATATCTTGTCCTTTCATTTTTCCATTCCTTTTCCCTTTTCCTTACATTTTCCTTTTCCCCTCTCCATTGGGCATCTATTTTGGCTTTTGACCTGTTTACGTGAACTTTTACTGTTTTTATTGTTAGTCCATAGTTTTCCATTTTGGATGTTATTAAGGTTTAATGAAAGCTGGTCTCCATTTTGAAACCTAGTTTGATTTATTAAAAAAACTTGTTTGCTAGGAGTCTACTTTTGTTAAGCAAAACAGGCACGTTCTTTGCCCTGGAGTTTGCAGTCAAGAGTACCTAATATATTGAAGGACTGGAATTGTTCTTCTATAATGTTAGAGATTCTAAGCACCAGTGATAGGAAATTGTTTCCTAAAATTAAAGTGCATTTTCCTATTCATGTGACTTGCTTTTTCATCAATTACATCGACATATATTAAAATTTATGTCAATTTATAAAACATGAATAATAGTATATAAATGGGTGTATATTTTTAAATGGCAGCTTGTGACCATAAAAACACACGTAGGATTGCTACCTAGTCAAATTCCTTCAGTAAACTCATCTTTTCAACTCACTACTTCTCCCATTTTCTGAAATATGCTGAAGGATGCTTACATTGCATCCAAATAAATGTACTTTGAAAATGTTTTTGTATTTTTTGAGATGTTTACCTCATTACATGATGATGAGGCAGGTGATTCTATGTGTTTTGCAGGGCTGTTTTGGTGTTTTTTGTTTTTAGATATTTTCTTTTTTCTTCATGTAACTGTAACTGATTAGGCCCTGGTAAGAGGAGAGAAGATCGATGCTGTCTTCCAATTGTAACATGCCGTATGACATTTGCACTCCAACTGCCTATTGCTAAAAAAGGATAAATACAATCATGATTTAAGGCAAATTAAAAAAGGTTCTTCTATCCCAGATAAGCTGTCACGGTTTTCCAAGTTGCTTCAGATGCCCTTTAACTCCTTATTTTGGCTGATGTTTCTGCCTATTATATTTTAAGGTCTTCAATTAGCACTTTTCCCCTAGTACCTTCTCCTTGTAAAGGTACTATGCTAGATATTAAGACATAATTCCTGCCTTTAATGAACAATAATCTGAGGCAAAATGAAACAAGGACAAAAATGACTATAACACAAAGTAGAATATGATATAGGCCATAAAAAAGAACTAGTGAAATAACATGTTTAAAGTGCCAGGCACAGAACACTGCACAGAGTATAAGCTCCTAGGTGCTGGTTCCTTCCTCTTCCCCACTATGGTGAGAAAGGCTGCATCTGGTTGGAAGAATAAATAAAGCTCCTATGGAAAAAATGACGTTTTGGTTATGACCATGTGGGAAAATGTCTATGGAATAGAAAGGAATTTAACTAGACCTGAAAGTAATGTAAGGATAGGAAGGAAGTTGAAATGATTCTTGGAAAGGTGGGCTGTGGCCTGATGTGCAGGGTCTTGCATGTCAGGGGGAGAAATTTCAACCTTATTTGACCGATGATAGGAAACTGTGCAGGATTTCAAAGTAAAGAGAATCATACTACGACCTGTGTTTTAGAGAAATATTCTGATAGCTTTGTGAAGAATGAGTCAAAGGACAGAATGATGATTTAGGAGGTTAGTTGTGCAAAAATACTAATAATTATAATCTTTACTATTTCATTTAATGCCTATTTTGGGCCAGAATTTTTACGTAAAAAATTTTTCATCATCCCAGCCATCTTAGAAGATAGATACGCTCATTTTTACTGGTTAAGAATTTGAAGCTCAGAGGCTTAATCATGGCATGCCTAATCAATGTGTACCTTAACTTACACAAGACATAGCTACTGAGTAGTGAACGCAAAGATTAAAGCCACAATTCTCTGACTCTAGTCCATAATAGAAAGTAGGACCTACACTACTCTTAATCAACTGTGTGACTTTGAATAGGTCCCTCAGTTTGCCTAGGACTCAGTCCCTCCATGTGAGGAGGTAAATCAAATTTTAAAATTCTACAGTCTATCTATGCTCATACATCCAATTCTCATTGTGGCCAATGGTGTGCATTTGCACCCTAAGTGACAAGGGAATCAAACAGAAACCACTATGAGATTTCATCAGAATTTATTGTCTAACTAAATCAGCTAATTCTTGAGGCTGAAGGATAATGAATTTGAGCAATTTCTAATAATACAATTTTTAATAATTAAAATGATAACATAGGGAATTTACATTTACAAGTCATACAAATTCTGTAGAAATAAGATAATATTTAACTATAATTTTATAAAAGGTACATTTAAAGAGATCCACCCCATGAAATTTCACTTGCAGGTATTCTGAAGTTAAAAAGAAAAATATAAAGGCCCTAACCCTCTATTACTTCAGTTCTACAAGGAATCAAGAGCAGAGTTCGTCAAAGAAATAATTGAAGACACCCTGGGAAGAGGAGACTGAGGTTTTCAAGTTTATCATAAATCATTCAATGCCCTTGGCAAAGCCTTGGTGGAAATTATGAAACTGAATATTGTAATGCAATTTAAGTTTTCACTAAGGACTTAATTCTGATTCTGATGGGAATTTTACCCAAGAAAGGACTGCAGAACTGAATCCCAAGAGGCAGTCTGTTGATCATGATAATGTTTTGCCTTTAGCAAAAAGGTGAGCTGCTGTTTTGAACTCAAATGAGAAGCATTTTTAGAAGCACCACATCTATGCCTTTTATACTGAGCAGGAGTAAATTAAGGAAAGGACGTGAAAGCTATTCCTTTTCTGGAAAAAGGATAAATGAAAATTCCTTTATTTGTATGGGACCGAACCGAGAAATCTGTATCAAGTGTTTCTAAATGGTATAGGCGTGTGCACCAGTGATGGCTCAGTAGATCTGAACCTGTCTGAAAATCAGAGCAATTGGAAAATGTTTGTGCTCACTCACCTCCTGACAAAGGAAACAATAACTAACACAGTAGGAAGCTACAGCTATCTTCTGACACATTATGTTTCCAGCCCCAAAATGTCACCTGAAACCCGCTGAATGGAGATGAATGAAAACCAGCAGTGGTCCTGAAACACGCGAAAGGAGCAAAAAGCCCAGCTGCAAAAAGGCTGAGGTTCTTCAAAGCCCAACAAGCTGTTGACTCAGACCTTTGCAAAGTCAGAGCGTGTGTTCTCTGCTAAGGCCAAAAGCCTTGTAATTGACAAGGCAGGGAAACTTAAAATCTCTAATTTGAGGTATAACTGTGACATGTGAATTCTTTGCAAGAAGCCGTTACAGAGAAGAGTTATCGTAAACCTTAGAATGATTTTCCATTTCTCTGTCATTTGAAAATGTAAAGAAAGACTCCGAAGCACATAATGTTTGAAGAAAAAGGGACCCAGGAGCTTCTAGAATTCCAATTTATTCTGCTAGAGCTGACTCTACAAATTTTGCATCCAGTATCCTGTGACACTAACAAAAGACTCTTTAAGAACTTGTGAGAATTGAAGACAGCTGATAAATGAAGCTGGGTTACTAACTTTGTAGTAATATCCTTCCCAGAGGTTTTCCATAGGACTATTTTCAGAGTCAGCGTGAACTTTTTAAAGCACAAACATTTCTTAATGAGTGAAGTTAGAAATGCATGCTTATTTGAAACTAAAGGGGAGAATGAGAAAATGGGGGTTATGCTTCATAACTTAAAAATTCTTTGGTTATTTGAACCAATAGCATACTGTAGGACTCTACTGAGCAAAGTTACTGTGAACATGCGAAGAAATATAATTGAGTTTGAAGTATGTGCTGGGCCTCAGAATTTCTCCGTTCTTCCTAGTTTCCTATTTTCATTGATTGCTCTGAATTTGTCTAGATTAAAAACTTGGCTCTCTTTTGAATAGGTGTACACGTTAACGCTGGTGTCTTGCAAGATCCAAGAAAGATTGATCTTGCCATTGTCACGAAATGAGTGTGGCCTTGAGCCAATATAAAGCACCAAGTTTGTGACTGTTTTCCTGTTTCCAAAAGGGAGTGTTAGTGCCTTAAGTTGTTGTTTTATTATTGTTATTAATGTTTCAGATTATTGTCTTTTCAATAATATTAACAAACTCATGGACACAGCTCAGCTGAAGTCAGATTTTGAAAATTGTGTAGCTAGCTTCATTGATTGGGACTACAGCACTCTAGTTAGACAGCTGGTTTCAAAGGTGAGAAACTGGCAGGAGAGAAGGGAAGGGCTTCACGTTAACTATGTGGTTGGACGGCCCATCTGTTTTTTTGAATAGGAGAATTGCATTTTGACCTTAAAGAACATAGAAAAAATTAAAACAAGTTTTAGGGATTTCCTATATTTGTGATAGGTGTATTTTAGGATAGATTATTTTTATACTTATGTATAAATTCTTAGATCTTTCTCTTCCAAGGATCTAAGATTTCATAAAAAGTTTTTCAATTTGAAAGGAATGGTGACACGGAATTTGGATGCTGGTGATATACGCACAGAGACTAACGTATGTCCATATTTTGGCTAAAATGAAGTATTACTATTAGGCTAGGTAAATAGATTCCATTCCTCCTCATTACCCACTTATAGTTCATAATTGGACAAAAAATGGGTCTTCTCTTTTTTTCAACACTTAGATCTGTCAGAGCTCAATAACTGTCCCATGATTAATAATAAAGTGACTCCCCTCAAAAATGGAATTATACAGACTTTATTTTCCCATGCACTTGAAATCCCTCTGACAGGAATCCCAATGTGGTATGTCATATGCTAAGCTGAAATTAGTATAAAACGTTGCACATTTACAGCTTCCCCTTTAATTCTGCAAACGTTTATTTTGGTTCTGTAGGTATTATTTTCTGATATTTAACAGTAGTAGGCAAAATACATTATTGGAGAGATATGCTAGAAAAGTAAAGAGAGCAAGGTTTGAGGCAATTAAGTTATATTAACGGCTTTCTCCAGCTTTATTTTAAAAAATTGATGCAATAAATGTCATTTTAAATATTTTATCATACGTTTAATCTGGTAGAGAAGGGCTTTGACAATTTATTCTTGAACATAATGTTTTTTAATTAGGTTTTCATACATGAAATTCATTGGTATTTAGAACAAAGAAAAATAAGTGAATTTTTACTCCTATATCGTCAAGCTTATGATTTGTTAGTATTCTAAAGTAAATAAACATGGTTTTTACACTAGTAGATTAATACTACATATGTTATAAAAGTGTGAATTGTTCAATTTTCCCAATTTTATGTTTTAACATTATATATACTAATTATATATGTATCTAAGAGATTACTCTTCACATTTTAATCATTGCAGGTAGTAGCTTATAATGAATTTCATTCTCTTTGCTTCCAGATAATCTAAAGGGACTCATTGATTCATTCATTGATTCATTCTTTTATTCAGAAATATGTATTGCATGCCAATATGTCCCAGGTAAGAATCCAGGTTCTGGGAGAACAATGGTGAAAAGACACATTTCTTGCCCTCCAATACTGTGGCTACCTCAGAGAATCATGGAAAGGCATATGAAGGCTTAGCTAATGCCTGAATTCATGGATTACACCCTGTAGAGTTGGCATGCTCTCCTTTTGAATGTGTATATAAAGCAAATTAATCGTCAATATATAGTACTGTGACTCGAAAAGCCAGAATGCATGGGACCAGGAACCAAGAAGTAGAAGATTGGCCCCTTTGTTATCACTCAGAGTAACTCAGTTGTGGAATTTGCATTTCCCATGCCCACAATTTAGGCTCTGCTGGATTAGGAGTCTGGTGTCCGCGGGGGCAGGAGGGCACATCACTTGGGAGAGTAGTAAGTATTTTATAACCTTGAAACTATGACTATTGCTTGGTGATTTGGGTCTTCTCATGCAAGTGAACCCAAAGGCAGAGAAAGAATTCATCATGTCGGTGGGAATAATTGAATGTGATTACCGTGAGCAGCTATGATTGCTGCTGCATAATGGTGCCATGGAAGAGCGTATTTAGAACCCAAGGGCTTCACTGAAGCCTTCCTGGTGCTAACAGAAAGTGGACCATTGTCAAGACCATGGCCTGACTGAGTATAGTAATTAAGGCCTCTGACCTCTTGGGGGGTCAAGGTCTGCCGTATCGCACCAGACAAGCGAGTTTAGACTAACAGAGTTGTGAGTGAGAACAGGGGAAACACTGAATGGGAATGGGTGGAGGAAATAGATGGTTAATGTCAGTTGGGGGCCAGAGACAGTTGTAGCAGCAGGGACTCTAGCTTTTTCCACTAATTTTACTTATATTGAGTCTATTGTAGAAATTACTGCTGGCCACTACCTTGAAGGCTCTGTGGAAGACCTGAGTGGTGCAAGAGGTGGGCTCTATTGGAAAGCTCTTATGTCCCACCTCACATACTCTCATCCAACCCTTTTGTTCCATCCATTGATACAACTAGCTGATTGCAGGTGTAACCAGCTAGCACCTAGGCCCAACTTTTGCCACATGGCCATTTTGAGTGGAACATCTATGGAACTAGCTAACCACATTCCAGGGGACGACCTTTGAACAATGGGAGATAAGAGCCTATGACCCAGCTAGACAATTCTGAAGTGTGTTATACAAGGCTCCCCAGAAGGTCCCTCATGTTGTTAAGCCTTAATTACCCACACTGGCCACCAACTTGATAATGCACCACTGCATCAGCTTTCCTTTCTCTTTTGTTTCTCTCTTCTCATTTTCCCACTTCTGTTCCTTGCCATTACTTCCAAAAATAAATCACCTACACACAAGCTCTTGCTGCACGCTGTTCTTTTTGGTTGGGGAGTGATGTAGGAAATGATAGTGAGAACAGTTTTAAAGAAAAGTAAGGCAGGGAATGGGGTACAGGAGTACCAAGACAGAAATAGGGGAACTGGTGACATTTGAGGAGAGATCTAGGGAAAAAGAATAAACCATGTGGATGTTGAATGGAGAACGATGAAGGCGGATGGAACTGTACGAGCAAAGGTCTGTGGAAGTTTGCCTGACACATTTGAGGAGCAGCAGGGTGGCCAGTGTGGCTGAGCAGAATGAATGAGGAAGAGAGCAATAGGAATAAGCTCATAGAGGCAATTGGGCCAGGTGAAATAGAGGTTTTTATTGTCTATGTCAGGGTATTTGCATCTGTGATCTCTCATTTGTAAATGGGGCTAATAATGCTGCACTGCTATGGTCTTGGGAAGCGTTCAAGAGAATATAGTGTCCAGGAGGAATAAGACTGTTATCTGTCTAGCTGTCATCTATCTATCTCATTTATCTACATTTCACTTCTTAATTTGCCCATTCTCTTCCATCTCCTCCTCTAGCACGGCACTCACTGATACACAGTCTGTTCTGGCCATATGGACAGCGATAGAAAGGCACTGGAGGGCTGAGAGCCTTTAGTGGATGGGACTCTCACACCTATGTGTATGTCACATCACTCATTTGCCTCCTTTTTTCATCCTGTGTCTCCCTTCAGTCTCTGGAGCTCTGTCATCTGTTAGTTTAAATAGATCTGGTGACTTCACTTCTGCCCAGTTCTGTGAATTCTACTGCTTGTAGACTACATGAGATCCATTCACTAATTTATTTGCCAGGTAATGTTTAATTTTATAGAGTTGTAAAAATTGTTATGATTGTGACTTGGAAGATATTCATACCTTGTCATCCTTCTCCACAAAATTTTTCCTGACACTTTTACTGAGGTAAATTGGGCCTCTCACTGTTTCCTTCAGCAAGTATCTGAGTGTGCCTGGTACTAGGATATAAGAGCATACAGGACTTGAGCTCTCATGGAACTTAGAGTCTTGGGTAGGGAGTATTGATAAGTAGTTGTAGCAAAGGCGAACGACAGGGGTCAGAGGAACCAATAACAGAGGGATTGGCCAGTCATGGGCCACTCTGTAGGTCTCTGTTGTGCTCTGCTCCTCATTAATCCACTTATCCTGCCACTTAATGTCTGCTACCAATAATTGGAAGAAGTTAGAGACGCAAGCTGGAAGAAGACATAGTTTGCCTCATGAAACAAGGCAACAAGTCCATGGGGAATGTGGAGAGGAAGTTCAGCAAAGGACTTCTGTAATGTGAGAGCCCAAGAGCCACTCAAAGACGAGCCCCTCAGAGATTCAACCTGAGTTCTGTATTATGCAGTTGGGTTTAATATGGATTTAAACTAATAGGATAGTCATCAAATTATTTCCTTCTACTTTATCCTCCTACCCATTTCTACGTCCCCACTAAAACCAAAACCAGATGAAATGTAAACACTCTCTTAGATAAAATTGGCCTCCTATTTGGTAGTACCTCAAGTTATAAGGGTACTGATACAACTCCAAATTGATGTAAAAAAGTAAGCCAGAATCACAAAATGTTTCTCGTGGCCTAAATACTGCAAAGTTCAGACTCCCACAAACCATGCCTGGGGTAGGAATTCCAAAGAGGAGAGCTTCAGCATGACAGAATCTAAACTAAGAACAAACAAAAAATAAATAGTTAACAGGAATTCTAAAATTGGAGAATTTTTATAGTGTCAAGCATTTAAATCTATACCTGAGTATCTCAAGCAAGCATACATATATGTGCTTATGTTGATTGATGTCACATATACAACACACTATAAAAGATTAAAGGGATTTGAAGATAGATTTTTGAAATCTTAACAGAATTGGGACAAACTTTTGAATGCTCATGACATTATTCTAAATAAAGAGATTTCACTATCATTTCTTTGAATGTTCTAATCAATAATTGTACAACTCAGATATTTTATATTCCAAAGGAGTTTTTGTTTAAATAAGTTTAAAAATATTCACCATGTTAAAATGCCATGCTATTTGAGAATGAATAAATGATTTGTTTTTAGAAATATATATATTTTATCATCACCCTTCATTTCTTTAATTATTTTCTTCATTTGGCTTGTAGGACTCTGCGCTCATCCGGATTCTTTCCTTGCTAACTGAGCACATCTTCTCAGTCCCATTTTTGGATTCTCCTTATCTCCTTGAACTCTAAATAATGAGTGCCCAAGAATTCAGTCTTTGGATTTCTTTTCTCTGTTTGCACTCATGACCTCATAGTCTCAAGGCTTAAGATGCCTCTAGTGAGGACTTGCCTGACCCACAGGCTCTTATATCCTCTTGTTTACTCAATATCTTTTCCTTATGTCTAATGTTCAAACTCCTAACCCGCCTGCTTCCCCCCAATTTTTCTCCATTTACTAAATGGCAACTCTATGCTTCCGTTTGCTCAGGTTAAAAACTTGGAATCATCCTTGACTTCCTTTCTCTCACATTTTTTATATAATTTACCAACAAATCCTGTCTACTACAACTTCCTAACTTATCCAGAATCCAACTTCTTCATTCTACCTCTACTGATGATACAGGCCTGCATCATCTCTTATCCGGATTATTTTAAGAGCTTCTAAACTAATGTCTTTGCTTCCTTTCTTGCTCCTAATAGCTTATTCTCAATGTAGCTTGGATGCTCCTTTCTAAGTCGAGGGGCAGATCATGCCACTCTTCTGCTTAAAATCTTTTGTGGATTCCCAGCTAAGTCAGGATAAAAGCCATTCAAAGGATGCCTACCTCTGGCCCTCCACAAACACACACACCCTCGCATCACCATTTCTCTGACCTCATCAACTGCAGCTCCTTCGTTGCTCATTCTGCCTCAGCCACATTGACCTCTCCACTGTTCTTCAAACCCTCCAAGGAGGCTACTGTCTGGGGGCTTTTGCACTTGCTTTCCCTCTACCTAGAACATCCTCTCCCAGCCACCAACTGCATGGCTTGCTTCCCCACTCCTTCAGGACCCTTTGCTCACATGCCACCTCTTTAGAGAAGCTCTGCCTCATCATTCCCTCTTTTCCATTTATTTTGTTTTCTCCATAACACTTATCATCAACCAGCATACCTCACACTGTACCATATCTCTCTACTACAATGTAAACTCCACTGGGGCAGACGTTTTGTCAGTTTTGGTCATTGCTGTTTCTCTATGGTAAAACTATAATTTTAAAGAAAAGTTACTAACATGCACAGACTAAGAAGCATGCATATTACAGATTCTATAACTGGATGAGGTGTGTGGCATAGTGAGGACTCCATGTGGACTTGGCTTTGAAACAAATCATGTACAGTTAAGATTCATAAAATGACTTAAAGACCAAGACTTCTGCTTAAAGTCATTGAAGGGTTTAAAGGTACAATTTTCAAACTACTATGAAAAAAAGGCACAAAAAATTATTCGTCTGAAAATATCACAAGTTTAAAATGGTTGCCACTTACGTTAACATGTGATTATCAACAGAATTCACTGTGTTAATAAATCATCAAAAATACACAACAATGGGGCCTGGCCCAGTGGCGTAGGGGTTAATTTCACATTCTCTGCTTTGGTGGCCTGGGGTTTGCCAGTTTGGATCCCAGGCACAGACCTACACAGTGCTTATCAAGCCATGCTGTGGCAGGCATCCCACATATAAAATAAAGGAAGATGGGCACAGATGTTAGCTTAGGGCCAATCTTCCTCAGCAAAAAGAGGAGGATTTGTGGCAGATGTTAGCTCAGGGCTAATCTTCCTCAAAAAAAAAGAAAATACACAACAATGGTGAAAGAAACTTCCAGAGCCAAATCTGTCTTAACTAGAGTGGATAGCTGCCTATCATAGAAGACAATTCTGTAATCCACAGTATGAGACAATTTCTCACAACCATTAAAAATCTCTACAGGTCCCAGGAGACTCTATATTGAAGCAGGTCAGACATCATGTCATCCATGCAAAATTAGGTATGACAATTCATTCAAAGTATCTTTTGAGGACAACTAATGGTTCTCTTAAATTTGGGGCTGCAAAACAAAAAAAGATGAAATCCTAATATTGTTAACTGGCTGACATCCTTTCTGTTTTTTTTTTTTAATAAAAAAGGGATTTCCAGTGCCACAGTGCCATATTCATTGTCAAACATAAGAATGGTGTGTATGAATAAGAAGTAAGTGGGGATGAGCATAGTGTGCATCATTGTCCATGTGAATCTTGTGAATTTGTACAGATTTAAAAATTATCATGGCCCTGTACTTTGCATTCCTGGCAATAATAATCCCTGGAATTGAGGCCTGTTTGTTTACAACTTAGAAATATAGTGTTTCATTTTTCCTCCTACTAATGGAACTTAATAGCAATGGCATCATCTTATTATGAACACAAGCATTTCTCAATAAATTCACAGCTTGGTGCTCTGGCAACAATGAAATGCCATTTAAAGGACAGAGCCTGCAAACTGAAATATGATTTAGAGAAACAGCAGTGACGAAATTATTGAAAATGAACCTCATCCCACCGCTGGTTTAATAGCATTATTGAACCAATCAAGATTGCAATTTGGGGGCTAATTTCACCTGCTAATGAGTAAGTCGCTGACAACTGCTAAGGTTTCTAATTCAGATTTTGTGTGTTTTGCAAGCTTAAATGCTAAAGCAGAGATTTGACTACTTCTCCCTGTCCCTGTCCACATCCCTAACTTAGGTAACAGCCTGCAGTCTTCAGTATGTCAGCTCTCCATTGCTATGTAAAGTCAAATTGCCATGGAGGGATAATTGCTTAGAAATTGAACTATAGGCAGTTCTGTCCACACAGTGTGTCATCAGACAAATATTTCAAAGGGAATACTGAAACTTAGAGAAGCACAAATGGTCTTGGCTGCGGATGTCTTAGGATTTCAACTTCAATCAAAGAGAACAGGCCTTGCTTAAAAGTAGTCACCTCCACACCCACTGCAGCCTGAAGTCAGACGTGCGTAATCACAGACACTCCTTGTCTAGTCCCTGCAAGTTGCCCCTGAAACGGGGGTGCACACGCTGCTCGTGAGGCAGCGCATTCAGGTGAGTTGTGGCACAGGATCAGAAACCGCTTCAACTTGTCTGAAGGGAGAGAGCAAGATACTTTAAGAAAAGAGCACAAAATCCTTTGTGATCTTGATTCTTGGAAACATCTATTTTCTTAGTCAATGTAAAGCATGGAAGGGTGTGTCTTGTATTATTTATTCCTGGCCAGGCGTGTATGTCAGAGTGGAAGGGCTTTTCTGGGCTGGCATACATGATTGGGATGAGACAAACAGCAACACAGATATTCCATTGTTTCCCTCTGTATACAAGGGTGGGTGGTGCTGGAGACAAAGGCGCTGGAATGTTGGAGAAGCGCTTTAGCGGAAATGCTGGTGAGAAGCACCAAAGGCTATCTTCCCCTTCTCCCCAGCTTGCCTTCATTTTTCTGGAGCTGAAACAAAAGATAACTTTAAAAGCATCCACACATACAAATAATAGAAAGGGGATGTGCCAAGTCACAGTTATAAAGGAGCAGAGCATTCTTATAACATTTACAAAAATGAAAACCTACCCTGAGCCCCCTCATCACCATGCATACACCCTCAATTAAAACAATGCCCCTGATAGCAGGCAGTATAATCTGCATTTTATTTCACTCATGAGCAAAATAACAAGTTACTCAGGCCTGCGGCACTCATGAGTGATATGGGGCGTGTAATATCCTTTCCATTGAGTTTCCTATTATTAAGCTTGAAATAAGGAGTTCAGAATTAACTGTGACAATGATTTTATCTAGTGTTGGCATCACCATTAGCTTTTGCAGTTTACTGCTAATAAAACTTTAAATTTGCTATTACTTCTAATAACCTTCTTGCCACCTTAGCTGTAGAAATTAGACAAAGAACCCTGCTGACATGTGGCTAGTGACATTTTCTGGAAGTGTAGAAAACTCCGATGACAACAGTGACTGTTATTTACCAAAGTATAATAAAGCCAGGCCCTGCTGGCCTTCTGCAGCCTAATTTAAAGCACCTGTTCCTGAGGCTCGAAAAGGACTGTAAAAGAACAAAGCATAAAATTTTGGTTCTGTTACTGTTGCTCTGAGCATCAGAGCTTTCTTTCATAGCAATCCAGTAGATTCTTTTTTTTTTTTTTTTATTATTTTTCTTTTTTTTAAAGATTGGCACCTAGGCTAACAACTGTTGCCAATCTTCTTTTTTCTTTTTAAGGATTGGCACCTGGCTAACAACTGTTACCAATCTTTTTTTCTGCTTTCTCTCTCCAAACCACCCCCCTCCGTACACAGTTGTATATCTTAGTTGCAGGTCCTTCTAGTTGTGGGATGTGGGATGCCACCTCAACGTGGCCTGATGAGTGGTGCCATGTCTGCACCCAGGATCCGAACCCTGGGCCGCCGCAGGGGAGCGCGCAAACTTAACCACGGAGCCAGCCCCAATCCAGTAGATTCTAAAGTAGGAAAAATAACTTGTGACTAGGCCTACATGAGTGAAATGAAATATTAAAACAAGTCATTGTCAGGTTAACCCAGAAACCCAAATGTATTCATCTGAAGCATTAAAAAGGGATGCAGTGATAGACATCTGTGGGCTTGATCACTTTCCATCAAATCTCTAGGCTCAGTCAGCCCTTCCTCTGTGATATTGGACATTACTTTTCCCCAATAATTAGGGTTATGAATGCTCTCCTGCTTTCATACTGTCAGCAGAATTAATATATATTTGGATGATGTG
This sequence comes from Equus przewalskii, assembly GCF_037783145.1. Taxonomy (NCBI): domain Eukaryota; kingdom Metazoa; phylum Chordata; class Mammalia; order Perissodactyla; family Equidae; genus Equus; species Equus przewalskii. The sequence goes on from NC_091854.1 coordinate 15,450,756, forward strand.
ACTTTGGTCATGGTAAAATATAAATGAGACAACGGACTTAGGTGTACAGAGAAAAATAGTTATAAGTCTTATGAAACATTCTTAAAGCATTTGCTTTTAATCACAGAGAAAAGAATTAGTCAGTTACCAGTTTTTTGTTTGGGAATCTGTGTTACATCTAGTCAGTTTCTGCCTGGCATGACAATTCCTTCCCTCCCACAGTTTCATCTCAGGGCATGCTGTGATATTGGACAGTTTGGTGTTTACTTTCATTGGGCAGTGTGGTTATTTGACGAGAAAGTCTGCATTCCAGAAGACTGAGAATCAAAGGGAAGCTTGTTGGTCAGTTAAAAACATGTCTTTTGTAATTATTCTGCTTTATTCCGTCTTCTTTAACCAACTCTCTTCTCATTTTAAATAACTGAATTTTATTAAGAAATGCGAGACAAAGAGGGAAGAAGTTTTTCCCCTAAGACACTCCATTGAGGATATTCTCTTTACCAGCAAGTGGGAAGTCAGCACTTCTAGCAAGGCTTTGAGCAAGATCGACTGTAAGTGGCAATAGAGCAGCCAGCAAGCTCTTGAGATTTCCTGGGCTGTGAACTGAGTTGTTTATAACTGCAGGAACAAGCTCAGACTGTTCTCAGCCTTTACAAAGTTGTGAATGGCTGCAGCATATGGCAGCACTTCCTTCCTCAAGGAACTTCATGGTTAAGCTTCTCCCTCTGGAGCACTACAATCACATCCTAAGAGAGTGTGAGCCATGCACCCATTTTTCTTTTCTCTCTCAGTCCAATGCACACTGTAGATGTAGAGGTCGTGCTACTGCTTTTTCTGAGCCTTTTTGAAATAGATAAGAGGGTATATGGGTGCCAACATGAAGTCTCACTAAGAGTCTTGAAATGGGGCATGAAAGAGATCACTAGGAAAGCAAGCTCTAAAGGAAGCACTTGGAACTAGGCAGGATATTAAATGGTATTCTTTTGACTTTCCTAGTGACCCAGGAAGTTTGTCTTATGGTTTTTGTTACAGTTCCCGATTCCCTCGCAACTCTAGGAAATGCTATCTTGGCATTCTGAGCCAGGAAGGAATAGTATCTTTCCTTTAATGAGCCAGGACTTCATTTGCTGTGAATGTGAACTATGCTTCTCACATCTGGGATTCATCTGTTCGACCACAAAATGTTGGTTAAGAAAGAAAGAATTTAGAAGAGAAAGTGATATTCAAGGCCAGCTCATTCTGAGTTAGCTGGAAATTTGGTTCTAAGAGAGAGAAAATAACTGAGAATCAGGTGAAAACTACCAATGGCTGGAGAGTGATAGAGGAAGCCCCTAGCTCCTGACCTTCATGGCTCACCCCTCAACTTGCATTCCAATCCCCCTCTCTTCAGAGCCCCATCCCAAGTTCCAGCTTTCAATCCACACGCTCTATCCCTGAAAATTCCATTTGTTTCCTGTAAGTTACAGATATGAGGCTTGGGGAAGGAGAGAAGAGGATATCCTGCTTCAGCACTGAGAGAAACTTGCTCCTGACCTGCCCCAACTTAGGGATGATGGCCAGTTCCCAAAGCATCCTTCTTTGAAAATTGTGTTTAGACTCCAGTCAGAGCCATTAGAAATTACATTGTCACTAGATGTGACATTACTCATATGAAATAATACATTTTGGATTTCTAAAATGACTCCTTTCAACAGAGTTTGAGAAAATACAATTGATTCATAAATTATTTTTGCAGAAGTACTGGTTGTGCTAATTTCAATAGATTGCCTTAGATTTTGTTACCTTTTGATAGCTACGAGCAAACTATATTTGTTGAATTCTACTTATTTCTTATCATTCAATTGGTAAACACTTTTCTAAACTCATTATTTGTCCCGTAAAACAGTACTGAAATTGTACATACTTGTCCCCAAATTGTTTCCTCCTCTAGTACCTTTTGTCCACTTGGACTATTCATCTCGATCACTGAACCACAAAAATCGATGTCTTTTGTTATATACCAACAGCTTTCAATCTGCTAATTAGGGCTAATGAGAGGGCAATTGAACTTTACTTTCCCTGTGTCTTTCTCTCTTAAACTGTGGGCTGATGGCATTTTGCAGGCTAGAAGAATGAGCAGCCTCCCTGAGCCTCATACTCTTTTCATTATGCCACTGCTACTATAGACATTTCCTTGTCAGTGTTGGCATATAGGAAGTTGAGGTGTGCAACTGTGCTTATTGCACATGCTCAGGGAAACTAATTTAAGGCAACTGGGTAGAGCTGGGCTGGTTCTAAAGAAAACCTTCAGTGTGGGATGGGAGAAGGAGTAGCTAGGCAATCCCTCAGAATTCACTTATTCTCCATGTTATTTAGAGATATTTTTGCCCTAAAAGTTAAGGTGCTAGAATTTTCTGTTACTCTGTTCCATATTATTAACTGACATGATTTCCTTTTATCCACCTTGTGGAGTGGTCAGGGTTTTTTGCTCTGTTTCTTTGAGAAATGGGAGCTTGGAGAGTTACCTGGAGAGGGAATACGGCAAGGTGGGAAAAACATGGTCATTGGGGTCAGACAACCTTGCATTCAATTTCTGCTACACCTTTTCTGTTGTTTACTTTTGTGTGTTACTGAAACACTTGGAGTTTCATTTTCCCTCATTAGTTTATGGAATGGTAGTACCCAAAGGTTTGGTGAGACTCGGAGTCAAGAGCTACATTGAGTGAGCTCAAGATCATTCATTCACCAAACTCTTATTGAAATTCTACAATGTGCCATGCATGGTAAGATGTTAGACATACAAAGATAAGCAAGATGCTGTCCATGTCCTCCAAGGGGTTCTGATCCAGTGGAGAAGATAATCATGGTAATAGAAAGCCACAAGACAATGAGATAAGCAGTGTGGTATGTATGGTGACTCCAGGAGGACAGAGGTAGGTCACCTGGCTCAGCTTACAGGACTTCAGGAAGGTGTCCTGGAGAAAGTGAAAATTAAGCTGAGTCTTAAAAGAAGGGACAAGTTAACTAAATCAAATGACAGGTGAGGTTAGGGCAACAATACTCGGGAAGCAAATGAGTAACGGCAAGTGGCCATAAAGAGAATTCAGGGAATTATAAATATACAAGTTATGGATGAGAACCCAGGATTGGGGGTAGTAGCTAGAGAAGTGGTTGGTGGAATAAGAGGTAGGAGAGAGTTAGGATCATAATTAGGAAGGGGCGGAGTCAGGGTTTGAATGTAAATTTTCTGATTTTGAATCTTATCCTCTTTCGTCACAGTCCCCTCCCAGCTCAGCGTGTGTATGTTTGTGTTTGTATGTGTATAGTCATATGTTGAAATGAGTCCTCCACATATATTTTTACCACTCTCGAAGCAGTACTTTTCTTTGCAGCTAACATGTAGATATACATTATATCCTGTTCTAATGGAACCAAAATGTCAACATCCTTTGAGAGAAGCGCTCGGCACTTCTCCAGTTCTTGGCAATTTCTAGAGAGAAATTTGAATGTCAGCTACTTTTTTGTACTTGAATTATTATAAATTTAGATTCATAGATAGGTGATAGTGGACAGATAATTTACCTATACAAGGAAGTGCCTATTACATTTGTCTTTTAAAACACAACCAATGTGTAACATAAGACCTCAATTCTGTATAGAATGTAAATATTCTAGCCCAGAAAGTCAGTTTCCTAAGGAAAGTAGACAAATTTGTGTATTTTAAGTGAGACCCATATTATTCTAATCTTCCAATCCAGGCTATTTGATTGCAAAAAGCACAGTGAAAACATCTAAGAATGAAAAAATAAATAAATACACAAAACAAAACTAACTTAGCCCATATCTAAAACTTAACAAATTCAAATATTTGTAATAAATAGGCTCCTTACAAGGGTGTGATTTTAAAAGAATAGCCTAAAGTTCATGAACATTTTAACCTTGCTCTGGCAAACATGTGACACTGATATTTCTTCCTTTATGGATACAATGCACTATTTTCAAATAGCATCTATGATTGAATGTCTTCAAAGCTAATTCCTGTTTCCTGCTGTTTTTCTTGTAACCTGGGGGAATATTTCCATAGGCTGAATTAAAAGTTTTTTTTTTTTAATGGGGTCTGTGGGGAGGTGAGGAAGAGGTTAGTCATTCCCACGGCTCCTGGGCACATTATCACAGTATTTGTCCTTGCTGCAATGTTGCGCTTGCTAAGAAGCAGAAGGCAGAGGTTAACAGATTCCCATCTCTTTTGTACTCCTTTGTTTAATTTTGTTTAACTTCTATTTCTCAAGATCTGAACAGTTTCTCCCGTGCTTTTATAGATATTCTTATTTCATACTTATAACTCCCAAAGCCAAATATCCTTCTTAACTTGGTCAGGGTACGTCACATGTATGTTAAAAGGGTTGCATTTTCCAGTTCTATTGCAGCTGAGGACCTGCAAGTATATCGCCAATTCTAAAAGCACAGAGCATACATCTAGAACAAAGCACGACTCTGTATACCGCTGTGATGGTCGTTTTCCGTTTGCCCCTCCAGATCATTCTCCAGTTTTCTCCCCAGGAGGCTGATCTGAAGGGACTGAAACTAAGTTTCTTTTCCTCTGGCTTCAGTGAGGCTCAGCCAATGGAAAGCCCTAGTAGAAGTGGGGGACATGAGGAAAGAAAAATTGGAGTATTTGTTCTCTGGTTCCCTCTCATTGGGTCATGGGTGGGCAGTGTCTGAGTTCCTCTTCCACCGGCTCCTTTTGGGCGACCCTCCCTTCAGATGCGGGCCTCACCCTAGTTCCTAAACACTCTCTCTTCTTGTCGCTTCAGCCTTGCTAGTGATTAGGAGGCTCAGAAATGCCTGCTTCCCCCTCCTTGGTTGGTGCCCCCTAACTCTGCCCACCCTTTGGGTCTTCTTTGAAACTCTCTTCAGTCACTTCTTTTGAGTGCCCCATCTGCTTCTTGCCAGAACTTTGACTGATACAAATTCCTAAAGCCAAAAACGATGAAAACAGCAGGAACAAATATCAAATTTGGGCATTGAATCAACTGAGATTTGTTTTCCTGCATCTCAATATACTGCAAACAGCAAATATATGTGAATACAAAGTACATTATGTCTGAAAAAAAGAGGTCTCCCTAGGAGTCGTAAATTATTAGTATTACACCATATTTAGCATTTGCCGGACATTAATAACATGCAACTGGCAAAATTTGCACTGAAAACTACACTGTTTTTCTTCTGTCCTGGAAGGCTAGTTTTTTTAATGTGCCAATGTTTTCCTGCAAAGATATGTACTAAAGATGGAATATCATAAGCCAACCCCAGATAACTTCAAAGCCACAGTATTGATCATTTTACAGGCTCTTCAATCTTTTCTTCAGAATACTATGGTAATGGTAAAACCCTGCCCCCCCGCCCCATCCATGGGCCAGTGCTTAAGACAAGCTTCAGTGTATAATGACTTACCGCAAACTCCATTAATGTAATTTGGGGGGTTTGTTGTGTTTTATTTTGTGGCTCATTTCTTGTTCCACACTGCCTTGGTCTCCAGTGCTGCCTTCTACCATAAGTTAGAAATGAATTTTTAAAAATAAGCACTTGTACTTTGAACCATAAAACAAAATCTGAAGCTGAAATCAAAGGAAGAAGGTAAATTACTTTTAGTGCTCTGCAAAGAAACTTTCACTTGGCTATTTCCTGTTGTTTTGAAACTCTGAAAATCAATACAGAAACATATCATATTCTGAAGGCAGGTCATCTGTGCACTAGGTGTTTTTAACAGTTGGCTTTGAAGGGGATACTTATGCCCCCTTGACATGAATCTACAGTTCTTCACACTAAGCGTCCCCATGAAACTACATTTTTGCTCGGGCTATCCATCTCAATGGTTATTACTTTTTACTGTTCCAGGCTCCCATCTTCTATTATAGATTCACTGATAGATCAATATGACAGAGGCAAGATAAAAGTCAGTTAGCTGCACATGTCTATTATGAGCCTGAAAATTCAGACACACATTTCTCTTGACAGAAACCAGGCACGTAACTGAGTCGTTATGTGTCTGGGTGGTTTTCTGGTTCTTTCTGTACAAACTTACATTTCTGGACATCTTTCTTAATTTTGAGGTCCTCATGGCCTGTCAGAGAGTTAGGAGTGAGTGGTTCCCTAGGGGCTAGAGTGATTTTAAAATACAATCTTCGCTTTTGAAAGGAGAGAACAAAACACATTTGCTGCTACTCTGAGGCAGTAAAAGGAGTGCTGACACGCTTGGTTTCTAAACCACAGGCAAGCGCACTGTAAACCAAGCTAGGGGTTCAAAGTCAAGGGAAGAATCTTTGCAGTCCTCTAGTGGGTAATGGGAGTGAGGAAAATGACTTTGGATTGGTTGGAAACCTCAGGTTCCCTCTGGCTGGATCACTTCAGCTAATAATCAGCAATGATTCGAGAAAGGAGTAGAACTCTGTCAAACATTTAAACCACTGTCCACAAGATGGTCTGTAATATCCGCCAGCGTTCACAGGGCAAGAGTGCTCGAGCAACACCTCAGAGAATGAAGAAACGGGTAGCAAAAGAGGCTGAGATTCCAATGGTTTCAGAGTTTAAGATTTTAGCTCTTATTGCAAGTTCTCATGGTTAGATAATTGACAAGAGCTATGAAACTTGAAAAGTCCACCAAAGGTCATTAGAAATTCAACTAGGAGCTGGCCCCGTGGCAGAGTGGTTAAGTTCGCGCGCTCCGCTACAGGCGGCCCAGTGTTTCGTTGGTTCGAATCCTGGGCGCAGACATGGCACTGCTCATCAAACCATGCTGAGGCAGCGTCCCACATGCCACAACTGGAAGGACCCACAACGAAGAATATACAACTATGTACCGGGGGGCTTTGGCGAGAAAAAGGAAAAAAATAAAATCTTAAATAAAAAAAAGAAAAGAAATTCAACGAACATTTAGACCTTTTAATTCATTAATTTATTGTCTCACACATGGATTTAATAAACATTTATTGTGTTCTTACTCTGTATCAGACACTACAAGGTAAACAGGCAATTAATGAAAAATATACACAGACATGACAATACATTATTTTCAGAAAGAATTTTCTAAAATCAAAAATCCAAGCACATTTATGGATCCAAAAAACGCAATACAGCATACTTCTATGGGGGAAGGAAGTGGCAGGAAGAAATGGGGATAAGGGAATAAATAAACAAATGAATGACAGTGAAAAAAGAAAGGCATTATGCAGACTGGAAATAATTCTCTGTGAACTGAGTTTGGAACAAAAACTTACAAGTCATAGGAACTCTATATGACTCCACTCATAGGTGGAAGTTAGTATATTGATCAGGAGATCTGATTGGTGGTTACCAGGGAAAAGGGGGGGTGGAGGGAGGGCACAGAGGGGGAAGTGGTGTACCCACAACATGACTAACAAAAATGTACAACTGAAATCTCACAAGGTTGTAATCTATCATAACATTAATTAAAAAAAAAAAAAAAAACTTACAAGTCATAATGCTGTGTGGTGTGGGCACACATTGCTTCTAGAAACATGGAGAGCAACACTTAGCCCAGATGGGTTTTCAAGGAATTTCTGGAGGATGAGCAGGGGGTTATCAGATGAAGAGGGGTCAGTGAAGATATATTTGCATCTATATAAACATTCATGTATTCATCTATTTTTTATTTTATTTATAAACGTATTATGAGATCTACCCTCCTAAAAAATTTTTAAGTGTACAGTTCAGTATTATCTGTCAGCACAACATTGTACAGCAGATCTCTCGATCTTTTTTACCTTGCGTGACAGCAATTTTATATTGCCCCTCCCCCCAGTATATGTATCTATTTTCAGTTTTAATTTCTCCCCTCCCCCACCCACAAAGACAAGGGAGCACTTACACAAAGGCATGAGGGAGAAGAGCAAGCAGCTTACCTCTCAGTCAAGGGGGAGAGGGGCAAGATTTCATGTGGTAGTCAGATCACAAAGAGCCTTACAAATTACACTACAAAAATTTAATTGTATCTGGAGCAAAAGGAAGCCTGTGAAATTTTTTGTGTGAGGGCTTGAAATGGTCAGGATATTTACTCACACCCATCACTCTGAGGGCAATTAGGAGGGCAGACGAGAGGAGGGTGAAAGCAGAAGCAAGTGAACCAGTCTGGAAAAAGCGATAATTTAGACAAAAAATAATGAGGGCATGAAGCAAGGTGTGGCTGTGGTGGCGGAGAGAGTGGGGATGGGAGCAGGGCAGTGGGTAGTATGACAGGCTCCTAGGTAACAAGAAATGCCAGAAGGGGAAGGGCAAGTGACAGAGCTGTGGACTGTCCATTTACTCACTTTCAAAAGATGAAGCAAGTCATGGAAGCAACCTAGGTGCCCATCAAGGGAGGAATGGGTAAAGAAGATGTGGTATATAAACAAGTAGAATACTACTCAGCCATAAGAAATGATGAAATCCAGCCACTTGTGATGACATGGCTAGAACTTGAGGGTATTATGCCTTTGAAATAAATTAGAGGGAGAAAGTCAAATACCATATAATCTCACCCATAAGTAGAAAATAAAAACAACGACAAACAAACACAAAGCAACAGTGATTGGATTGGTGGTTACCAGAGGGGAAGGGGGCACGGGGGACGACAAAAGGGGTGATTAGGCACACGTGTGTGGTGATGGATTATAATTAGTCCTTGGGTGGTGAACATGATGTAATCTACACAGAATTCAAAATATATTATGATGTACATCTGAAAGTTATATAATGCTATAATACAATGTTACTGCTAGAAAAACAAAAACTAAAATTTAAAAAAACAAAACAATATGAAACAAAAAGATGAAGCAAGTCAAACCTCAAATCTGGTTGGAAGACAGTCGGTGGACTTTAATTCAGGAGGAGCTCCGAGCACACCCGGTTTGGCTGTAGTGTACACACTGAAGTTGGCCTCTGCGTGCAAACCCTAAGAAATGACAAGGAGTATCCTTCTTTTTCACAGATTAATTTTAAGAGCAAGAAGAGCATGACTGAGTTTCATAGAAAACAAGTTAAGAAAAGGCAGAACTGGAGCTCTGTGAAAATCAGCGTCTAGTAGTGAATGTCAAAAATTCACCATTGTTTCATTTCTAAAATGTGTCAAATCTAGTCAGTAGCATGCGGTTCTAAAGAAACAACTCTAAGAGTTTTGTTTTATTTTGGCTATAAAGTATTTCCAGTCAATATTAACATTTCTATAAAATAAATGAAAAACGACCAAAGTCCAGGAATTTGAGAGGGATGGAAAAAGAGTCTAAAATAAAGACCAAGCCATGCTTTGGCCAGAGTTGGGATAAGTGTTTATATATATATTTTTTAACGGCTTTATTGAGACATAATTCACATACTATAAAAATATCCCATTTAAAGTTTACAGTCAAATTGGTTCTAGTATACTCACAGAATTGTACAAACATCACCATGATCTAATTTTACATATTTATCGCCCAAAAAGAAATCCTTCCACTCATTAACAGTTACTCCCCATGCCCCGTCCCCTGGCCCCAGCTCTAGGAAACATCTAGATTTCCTTATTCTAGGTATTTTATTTAAATAGAATCATATAGTATGTGCTCGTTTGTGACTGGCATCTTTCACTTAGTATGATGTTTTCAAGATTTATATGTCGTCACATATATCAGTATTTTATTCTTTGTTGCTGAATAATTTTCCGTCGTATGAATGTGCTGAATTTTGTTTATTCATTCATCAGTTAATGGACATTTGAGTTGTTTCCACTTTTTGGCCATTCGTGTAACACTCTTATGAACATTTGTATACAAGTTCTTGCATGGACCTAGGTTTAAATTCTCTTGGATATATATCTAGGAGTGGAATTCCTATGATTAACATTTTGGTGAACTACTAAACTGTTTCCAAAGTGGCTGCACCATTTACGTTCCTACCAGCCATGTATGAAGGCTCCAATTTCTCCACATCCTGGCTAACATTTGTTATTGTCTGTCTTTGATTACGGTCGTCCTAGTGGGTGTGAAGTGGTGCCTCACTGCAGTTTTGATTTGCATTTTCCTATATGTTTATATTTTATTTTATTTATTTTATTTATTTTTAAAGATCCTATTTTTTTCCTTTTTTTCCCCCAAACCCCCCGGTACATAGTTGTATATTCTTCATTGTGGGTCCTTCTAATTGTGGCATGTGGGATGCTGCCTCAGCGTGATTTGATGAGTAGTGCCATGTCCGCGCCCAGGATTCGAACCAACGAAACACTGGGTCGCCTGTAGCAGAGCACGCGAACTTAACCACTCGTCCACGGGGCCAGCCCCTATATGTTTATATTTTAAATCTGGTGATTCAATAATCTCTTTTTTCATTATATATAAGGCAGATTCCTTTTGCATTTTTTCAAATCTTGTAAAACTTTGTAAAAATTCACCAGTCGTCTACCAACACAATAATGATGCTTAAAAGCAGTGCAAAACTCAGGCACTTGAAACATTAAGCATCTATTAGTTCGTGAATCTATGATTTAGGCTGGGCTCAGCTAGATGGTTCTGATCTGAGCTCACTCGGTTATCTGGGGGTTGGCTGAATGTTGACTGATCTAGGCTGACTCTGACGAGACAACTCAGGTCTCTTCCATGTGTCTCCTGCCCTCTAGCAAGCAAGACTAGACATGTTCTTCCCAGACAGTGGCCAGAGAACCTAAGCAGGAGTGACAAAGTGCAAATGCTTTTCTGTGCCTTTGCTTCTGGTACAACTGCTTATATCTCATTGGCCAAAGCAAGTCACATGGCTAAACTCAGAGCCAGCAGGCAAGGAAGTATGTCCACTTCTTAATGGGAAGAACTACAAAGTCTCATGCCAAAGGGTATGGATACCACGAGGGTGAAGCAACAAGGCCATTCAAGGGATCAGCCCACAACACATGTGACACTGTCACTCAGAAGAGAGATGGGTTAAATTGGTAGGTCAGCAATCGCTGCTTCACCAACCTCCACACTAGGCTGCATGTGCTCTCAGCTTTGCTGCATGAAAAATGGATCCATTAGCTACTCTCTAGGGTTAAATATTCTGGTAACAGCTGCTCTACTTTTCAAAAATAAGAAAGATATTTAGGTGGCAAATGAACACTCTATTGTTCGAAAGCCTCTCCAGCGCCATAATGAGAAATCAACACAGAACTAGATCAAACAGCAGCAGGTATTCTGAAATATTCTGGGAAGTGTTTAAACCTGGGAGAGATGACATTAGTTAAGTATTTATAAATGTCATATCATCTGTTTTAGGAAAAGCTAATAAAATATCTTGCAGACATTTCTGGTCCTCCCCAAATTGCTTCTGTAATCTATTCTATAGAATTGGCAAATGGGGAAACAGACATATCATGGGTCAATACCAGTGAAAGGACTCTCTGCATGGATATAGGATTCACAGTCCATTAAGCTTCAGGTCTGCCCTGATGTGGATCCCTCTGATGTATTACTATTATAACCTATTTTTGTTGACTCAGTTACTATGTCAGCAAAACCAAACATTTTGGCTTGTAGCCCAGCCTTGAGCTGTCTATGGAGGATATGTTTTTGCCTTTACCACCATGACAGTAATAAGCAACTGGCATTAGTTTGATTTGCATAATTGTGTGCTTCCAACTTAGACTCTGTGTCAGTAGGAGACAACTTATTGTGATGATACCCACAGCATATTATCTGTTTTGTGCTATCAGCATTTATTTATGTAAATTCCATCATTACAAGGGGTCATTTTCCAACCTTCTACCACGAAATCACATTCTCTGCCAATAAGCAGGAAGAAAATACCATAGGAGAAGAGCTGGGCATATTTTATCATTCACAGTTGTTGGTCAAGGAGTCAGAAAGGGTATTTTTGATAGTTGCGTGCTTGTTTGTTTTTTCAGGCAAGTTTGCTTTCAGGATTGACAGATATGATGACAATCTGCAAGTCTGTTGATGGCCGTTTAGTACTAATGCCATCAAACAGACACATTCTCTTTCTCTCTCGCATACACATATACACACACCACAAAGAGTGTCCGACTCATCTAAGATTTTCTTTAAGAATAATTTATGGTCTAAGAAAACATGTTGTGTTCCCTAGATGGTGAGTCGAATGCTTTCTTTGATAAGAAGCAGAACTCTGTAATTTATTCATGCAAGAGATAAAAAGATAGAATAACTAACTAGAATATCCCACTTGTAAAAGTACCTGAAAGAATGAATAGGATCCATGTGGAACATGAGAGTTCATAAACCAAACTTCACAACTCTGTTCACAAAAAATAGCCAAGCTCAACTGTGCATTTTGTCTAGAGGTAGATTTGAGCCTTCTAAGTGTCCATGTAACCGGAGCTGTAATTTATACATTTCTTTGATAGCTGTCTCTAGTTAAGCACAAAGGGATGTCAGCATTTAACCCTACTTCAAGGAGTAACAATGTAGAAAAAAGGAAAAAAAGAAAAAAACCCAGCAGTCAACCATTTTAAATCTAGTTGACACCTGTCAAAAGGAACCCTGACCAAAAGGAGGATAATTAGAATATTACTTTATTGTGAGCTGGTAGTTCCCAGCCTACTCTGTATCACGCTTCAGGCTGGTCAGAGAAGAGAAAGAAGGGGGGAAACAATAAAAATGAAAAAAATCAGCCAGACGTCACATCTCATAATTCAGCAACCTCATCTTTAACAGTTGTCCTTGCAGAGGGTCTTAATGGGAGCTCAGCTGATCGTTCAGCTCAAAATGAACTGAGAAATGATCTTTTAAGGAGTGCAACATAAAAACTACATTTGGGAAAGTTTGTAAAGAAGAATACGCAGGATTTCCCTAGATACCTTTCCAAGCCTCAGTGCTAAATCGAGAATCAACAGACAGATATTCCACTAACCCCAAACTTCTTAGTATAATCCTTTGAAAGAGTATCCTGTCAGGTGTGTGTTTTGTTTTATTTTTCACTGAACTTTTGACACTTTGGCAGGTAGGAGGGCACTGATTCACAGGTACACAATACCCAATAGTGTGGGATGCTCTTTCCTCTTGCATAAACATTTAGAGCTTCAACTCATAACTAAAAAGTTTCTCATGACTTTTTTCCCATTCTCTCCATTTCAATTGCCCTTCTCAATAATATTTCCTTTATTCTGTATTTTATAATTGAAATGTCTTCATATAAAGCGTGGAGAATCTCCTGCCACTTTGACTTCTATTGACCACCTGTGACAAATGAAACTGAATGAGAAATAGGGGGATCCAACGGTAGGCGTGATGAGGTACTGCACAAAGCGTGTGATTACGAGCTACTGGACAGGATTTAATTCCCAGACATTTGTACTATTTATGTAACATTTGTCCATCTTTTAACATGTTGGCTCCTCAGTTTCCTCATTTGTAAAATGCAATGGAGAGATGTAAGGGTCTTTTTAATGTGATCTTTGGAACAGCACCACGATTTATGTCATCATTTGCTGGACTGCTTGCATGTGGAATAGAACCAGGAATGGAAAAGTTAGGTCTCTTGATGTGATTTCTTGTGTGGACAAGTTCTCAAAGGGAGAGGAAAAGGTGCTCAAAGAAACACAAAGCCAAGCAAACAGAGCACACGTTCTCTTAGGAATATCTCCTCAAAAAGAGTTCAAATAAGCGACTGAGGAGAAAGGCAAAGCTGGCCATGGAAGAAAAGCTGGGAGAAGCAAAGATCTGGCCACCGCTTCATGTCCAGTGGGGGAGTTATACCGCACACATGTCAAAGGGAGAAAGCAGCCTTTCTGAACAGCCCACCACATACTTAGAGAAGTGGAAGTTGAAAGGCAATGTGAAATGTTACCTAAAAGTCAGAGGGGCAGAATAGTAACACTGGGAAAAATTATACCAACCCCAAAATGGGCAAGACAACTGAAGGATGCAGTTCAAGGAACCAAGGGAGACCCATATTTGGCAGTTGAGCAAGAAGGACTGAAGGAAATGACAGTAGCAGTCAGAAAAAAGTTAATATGTTTGGCCACTGGGACTGACAGAAGCATCTGGAAACAATGAAAGGCAGAATTTATTTTTCTCTACAAGTTTTCTTTGAAAATAACTCTCCAGTGGAACAAAAATTATAATAACCATATCCTTAACATTTCACTTGTTGTGTTTTAAAAACAGATCTAAGAAACAAACATAAAATTCTGGCTTTGTTAAATAAGTGGAATTATGATGTACCAAACAATTCTTTGTGGGCTTTCTGATTTCATGAGTTCTTACTCCACTTAGAAGAAGCCTGAGGCATAAGAAAAGCTTAATGAATACTTTTCTCTATATTCCCTACAGCCGTCTTTATGCTGCTCATCCTCTTTTGGACATATGGAAACATAATGGAAGGAATGAACAAAAGACTCAATGATGTCCTTTCTTGGCTAATGACAAAGGAAAAAACCCATGCTGATCATTTATAATGTGTAATGTCCTCATATCAAAGATAACATAATCAGAGGAGAGTGGGTTACAAACTACCCAATTGACTCAGCAGGTATCACCAAAATATTTGCAGGTTGCTTGGTAACCCAATTAAAAGTCTCTATTTAAATCCCAGATCATTAGTGACTGAAAATCACTATCATTTGATGGCTCATCTCAGTCCAGTTCTTAGGGGAGATTTTCCTACATCAAAAAAAACAACAACATATTTGGCACTAATTGGCTCCCTTGGTGACAATCTCAGCCTATAGGCCAAGAATTGAGTGGACCTCGGAGGCTAAGCTATTCCCCCAGCCTGAGAGTTGGTGCTTCTCAGCACAGGCTGAAGGACACTGGTGGGTTAATATGAGATTTTTACACAGATATTAACTGTCTTTGGATAAATTGAGATGTTCTGTATAAGGATATCATATTGGTAGCAAGTTATGTTTTTAAATTAAGTTCTATTTAAGACTTTCTTTTTAAAATATCTCTCATCTCCTCCCTTGTTCCCCATTTTTACATCCTCCCCCAAACCTACAATGATTAACATGAAGAATGCTAAATTTTATCATCTCAAAATAAGAACACTGGATTAAAGACATTGATGCTACCAAAAAGATAGACCCTGATTAAAAGGGAAATTGTTTCTTCACTAAAATTAATGGGTTGGTAGCCTTGTTACTTTGCTGGACATGATAGAAACTTCTGTAGAAATGGACAGATTTCCATAGCATTCATATAAATATAAGTGAGATTTAGCATTATTTGAATGCTTTTCTGTTGGAAATTAGTCTGAAATTGATCTTTTGAGAAAATGGGTTTTCCACAGATTGTGGTGTTGAAAGTCGTAGACAAATTCAAAATCAGTGAAGAGACATAAGCGTGGGGAACATATGGTTAGGGAATATTAGATTTGCTACTAGAAATAATGTTGTAACTATGTTTGTCTACCTTGGACATTTGACTATGAAGAAGAGCGTGATACAGAGCATTGCA
Organism: Equus przewalskii; assembly: GCF_037783145.1. NCBI lineage: Eukaryota > Metazoa > Chordata > Mammalia > Perissodactyla > Equidae > Equus > Equus przewalskii. The sequence continues at coordinate 15,466,145 of NC_091854.1, forward strand.
AGACAAATGTGTCACATTTATGGTACAATATTTGACACAAAAAAGACAGATAATGAGAAACATACGTAATAGAACAAAGTTATGAAAAATAAAGTATAATACAAAGGAACTGGACTATAAAAGGGGCGGGGCTCCAGGCAGATGCCTACTATATCTTTGGTCCTAATTTTCTTACCTACAAAGCTGGAAATAAGGATATGCAACAACTCTTCCTTCAGAAGAGATTCCTTTACAATTTTCTTTCTACTGTTGTCTGCTTTTGGTGTACTGGGACGTGGAAAGTCAGTTATATTTTATCTTCAAGGTTTTTAACAAAAATTGTAAAATGACAAAACCTGCTGAATTTATTGGACTGCAGTATTTTCTAAAATGAATCTCAGAGGATTCGCTACAAGAAATATTTAACCAGATATATGGACACTTTTAGTTTCATTTGGCCACAGTGCCATGTAGGAGGAAGGTGGACATGTGGAGTCGTATCGAAAGAAACAGTGAAGAAAACTCCTAACGTTTTTGTAGCAATGAACCTCCTCAAGGCAGAAGTCAAGACCACAAAGATGCAGTGCCTGACTTGATAAAGTGCACAGGCTTCCAACCACTTACAAATCAGAAAGATTGGTTTTTTTCCTGAATTATTTTCTCAGAGCAGCAGAGCACAATAATTTCATATTTTCCACCGTTATCGTTAAATATTTTTTGAATTTGGGACCAGCGTTTCAGAATTTGTCTTGTGCAAATGATCCTTCATTCTTCCTTGTAGCTAAGGCTTTGAGGAGGGAAGGTTCCAGGCACTGCTCTCCAGTTGATTTCTGTGAGAATATGTACGATCCAGTTAAATCCTATCTCATTTTCTACAGCCGCAGTGTATATGTTCGGCTCACATTCGTAAAGATGATCCAGTTCTAGGAAAGTACTCGAATGTGTCATAAAGTCATGGAAGAGACTGTAGCAGTTATCTCAAGCCACTCTTTGGTGCATAAATTCTCTATAAAACATAGTTTACCAAGTAAGTTTATAAAATACTAGTCCCAAGAGTGTCTCAATGAACTAAAAAGTTTGGTGCTCAATTAATTTAGGGAATGTTGCATGCTATCCCATTCCATTGGAGAATAACAGACCCTCATAATGTCTCTGAGAAATCCTGAAGTAGGAGGCAAGCACTGTCTATTTGCTAATTTAGAGTCTCCTACACAATTTGATCATAAATCTATTTTTCTCTTTAATTCCTATTTACTTGTATTCTAAAGTTATTCTTTAAATAACTTTAAATAAACTTTAAATAAAGTTTAAATAACCTTAAATAAAGTTAGAGACTTTATTGTCTCTAACAAAGCCACAAGGCACCCTCTGTGCAAACACCTAGAGATTTTCAAGAAAAACATGATTTTTTTCCAGTAAATTCTTCCTCATTAGGAAGTGGAACACTTCTTTGTTGCCACCACCTGTTCATTGTTACAATGCACCCTAAAGACATACAGTGAATATTGACCTTGTGGCAATACCTTAGATATTTTAAGTCAAGGAAAGAATTAATTTTGGGGCTATGACTCTTCTCCTGCACGTTATACATCCCCAGTCCTCAGACATTCCTTCTGTGCCACAGATTCAAGAACATTCCCCATCTCTGAATACGCTTCGGTTTACTCCTACTTCTCTCAAGGGCAGCACTAGAGATGGATATAATATCCTGAGGGGCTAGAACAGAGCAGAGCAGAGGAAGACTGCCACCTACCCCATGGAGTAGTCAGTTGTTTATCAGGTGGTCAGGATTACTTGCTCTGCTTTTGCCTAAGAAGACCTGTAAGAGATGTCCACTATGGTGGGCAGAATTCTAGGATGGCCCCAGATTTCCTGCTCTCCTCATGCTCATTCCCAGAACAGTCCCTGAGGCTATGAATATGACGGATTTTACTCACAGAGATTACATTATGGCACAGTTGACCTTAAGATAGTGTGGGCCTCACATAAGCACATAAGCCCTTGAAAAGCAGAGAATTTTCTCTGCCTGCTCCTACACCAGTAAGTCAGAGATTCAAAGCAGAAGGATTCAAAGATCCATCGCTAGCTTGAAGATGGAGGGGGCCACATGGCATGGGATGTAGGTGAGGTGACCTTTAGGAACTGAGGATAGCCACTGGCTGATAGCCAGCAAGGAAACGGCCAGCAGGAAACGGGCACTTCAGTCCTAAACCACAAGGAACTGAATTTGGCCAAAAATCTGAATGATCTTGGTAGTAGATCTTTTTTCAGTACCTCAGGATGAAAACTCAAGTCAGGATAACACCTTGATTTTGGCATTGTAGGACCCTGAGCAGGGAACAGAGTAACACTGTGCTGGATTTCTGACCTACAGAACTCTGAGCAAATAAGGATATTTTTAAGCCGCTAACTTTGTAGCAATTTGTTGCACAGAAATAGAAAATGAATAAGTCCAGATGACTGAAGCTCATCATCCTTACCACATTTTGCTTTTGTATGTGCTGTATGATATATGTCAATAATGCATTTTCCATTTGCTCTGGCTGAACAGCTTTAAGTATCTCACATAAATAAATATTACTTGCATGTCTCCTTTTCTTTGCTTTCACTAAGATACTGCCAGCTTGCAGCCATTCTCTGATTCATAGATTTCCCTACAAATTCATATTTTATGGACATACAGATCTATCTAATTTTTTGTACTTCCTTTGGACTTTTTCATTAAGATATGCCCTTTCAATTTCAAATTCTAAGTGTGAGACATATGACATACTTGATTAAATATTTATAATAGCTATTTATCTTTTTCTATTAAGATTGTAAGTTTACTCTGTTGATTACTCAAACCCTAGTATTATTATGCTGATTGACCTCAAGTATTGATTATGACTTCTCCTCTCATTTGCTTTTTTCTTATGAATTCCTTGGCATCTTCTCTGCTAATATCTTTCTGACTCATGTTCTTTGTCCTTTATAATAATTGATATTAAAAATTTCTTCTTCTACATATTATCTTCAGTTTGATCAGCTCTTGTATCACTCATTCTTTCACCAGCTCTCTTAGTCCATCGTTGCAATATTTTGAGCCAAAGTTTAAGACACATCTACCTTTTCCGTGGTACTCTTTTGTATCGAAAGCTCTTCACTGCCTATAACCTCATTTCTCTTTCTGAATCCCAGCCTTAAAATGAATAAAAAGGTAGAGTTGTTACCTGGGGCCCCAAATTCTTCAGTGTTAGATCACTGTAGGATTTGTTAATGCTCTTCCTTTGGCTTTCCTTGTCCTGAGTGGATAAGCAGTGATAGATAGTAGTTAGAGGGTCTAGTGAGCCTCAGCAGCTACAGTGTTGAATAGATCCTCTTCAAGAAGTAGCAAATCCCCCAATGGACAAGCCGTTAGAGAGGAGTGCTACCATGTCCTCCTAGGTTTGTTTTTGGAAACATTAGCCATTCCTTCTCAGTCTCCTTTGTTGGCTCCTCCTGCTCTTTTGCGACTATGTACACACTTTGACTATGAGCTCAGTTTGGGCTGGAATTTAGACTTGAAGGCGAGATAAAGGACAGTATCATTTGGATCCCATGTACATGCTTGGCTGGCTAACAGAAATCTTAGTGAACAATGAAACATCCCCTTCCCTTTTGTTCTTTTAATGGAAATTAAGGAGTTATACTTTGAAAATATGATTCCAATTATCTGATTTGAAAATGGCTAGCGATCTATGTTACTAAATATCAAAGATTAACATCTGCTATAGCCTGAATGTTTGTGCACACACCCCGCTCCCATTCATATGTTGAAACCTAATCCCCAACCTGAAGGTATTTGGAGGTGGGAACTTTTGGAGATGATTAAGTCACGAAGGTGGAACTCTCATGAATGGGATAGTGCCTTTATAAAAGAGACCCCAGAGAGCTCCCTCGCCTCTTCTGCTATGTGAGGACACAGCAAGAAGATGGCTGTCCATGACCTAGGAAGCCAATCCTTACCAGACACCGAATCTGCCTGTACCTTGATCTTGGACTGCTCAGCCTCCAGAACTGTGAGAAATAAGCATCTGTTGTTTTAGCCACCAGTTTATGGAATTTGTGTTTTAGCAGCCAGAATGGGCTAAGACTGTATCTAATGGCATTTGCTTCAAATTGCCACATAGTTCCTAGATCTCAGGAAGAGCAATGGGTTTGTCTGATTCTCCAGATGACAAATTTCAAGGGAAGTTCTATCTTTGGTCTTGATATCCCGAAGAGTGATTATTGAATTTAAGCACCTCAATTAACCCTTGGTCTACTCCGATAGTATCTATCTTTTGTCACTACTATTTATTGTAATTGTTTAATTGCTTTAGTTCTGAAAACTTGAGTAATTGGTGAGTGGGTGTAGTACATGCACATGCATATAGGGGTGATTCTCTTTGGTTACCATGCTTTTCCAAATATTTTTCTATGCTTTCCTTTTTAACTATTCATTCTGAAACTCATATCTATTATTTTACTTTCCCATTATCCTATAAACTTAGTAAATACTCTTGATTTTTGCTTTATAAATTTTCACGTTAATCAGCATCTCTCTAATTAGTTCAACATTTTCATTAATATTTGCTTTGAATATCTACATTTTCCTTCAATTTCAAACCACAAAATCTGAAAATATTTCTTTAACTACACAAATTTGGCAAATTTGTGTGCAAATTCTCTTCCATCCTCTCTTTTCAATAACAATAATTAAAAATTATCAGAACATATTTATACTGCTTATAAAACATTTTTTCCCTTTCCTGTGTGCTCCATAAGAGCAACACAATGTTATTTTCTGTTATGTAGTTTAATCCTAAAGCAGGATGACAAATTAAATGTGAGTTGGGCTCTAAAATAATTAAGAAAAACATCTTATATATAGAAAAAGGGCCATTGAAGATATCTTAGAGAAAGGTCATGTTGAAGTCCACAAACCAGTATTTTCCTTCAGCATTGGAACAGACTATTGTTTCCTTAGTTGAGTTTCAGATAAAATGATTGGCATGAATTTAAGTATCATGTTCTACTGAAAATAAGTATTTTTAAATGATAAAATTGTTCTTCCCTCAGTGATAGACAATTACCGAATGGAAAGCCAAAACATGTCTTCATTTCTTGCTTGATAGGAGATTCATGCTCCTTTATTGGAATTGTGGTAAGAATCTTTTTTTTTTTTTTTTTTGACTTGCTTGCTTTCTCCTTTTGGCAAAGACAGCTGAATTTACACAATTTAAATCTGTGGATCAAGTGAATAAACGTACAGGATGATATATTGGTATGATAACCATTTGGTTTTAGTTGAATAACCTTAGAATGACGAGACAAAATAAAATATCTTTTATTTTATTTGCTCTCATGATATAGTTTAAACTTTTAACTTTTATTTTGCCCTGTGAGAAGTGAGAAAATGAAGACAGGAAAGGGAAAAAGAAAATTAAGATTTATTGAGCATATATTCTATGGCAGTAATTTTACATTTTGTATGCCATCAAATCTTCAAAATAATCTCATAAAAATGCATTATTTTACCCATTTTATGGATAAGAAAAGACTCATCATTTGTTGAAGACCATACACCTGATACATACAGATGCTTCTCTAATCTTCCAGAAAGCAGTCAGATTCTAAGGCCCAAGTTCTCTCTAGAAAGCTCCCCACCTCCTGCTCACCTAATGGCGTTCCTATTTTAAGACAATGGCTTTTAGGACAGCAGACTGAGGTTTCCAAGGCCTTGTTGACTCTCCCATAGTCCAAGTACAGCAGTTTTTATTCCTTTGTAAGAAACAGGAAATTTATTCCCTGTGGATCTGCTTTATGTGTACTCTGCTCGCAAAGAGGTCTAATGTTTTATCAAGAGCTTTTGAACTGCAAACCAGATGACTTTTTTTTTTAAAGTTACTGGAAGTAAAACGTTCTTGATATAAACAAAATGGAAGCACCTCAGACTATTGGATCAGAAACAAATTTAAATCCCTATGTTTATACTCACAATGATGTGCTATAAACGGAGCAAAGCACATTTTATTGTTTATACTTCTGAGTGCCTAAAATTAACGCCATAAACACGAGTGTGTTTTTTTCCTTAGTGCTTATCAGGTGTGTGTTTGTGTGTGTGTGTGTCTGAAGCTACCATTTCCTCTTTACGATTCATTGGTAGACTATCTAATTTAAAAAATAACAATATTTCTAGGAACTTTTTTCTACATAAATCAGCATAGTGTGTAGGCCCATGATTGAAGTTGCACTTAAATACACAATGCCAATGATTTCATGCAAAGTTAAAGATGGTGGCTTTTAAATCATAGAAGTGTAGTAGTTCAGAAACGTCAAAAGTGAACCTCCTAATTCCCTTAAAAAATAGTTGAGACTGTGGAGGAAACAAAAAGTGGTTGGCAATTAGTGAACTGAGGACATAAATCCTCTGTATAGATTGACTTCTTAATGTCACAAGTCAATTTAGAAATTATGTACAAAATAAATCTCTTTCCTCTCATTGCACCAATGTATTTAGCATAATCATCAGCATCACTGGAGACAGAGATTGAAAACTAAATTGTTCACTGTCTCCAAGACAAACCCCAAATAAGAAACTTGATATTCTGCATAAACTCTATCTCTGGAATATGCTTTTGAAAAAGCATGGTATAATTACATGTGGCGTTATAGAGACTCTTGTGTTTATAAATATTTTCAAAAGCCTTTGAAATTGTTTGTAAATCCAAAGTTTATAAATGACTTATGAAATCCGCAAATTTGCTAAATATGTTTCTGTGTTTTTGTATTATGCTCTGTGATTTTTCTTTCTATGTGCTGTAAGTCAAAGAAAATGATATACAATATGACTAGATGGGACTAAAATTTCCAAACAAAAGAAGCATCTGTTTTTCTAATTTAGTTTTTGAATTGATGTTGGTTTCACAATTGGTTACACTGCAAACAATGTGGTTCAAATGACAATAACATTGATTACAATTCTACTTTGCACTAAGAGCACTTTTCATCCACGATTGTCAACTCCCTTAACCAGCAGTAACTAAGTCTTTCAGCACCTCTGTACCTTGGATATTGTTTTACCCAATCTGAAGCAGATTGAACTGTATCTCTGGAGGAAGCTGACAGTTTTCATGAAGCCATAGATGGCTAGAATTTTATAGATTGGATTGGAAGGCTTATCTTTTGATGTACATTTTGAAATTTTGGATTAAGCTATATATGACTATGGTTTCTCCACTATGCTTATCTTTCCAACACTTTGAAATAACTTCTGGGTCAGGGACCATGGACCAGGTAAGCTTTGCCTCACATTAATTCCTCTTTTCTTTGTGCTTCTATGCAGTGTGTTCCTGCTTCCTCTCTTAGCCGGTGGAAGAGGCCATATTACAAGTGAGTACCAGGCCTCCAGAGTGTCATGCTATCATACAGACCTTTGACTTCTGATGTGGTTTCCATCAATTGCTTTAGTCCAAACTTTCACTTTGAAGATCATCTAAATATCCATATCTGCACCTTGATTTTTTAAAAATCTTTTTATATCTGTGCTGTGTCCAAATAGATTGTGAGTTCTTCAAAACAGAAGAAATTTACATTCCTTGTATTTTCGTCCAGTCATTTGGTCATTCAGCAAACACTTACTGAGTAACTACCGTGTTTAAAACAGCATGCTCAGTGCGGGCTCATAGGAACCACTGAACACATTTTCCTGGTTAAAATACTTATTATTTCAATAAGGTGAGAACTCTAAGGAAAACTCATTGGAGACTGAGTTGACCAATGTGCTCTACTGAAATCTTTTCACGCTGTAATTTGTGTCTATAATATTAGAACTTTTCCACTGTGTAATTTTTACAGTTATGATATCTTAGTCCTGATGACAACCATTTTGCTTTTTCTCTGTTGAGTGGGAATCATATTACTCTATGACCTGGAAATGGAAAGCTCTGAACCATCTCCCAAGGGTTTTGCTTTTACTGTGATGCCTCCAGTGATTTCATTAGTTTTTAGTTGTGTATTAAAATACCACTTTTGCCTAAGGTAAACTTAACGGGCATTTTTTAAAGTGACAAGAACAAAATGTTATAATAAGGTATTAAATGGAGATCATTTCTCAACAGTGAGACCAGACTTGCTTTAATGTATGCTTCATCAAATGGTATTTTATACTTCAGCAAGAAGAAATTGCCAGCTCAACTGTTTAATTACTACCCCACTGAGAAAACCCAAAATGGCCTATTACCTGATTCCTTTTCATGCCATTTTTGACATTACTCAGACATGTCAACCTTACTTGAATGGCCTTATAAGACAATGGATAACCAACCTGATTCTGGAATGAGGAACACTTGCAGCACAAAACCTGCTTTCGCCTCTAATGAACTATATAATCGTGAAGAGAGAATTTTGTCCCAAGTAAAGTCAGTTTTGCCACCTGGGAAATGGAAGAATAAAAGAGTATTTCCATAGGTTAATGTGCGGGATACTTAGAAAGGGACCTAATACAAAGCAACCACTCAAGAAATGTTAGCTAATGCTATTATAATGGTTTTCAAATAAATCAAATTTATGCTAAATTTATTGGAATAGATGAATCAAGTCATATGGGATCACAGATAAGTTAATAAATTATTCTTAACTGGTTAGAGAGCAACTGACACTTTTGGTGATTCTCAATCTATCATTATTATGCAGAGCCTCACCATGTAGTTTGATTGAAGTGACTATAGAGTCACTTAGTATCTATAAGAGACATTTAGTCATCACATCACAATACCATTATGATGTGGCTAATATGGTGTTCAGTTTACAATCGTGGAAACTGAGGATCAGCATGAGAAAGTGATTTTTGAGGGTAAAACAACTGTGAAAGGGGCAGGCCTTGACTGTAGGTGTGTTAGCTTCCACATATTGTATGCTTTCCAATAACATTCTAGTTAGCATTACCTAAATGTAATTAACAATTAGTTATTTTTATCAAGAAAGTCAAATCATCACTGCTGATCTAATATTATTAAATGTCTGTTACTTGCTCAATAATATGTAGCAGGCTTTAATGCACATTTTTGTAAACATAATCCTTCAGTCATTGGCTATACTTATTGGGCATCAACTCTGCTGCTGTACTAGCTACCAGGGATATTTCAAAGAAGATACATTCCTCACTGTAAAGAGCTTGCAATGTCACATGAGAAAGACACAAATGATCACACTATTACAGAACAATATGAGTGTCAACACAATGGATTTTTTTCCCCATTATCCCCATCTTATAGATGAAGAAGCAGAGGCTTAGTGAGAAACATAAGCAACAGTAAGACAATGATTAATGTGAAGAACAGCCTGGATTCAAACTCAAAGCTTTCTATCATTTATCCTTTTTAAAATTTCAATGTACCATGCCCATGGGCATTGTCAGCAATGGATTTCTACTGCTTAGGGGCACAACTCTTTGTGTAGCTGCATCTTGATGGGTGTGGTTCTAGACCTGTGTGGCTCTGACCTGAGGAACTGTTTAATAACATGGAATGAATATAAAATATGGCAGACACAGTTGTTTGCATACTAACCACCATTTCCCATCTTCTTCGTTATTAAAAAAGAAAAAAAAAAAAACACAGTTTTTTTCAGGTGTCTCATACCCATGCATTTCTGGATTCTCCCTAGCTCCAGCAAGTAAACCATGATTGGTGAAAAGAACCAGGGCAAGCCCATTCTCCTTGACAGTTTTGGTTTAGTCCTATTATGCAGTTCTGGCAAATAGGCTGAGAGGAGACATCTGCTGAGAGCCATCTGGATAAAAATCCATTAAAGAGATACACAGAAAGAAAGACTCCATTTTATGCTTTTCTACGTTTTGTAGCCATCTTGGGTCCATAAAAGGCAAATCAACTTACTGAGGATGACAGATCATAAAGAGAGAAAAAAGTGAGGTCATTGATGATGTCAATATGCCACTGAATTATTCAACTGTCAAACTACTTTACCTCCAGAGTTCTAAATATGTGAAATAATGAGTTTTATTTATTGCTTAAATAACTTTGTGTTGGATTTTCTCATTTTTGTAGGAAAGAAGTGTAAAAAGGTATTTTTGTGGGATTCCTCACATAAGATCTTAAAAAACATTTTCGTTTTTCTTATTTGAATTTTTTTCATGTTCCTCGTTCCTCCTGATATGATTTTTCATGACATCTATATCCTAAGGTCATATTGAAGGGTCTAAGATGAAGTTTAAACTCTCTGATTGGGTCCAACTTTGGATATCAAACCTTGATTTGTGAAAAAGGCTATAATTCCTGGGCACCTGAGACACTCAAAGACACTTATGGATTGATCAGCTTCAAAGACATCTTAATCCAGAAATGTGTTTGATTATCTAAAAGTACAGAGCAGAAGTGGGGCAATAAAGCTAATTGCGATATATAAATTTGGATGGCAATCAATGAAAAAATGATTCTCTTTTACTCAATGTTATTGCAGCCATAGAAGGCAAATGAAACTAGGTGGAAATCAAAAGATCTAAGAGAAATAATAGAATATTTTGCTATGCAGATGTGCTAAGCTGTATTGTTCTGATATTCAGTCAAAGATCTACCAGTACTGTAGGGGAGGTTGTAGAAAATAAATATGTGTTTTGTTATCATTTTTTGCGTGACTCTATAGTAGATACTTAATCTACAAAAAGATGGATGCAACATAATCTTTGCCTACAGAGTGGCTACGACATGGAGATGACAATTGGTGGACAAGTGACTGAACAGTTAACGGTTTACTGCCATAAGTGCTAAACAGAGATGTGCCATGCAGTGCGTACAGGGATGGCCTAACTGTCTGAGAATTGATGGTAGTGGATTACAATTGGGTTAGAGAAAAGAAGTTCCACAGAGAAGGAAGCACCTGATCTGAATCTTAAAGAACGCACTCAAGGAACTGCAAATAGCTTAGGGTAGCTAGAATGCATCCTCCATGGGGAAGTATGGCAGGAAATTAAGCTGCAGAGGTAGGTAGGAGCCAGATTGTGAATAGGGAAAAAATAACAAGGAACTACATTAAGGTAGTGGGGAATGGGCAGTGGAATTAACTAATTGGTCAGGTGGCTACTTATCTCATTAAATGTATCATCCAAACTGGAATAAGTTTTAGAGAGAAAGTGAGCACAATTAATAATTATGATAGATAACAGGTATAAATTGGAACTGTGTGGGGTAACTTAGGGTGGACAGCCACCCTAGTCAAATTGGAATATACTCAAGAACTCTTCATTTGACAGAATTAATGGTACATAGTGGCTGATCTCTTCTGGAGGTGGTGAGTGAGGACAAACAGCACAGAATCATCCTCAGCCTTCTGATGCAAGCAAGACTGATGGTGATTACTTTCAACAAGATAAGAAATATGGAAGAAGGGTCAGGAAGTTAGAGAGAGAAAATGAATTATGTTTTAGACATGTTGAGTTTGAGATGTTGGTAGGAAATCTAAGTAGCCGTGTCTGTAGAAACCTGAAAAGTGGATTAAGAAATTAACAGAGAGATGTTCAGTACTACAATAAAACTTTGGGACTCATTAGAATAAGATGGGAGTTGAAGCTGTGGGGAAGGTTACTTTTGCCTTCTCTCACTATATACAATGAGAGAAGATAAAAGAAAGGATCCTCATGAATAACAACAAAAAAATGGATCATATGAAAGAAGAGAATTCCATGGAGGAAACTGAAAAAAGTCATCAAAGACACAGGAAGAAAACATAAAAAGAGTGTAATGGAAGAAAAGGTGAGAGTTATTTCAGTAAGTATACTGAATGGACATCTATAGTTTTGCCAATGTGTCTCTCTCTCTCTCATCTGGAAATAGAGTTCCTTTATCTGTGAGAGCCCCATCCCCTGTGCTCCTTGTCCCTAACACACACACACACACACACACACTCTTCAGCACTAGGATTGATCATTTGATGCCAGTTATTATAGATCATCTTTCCCAGAAAATAATGATTCATTCAAGTGTAGTAATGTTACTTAAATCTATTTCTCCCAGGTATTGTAATCTTGATTGAATTGGCACATGGAGACGTGGTGGTGGGAGTGAATCATTCCAATACTAGTTTTCAAAAGGGACTGTCCATGAGATCCTGACTGAGATCCATGAGTCAGCCCTGGTTCCTCTACTTCATAAGCCCTGGTTATTTTGTCTTTCCTTAGATTCTGTGAATTAACTAGTAACCTTACAATAAACTTCCTTTCTTTTTTCTTTTGGTTTCTGTTATCTAGCATTGGTTTCTGTCTCTCACAATCAAAGAACTTCAAATGATGCTAAAATTGGGAACTGGAAGTGGAGTGTAATGGTATCTAACAAGTTGTTGGTTGAGTGGAGGACAATTAGATGCCCTGCTCCAGACAGAGAAATTGGCAGACTACTTAAAATACAGCAAAGCATGTGATCAACCTATTACCTGTTGTGTTTTGTGAATCGGACCAAGTGCTAATGAAATTGGAGTGTTAGTATACTTGATAGCAGAAATGTCAGGATGCTGGAATGTAAGGCTTCTTAGTGTAGTCTTCAACATAGTTCTACAAAAAGGAAATATTTCAGTCTGAGCTGGTTCATGTGGAAGCAGAGAAGTAAGGCAATGAGCCTGCCCGAGGGAGGTCATTTATGACTTTGACTAGGGGTTTCAAGGTGGTTGAATGTTTGTTAATCATTCCTTTTGTTGAACGGAAGAGTCAGATTCTCTTCCCCCATGAAAATGAATGTAAACCTACACAGGAGCAAGACTTGGTGGTAGAGAAATTTGCAAACAAAAAGGAGCTAAAGAAGGTGATGAGGCGAACTGACCACCTCTTCTTCTACCACAGACCTCCTGCTGTTTAGCTTTTGCTTGATAAACAAAAATTATTATCGCTAATGTAAAAGAAAGAAAGCCACTGGTGTATGGTCTAGTGGCAAGTGGGAATATCAGATTGAGTGCTTTAAAATTGCTGCCTTTTGCTTAGCATTTTTCCCCTAAGGTAGATACAAGACAGTACTTAGGTTCATAGATCTTGACTTATCAAAAATTCTGAGTTTGTGGGGCCGGCCCCAGGGCCAAGTGGTAAAGTTCATGAGCTCCACTTTGGTGGCCCAGGGTTTCGCTGGTTCGGATCCTGGGCGCGGGCACAGCACCACTCGTTAGGCCACGTTGAGGCGGTGTCCCACACGCCACAACTAGAAGGTCCCACAACTAAAATATACTGCTATGTACTGGGGAGATTTGGGGAGAAAAAGCAGAAAAAAAAAAAAGAAGATTGGCAACAGTTGTTAGCTCAGGTGCCAATCTTTAAAAAAAAATAATAATTCTGAGTTTGACTACTAACCTAGGAGTCACAAAAATACAAATAATCCAGCAGTTGTCTAAAATCATGAGGAAGTTATATAGCCAAGGAATCCCAGAGCCTGGTAAATAGAGGCTTGTATTTGCTCAATGCCTGCACCATTTCCTGGTTCCCAAACGCCAACCACCAGGAATTGATCTGCAGAAACAGAGAATTCTCCAAAAGGAAAATACTCTCCATTTTCCCTCCTTTATGAGGCAATAGAGGGCAATGGATAAGGTAAAGCCAAACTACAGCCAGGCCACTTGACCAAGGAGCTCATTCCTCTGCCAGGGCAGACAGACTTGGTTATCCTTGACCGTCAGGGCATGCTATAGGTGCTCACCCATTTCCTCAAATACATCACAATCTCTTTTGTATCTGTGACTTTGTATACTGCCTTCCCTCTGAATATCTCTTTTTCATGTGATTTTCCAAGACAACCCTGTGCATTCTTCAAATCCCAGCCTATACATTTTCTTTCTCAAGCCCACCCCTCCCTCATCGCAACTCCCTGCTTGGATTCGCTGCCCCACTTTGTGCTCCTGCTGCAGCTAGTGCATTCCTAGACTTCCTTCACTTATTTTCTTTGGCTCTGTGGTCCTTCTTTCCATCATGAAATTATGCATTACTTTAGGTCAGAGTAAGTTGCATTTCCCTTTGTTTTTTCAGGGCTTAACCCAACATCTGCCTTCAAAATTACAAATTACAAATATTATTAAGTGCTCAACAAACACTCTCTGAATGCATGAAGAAATCAATCAGTATAGACTATTCACTCAAGAAGATTTACTGTGAAAGCAATGAGTGTAGAGTGGGGACTCAATAATGAATGTGAGCATTAATTAAGCCCTTACCATGTACCAGATACTCTTTTATGGGGTTTATATTTCATTAAGTCATTGACTCTTCAAAACAATCCTCTTTAAAGCAGCTACAATTATTATCCCCAGTTTACTGATGAGGAAACTGAAGAACAGAGAAGTTAATAACTTGTCCTAAATTATACAATCCATGAGTGCCAGAGGAGAATTTAGCCCAGGTAGTCTGACTTCTTACCCAGTTTGATAAACCACTACTCCAAACTGCCTTTGTTGAGCATGAGAAAACTAGATACAAAATCCACTTATTTTTCAAATGTTCATTTAAACGTTTACTTGCAAACCAGCAGGGAGTTTCAGTTTTATCCAACTAGCTTTTTAGTGCTATCTAGACTTTAGGGAGCTTAAAACTTAACCTGTTGATTGGATTCTAGAAGACCAAAGTGCCTTTTGAATTATGTCTGACATATATGGAAATGCCAAAGCAAATCAGATTATAAATCAGGCAAATATTGCCACGAGCACTTGTCTGAAGGTAGTGACTTTTGACTGTCATAGAAATATTTCAACGGTGATTACATAGACATTTTTCATGATTATAGCACAGGTGGTTTTGCAAACTAGGTAAACTTGGCTGTGTTAACTGGCTATTGGTTCTTTCAACTAAATTTTTGATTGCATAATAATAAAAACCCCTAAAGGTTCATATAGTTTTAAAGTAAACCAAACTAATTAGCAGCAAATTAATTTGAATTTATTGGTTGGATTAAACTGACGTTAATTACTGTCATTTACTTTCTGACTGTATATGCCTCCAATGCTTCCCCTGCGCTCCACATCATTTTGAGCTAATCTTTTTTGGTAAAATGTCTCTTGAATTGTAAAAGAAATGCATATTTTCCTTGTCAAAAACTATGATGTAGATAAGAATTGACATTTTGAGATATTTTCTTCCAATCTTTAATTTTGTAAATTTAGAGTTACAGCTATATCGATAGACGAATGTATTTAGATAGACATAGATACAGTGAAGGTATATATTTTTAGACAATATCTTCAGTTTTCATTTAAACTAAAAATTTTCCATGTTATTAAGTACTTTTTAAAAGCTATCAAATAGAGCATTCTATGGGTACCTCTTAATTAATTCTGCTATTCCTCTACTGCTGCACATTCGAGTCATATTCAGGATTTATTTTAATAACCGGATAAATGGTAAAATTACTATGCATAAATCTTTGTTCATGTTTCTGATTATTACTTGGGGATTATTTTTTATAAATATAATTACTAGGCCAAAGAATGTGCAAGTTTTAAGGTGTACTTTATATGCATTTTAAAATTGCTTTTCAGAAAGATTGTCCTAAATTGTTGCCTACCAGAAAAGTGTGACAATGTCCATTTCATATCCTTGTCCACAATGAGAAATATGATAAAAAACTGCTAATTTGGAGAGTAAAAATTTTATGACATTCATACTTTTATTTGCATTTCTTTATTTGTGAGTTGAATTTTTCCATATATTTATAGCCTACTTGCATTTTTTCTATAATGTTCATATCATTTATGGGGTGTTTTTCATATTGATTTATGTGTGCTTTTTTGGTGGTATGGCTATTAACACTTTGTTCATTATTTTTGTGGCCACTGTTATTATGACTTATTTTAATCTCATGTATATATTTTGGGTTGTCTTAAATCTTCCCCTGCTAAATGTTTTGACTTTATTATAATATTTAATCAGATAAACCACCTGAGTTATGTCACTGAAATCGCACCAATAACGTGCCAAATAGTTAAAACATTGGCAAATAACTAGACAGCTGACTGAATTTTTCATCTTTCTTGTTAATAATATCAATTTCCAAGTCTCCACATTAATATTTAGGATATAAGTGTTTAGAATGAGTAAATACTGATTTAAAATTAAAGAAATTGACCAAGTGTGTTCTTTACTGATTTTATATTGCAAACATTCCGCTGGGCACAGAGATGAAAATAAGGTCTGACCTTCAGTTTTCTGCTCTAATCATTGGCTTTATTCAGAGAAAATTCAGAGCAATTAAAATGCTATCAGTTGCAAGATCCCATATAAGCAAATCCTGCGGCTCTGATTTATTTGCTATTCATTTAAGGGTGTGATTCTGCTCTAAAGGGTTTCACAGTTGCCGGAACATTTGCAAATCTCTAATCTTCAACCTATAGAAATTATTTTTAAATATGCAAAATATAGGCACTTTTGAATTTTGGAGAGAATTAAATTTAGTTGTATAAACTATTAAAATTATATTGTAAACTGGGCAATAATTTCATTAGCCTGTTACAGAGAGATTAATGAAATACATGACAAAACCAAATGCACTATAATCTAATTAAATATGATTTAACCTCCTCAGCATTCATATTTATTGCTCTTACATATTATTATTGTTTACATTTACATATACGTCATTGTACAATTGCAAAGTTAAGACTTTAACCTGGTCTAGTTTAAGTGGCAGATATTTTTGACTAACTGCTCATTTTCAGTGTATACAAAAGATATCTGAACCCAAATATCATGTTGTCCTTCTCAGTTCATCTTTCAGTTAGACTCAACATTATAACAATCCTGTGTGGCTGTGTGGAAGAAAACATTGGAAAAGACTGTTGATAAGGCTTATGAATATTGTCAAATCTTTCTTCACTGGAATAATTAATCATCTCCTGACATAACAGTAATACACTATGAAATATGAGATTTTGGTCATGCAAAATAATATTTCATGCACTAACAATACAAATAATATAATTTTAGAATTTATAAATACATTGTATTTATGTACTTATAATACAATAATTTTTTTGCAATTATGTTTAGAACTAAATGAACATAGTCTTTAAAGCAGGAAAAATGTTCAGAGCATGTGTAGTGCTGTGCTCAGCACTCAGTTGTTGAGCCAATAAAAAATGACACAATGATAGTGTAAATGCTGTTGGAAAGTTTGGGGCTACATTTGTTAGTACTGGACATTTGAGATGTGAGGTCAATAAGCTTAAGCAACTCAAACCTGTTTTCCTTACTTAATCTGGCTGCCTAGGCAGGTACCTTCTTTATCCTCACACCTCCATGAGTCACATTCCCAAATCTGCGCCCTTGAAGCAAGCAAATGATCTTTTCTCATTCGGTAGCATTGTTCTTCCTCAAAGATGCACCTTCTCCTTTCCCATCACCCGCACTGGTCCAGTTCAAGATCTTAGTAGCTCTCACCTAGACTGCTGCAGCAGCTTTCTAAGTGGTCACTTTATTTCCAGCCTCATTTCTAATAGGTACCAGATTTGTTTATTTAAAGCAGAAGTCCAGCCGTAGTATCCCCATAATTTAAACTCTTCAGGAAAAGCTGGAACCCTCATACATTGCTGGTGGGATTGTGAAATGGTGTAGCTACTTTGGGAAATGGCATGGCAGGTTGTTAAAAAGTTAAGCATGAGGCTGGCCTGGTGGCATAGTGGTTAATTTCACACACTCTGCTTCACAGGCCCGGGGTTTGTGGGTTCACATCCCAGGTGGGGACCTACACACCACCCATCAAGCCATGCTGTGGCAGCATCTCACACACAAAATAGAGGGAGATTGGCACAGATGCTAGCCTAGTGACAGTCTTCCTTAAGCAAAAAGAGGAAGATTGGCAGCAAATGTTAGCTTAGGGTCAATCTTCCTCACCAAAAACCAGAACAAAACAAAAAAAAGTGTTAAGCATAAATTTACCATATGACCCAAAAATTGTATGCAAAACCATATGTTTTTGCAAAGAGTTGGATGTGAATGTTTATAGCAGCATTATTCGTAATGACCAAAAATTGGAAACAATCCAAATGTCCATCAACTAGTGAATAGATAAATTATAGTATATCCTTACCATGGAATATTATTTGACAATACAAAAGAATAAACATCGACACATGTTACAACATGGGTGAACCTCACAAACCGTGCTAAATGAAGGAAGTCAGATGCAAATGACCATATACTGTATGATTACATTTATGTTAAATGTCCAGAAATGGCAACTCTATAGATACAGGAAGCAGATTAGTGTTTTCCTGGGCCTGGGGAAGGAATGCAAAGTGACTAAAATGGGTATGAAGTATATTTTGAGATGATTGAAATATTCTAAAAATAGGATTTGGTTAATATTGCACAACTCTATAAATTTAGTAAAAATCTTTGAATTGTATGCTTAAAACAAGTGAATTTTAAGATATGTAAATTATACATTTTAATAAAACTATTTAACAACAAAGAAGGAGGAGGCTATGCATATGTGGGGACAGGGGTTACATGGTAAATCTCTGCATGTTCCCTTTAATTTTGCTGTGAATCTAAAACTGCTCCAAAAGAATCAGTCTCATTGAAAAAGAAAAAAACCAACATAAAAAGGAATACGGGGAATTTTTTTAAAGAAAACAAAAGCAGAGACACTTGGAGTGAAATAAAAATGGAAAAATGTCTAAAAGAAACAAAAAAACAAACAATCCGCCAACAAAAACAACAAACTCTTTAAGAGCTCCTGATCCCAGGATCCAGCCTAGGCTCCGCCTACTGCTCCCAGGATGCTCTCCGTTCTTGTCTCTTGCCTACCTCTCTGCTCATATCTTATTGTTCCCAGTGTCACTAAGTGCAGGTTCACCCTGCTATCCGAAAGTTTGCTTTGTGCCACCTTGCTTTTACGAAAGAACCTACATTAGAACCTGTTTTCGCCAACAGAAAGAAATCCGAAGATTTTCGCTTTTACGAAAAAAGGCAAAAAGTGAAAATAGCTTTCAGTGTTTGTTTTGCAGCTAGCTGTTACAGAGGCTAAGCAGTCAAGCATGCTGTCATACTCAAGCCTCCTTCATCAGCCACGGCAGACAATGAACCATGACCTTTGACACTGAGGCAGGAAGACATGGGCGAAGGTGTAGAAATTGGTGACCTGCCTGCCCTGATGGATCCAGACGATGATGATGAGATGCTAATAGATGACCCTCTTCCTCTCTCACCTAGCCCCTCGTCTCCTGTATCTCCCAGCACCCCAACCTCCACTGACTCAGCCTAACACACCATCATCCCCACCACCACTTCTCAGCCTTCCAGTGTGCTTGCTGTCTTCCCACTTCTGGTAAGTGAAACTATACTGTTCACACATTATTTCTACTTTATATAGGGTGTGTATTTATCATATCATTCCTGCTTTTACTATATGTTAGTGTTATTTTAGGTTTATGTGTTATTTGGTATGATTTGGTAGGTTATTTTTTATTTTTTTTATTTTTTTTGCTGAGGAAGATTCACCCTGAGCTAACATCCTTGCAAATCTTCCTCTATTTTTTAGTGTATGGACTGCTAGCACAGCATGGTTTCTAACAGAGTGATGTAGGTCTGTGGGCGGGAACTGAAGCCACACTGCTGAAGCGGAGCATGCTGAACTTAACCACTAGGTCACCGAGACTGTCCCAGTAGGTTACATTTTGAGTCTGAGAATGCTCAAAAATTTTTCCTATGTAAATGAAAAGTAATCACTTCTTCACTAATTTAGCCATTGCAGGTTACAAAAGGTTTCCTAGGAAGCTCTACTTTGAGATAGTGGGGGAAACCTGTAAACTCTTACAGTATTACCTGTAGTTCCTTGTGCACTATAGGCTATTTCTTTTCTCTTTTCTTTTAAGGAGTAGGAGTTAAACTTTTTTTTTATTGAGGTCATAATAGTTTATAACATTATGAAATTTCAGTTATACATTATTATTCATCTTTCATGATACATATGTGCCCCTTTACCCCTTATACCCATCCCCAAACTCCCTTTCTCTCTGGTAACCACCAGTTTGATCTCTTTGTCTATGTATTTTTTTAACTTCCACATATGAGTGAATTGATATGGTGTTTGTCTTTCTCTGTCTGGCTTATCTCACTTAACATAATAGCCACAAGGTCCACATATGTTGTTACAAATGGCACTATTTTGTCTTTTTTCATGGCTGAGTAGTATTCCATTATGTATGTATAGCACATCTTCTTTATCCATTCATCAGCCGTTGGGCACTTGGGTTACTTCCCTGTCTTGGCTGTTGTGAATAATGCTGCAATGAACATAGGGGTGCATAAGTCTCTGAATTGTTGATTCCATGCTCTTCGGATAAATACCCAGTAGTGAAATAGCTGGGTCATATAGGATTTCTGATTTAATTTTTTGAGGAATCTCCATGCTGTTTTCCATAGTGGCTGCACCAGTTTGCATTCCCACCAGCAGTGTATGAGAGTTCTCTTTTCTCCACATCCTCTCCAACATTTGTTATTTTTTGTCTTGGTGGTTATAGTCATTCCAATGGGATTAAGGTGATACCTCAGTGTAGTTTTGATTTGCATTTCCCTAATGATTAGTGATGTTGAACATCTTTTCATGTGCCTATTGGCCATCTGTATATCTTCTTTGGAAAAATGTCTGTTCATATCCTTTGCCCATGTTTTGATCAGGTTGTTTGCTTTTTTCGTTGTTGAGTTGTCTGAGTTCTTTATCTATTTTGGAGATTACTCTTTGTGCGATATTTGATTTGCAAATATTTTCTCCCAGTTGATGGGTTCTTTCTGTTTTGTTCCTGATTTCCTTTGCCTTACAGAAGCTCTTTAATCTGATGAAGTTCCATTTGTTTATTTTTTCTTTTGTTTCCCTTGTCTAAGCTATTTCTTAAGTCTATGCCTTTGCTCACTCCCCTATACAGGAAATGTCACTCCCCCCACGACCCCATTCTAACTCCTTTACCAAGCATGTTTCTTACTCATCCTTTAAGCCTTAGCTTATGTTCCATCTACACAGAAACTTACCTTGGCCTCCATGTTATCCCTCAAACTCCCACCTCAGAATGAAGTACTCTCCCTAATGCTCCCAAAATGCTTCCAAATACTGAGCAATACTCATGTATACAGCTGTTTGTTTGTGAGTTTGCCTCTTTCTTTAGATTCTAAGTTTACCAATATTATTTTGGTGTCTTTAGAAGCTAGTACAGTACTTGGTACCAAATAAGTGCTCAAAATGTTTGTAGAATAATGAATTAATATATTCATGGCTACTAGAGATTTCAGAATCAGTATTTATGGGGCATTCTCATCCAACCTGACATGAAGTATTTTTTTCAACCTTATTTTTGGCAGCTGAATTGCAGGAGAGATGACATAATGACATCTACATGAGATCACAGGTTAAAATATTTCATTTATGAACTCATATCAGTTCATGTTTTCCAAAATGTGAAATGGCAATCTTTTGACCAAATTCATCACTTGCAGATAGGGTGGATCAAGTGTGTGCGTGTTGTGACTGGTGACTCGCAATGATGATAGATCACACTGCCTAACAGGCTGTCAGTTCCTGACATGATTTACAGTTCACAATAGAGACCACAAGGGAAGATGGAAGGCCACTTGGGGACCACCTGTTACAGGTGAGGAATGCAGTATGATTTTCAGCTGTTATGAAATCACCTCATCAGGAGGATTTGGAAGCCAGTCAATAGGCAGTGAGTAAACAAATATGTCAGGCAAACTAAGCACCATCAAATGATGGATTTCAGACATGGGAGTTCAGATAAAGCTAGGAGTTTCACACTGCTTCATTTAGTATTACTAGAACTGTGTAGGGGATTGTGGCATTACTAAATTCTGCTGTACATAAAAATGAAGCCACAAAAATGAACACTATTTCCTGGGGCAGTAATATCAAGCTGATATCATTCTATACAGTGTAAGTGATTTGTTTGTTTCAAGGCTCTAAGGATTATGATTGAAAAAAAATCACATAGCAAATGTTCTAATACAAACTGTGAGCAGAAACATGTTATTTATTCATAACCATACAAGCAAATATAATAAGGAAATCTTTTAGGAGAAGATAGAAGGAAGAATGCGTAGCCCTATGAATTTTTGGTGTGGGCTTGCAGATCGTTGGGTAGAATTCCATGTGGGGCTATTTCAGATTTGCAGAGAAGACAGTGACGTCTTCCTAAAAGTGCGTGGAACGTCATAAAAATGCAGAAAGTCTGGCTACACAAGGAACTGGAGCTTCCATTGGTTGCAGCATGGAAGTTTAATTGTTCTTGCTCTGGTTTTAATTTAAAAATTTTTTAAAGAACTCAGGAAGCAATTAAAGATGGCAGAGTAAAGACATTTCTGCCCTGTTCTTTGAAACCATCTTAAAACCAACACACAGAACAAAGAAGCAGAAACAAAAACTTGGAGGGCTGCCAAAGTGGTGTGAAATTTATATCTGGGTGAAATGAGGAAAGCAGCAGGAGGTGTGTTCCTCCATGTTTGCAGGAAGCAGGCAGAATTATCCAAAGGTAAGCTGCACTTTCGGAAAGGTCGCATCAGTGACCTCTTCCTTGGAACAGCAAGGGCTCAGTTGCTTTGTGGAATGTGGGCTATCACTAACCCTGTTGAGCAGAGAGGAATGACAGGGAAGGTGGAGCTAAGTTAAGTGCTTAAATATCATCTTTGGAAAAAAAAAAAGGGCAATCAGCCTAGGTGGGTAGAAGGGAAAATGTGAATGGCAAGCAATCTTTTAGTTGATTATCTGGTACAGAAAAGTAATGTAAACTCCAAATCATCACTCAAAATCTGGCAGCCTACTTTATTATGAGATACGGAAGGTATACTCTAACCCAAAAAGAATCAAAATCAAAATCCTAGGACAGCCTTTTGTTGGGAAACATTTCAAGAGAAGGGATCTGAATTCAAGCTACCTGAATATCCAACTCCCTCCACTGATGCCCTTTCTAACATCATCCTCTCATGCATACTTGGCCCAGGGAAAAACAGTAACAAGAAAGACAAACAGAAAGAAAGCACATGAGAGATACATAAAAAAATTCTGGAAGAGAAAATATAGAAAAAAGGTAAGAACATATCAAAAATATGAAAATTATGAGAAAGCTCTTCTCTGAGAATCCAAAGGTAATTTGAAAAGTAAAGTCTTCTGAATATGTATAGTAGTAAAGGTAACTACCAGATCTAACAGCAGAGAATATACTTTCCAAATGATATGACTAAAACACGTGCACACAAGAAACACAGATGAATAAATAAATAAACAAATAAATAAAATTAAACTATTAAAAGTATAACATGAAATAAAACACTAGAGCTAATTGTTATGTCAGTAAATGCAAGTGGGATAAAATCACCCGTTAAAAGTAAAGGACTTTCAATTATGATCAAAAAGTAATATAGGTCCTATATATGATATTCATTGAAAATTAAAATAAGGGCTGGATGTAAAATACAGGTTAACAAATTCAAACTGAAAGCAAGTAAGGATCTTTTTGTCAAAATTATAGAAGATCTAATTTTAGGGAAAACACATTAAGCTATCAAATAAAACACAGAATAATGAAAAGATCAAAATCCACAATCAAGATTCATTATGAATCTCCATAAATTAGCATATTATCAAAATTCAAAATGCCAAAATTTCAGCAAATATAACCAATAGGCAGAAAATACAATATTAGGAGCAGACTTTAATTAGCCTCTCAGCCCTTAACAGATACATTAAACAAATATTAAGTAATGTTTAGAGGAAATGAATAACACAGTTGAAATAATTATTCTTAATAGACAACAAAATATATACTTACAATTAGAATAGAGCCTTTTTTCAGTTGCCACTGAAAATTTATGCATTGATCATGTTTTATGCCACAACGAAAACCTCAGCAAATTCCACCAAGTAGATCTTATATGCACCACACTTCAAAATCATAATAAAATAGCATCAGAAACCAGTAATATAGAAAACACACCTTAAACCACATATAAATTAAAATACATGTTAAAACAACATGGGCAGAAAAATCAAAATTTATGTTATAGAATAAGTAGGAATATTAATTATAAAACTTTATGTCTATCAAATTTTATAAAATAGGTATATTTCCAGTGCTCAAAGTAAAATATGTTGCACCAAATACTCATGTTACTGAAGTAGTAAATAAATGAATAAAATCTTAGTATAAGAGATAATGTCTAATAAAAGCAATAGATAAACAGAAATAATAAATAAATGAAGTTATATAGGGTGAGATAAGCTAATATTTACTATGGGGATATAATAAAATAATACATAAAACTAAGAGCTATTTCTTTGGGATGAAAAATTCTATAACAGAAAATAGAGTTATCTATCAGATAAATTAATTACTGCAAAAAGAAGAAAGTCAGATTCTCAAAAAACAAATTAAAAATGGATGTATAATCACAGATACAGAATTATAGAATAGTAAGTTTCTAAATGCCATACAAATAATTTTTTAAACCTGAATGAAATAAATGATCTTCTGCGAAAACAATCTGTATGATGCCAGAGGATATAGAAAATCTATAAAGGCTGATTATCCCCTAAAAGGACACCAAATCAAATAGCCTCACAGGCAAATTATATAAAAGCACCAAGGATAAGGAAAGGTATTAGAAGGAAGAGAAAGGAAGAGAGAGTGAGAGCAAGAGCAAGAAGGAGATGTAGAGAACGGAAGAGAAGTTTCCAAATTCCTTCTGTGAACACCATGACCTTGATGCTAAGACCTGGAAAACAGAGCACACACACACACAAAACTAACAAATGGCACATATGAATAATGCCTCAAAAATTCTAAAAACTACACTGGCAAATAGAATCCAACAGCCGTTTAGAAGAATCATATGTCATGACGAAGAAATGGTTTTCTCTAGGAATGCAAGAAGGGTCAATAATGGGAAACCTTTACATCTAATTTAGTGTAAAAAAGAAAAAATACGCATAATAAAATTCATTATTAGCTAATACATGGAAATTTCCTTAACGTGCACACACGTATACACACAAAGATACAAGTCAGCTTCATCCTTACTGATGAAACACTAGAAATACTCCCATTAAATTCAAGACAAACACAAAACCCAGAATTGTGAAAAAATAGATTAATAAATTCAAGTACTCAAATATCATATGGTCATATCAACTTAGGCAGCAAAAGTATTTGAAAAAATCCAACGTTCGTTTGTGATCAAAACTCTCAAAAAGTTAGGAATAGAAGTGAACTACACAACTTGATAAAGAGTATCTATAAAAACCCTACAACTAACATCATAATTAATAGTGAAAGACAATGCTTTCCCTCTAAATTAGAGGAATGTAAGGTAACGATATCCATTCTCATTTCACCACTCTTGTTCAACATAATACTGGAAATTCTAACCTATGCAATAAGGCAAGGAAAATAAAAGGCATATAGATAGGAAAGGGGAAAGTAAAACAGTCCTCATTTACATGATTATGTGGAAAATCATTAGGAATCTACAAAAAAAAATTTAAACACTTCTAGAGCTAATATGAGTTCAGAAAGGTCTCAGGTTACAAGACCAATACAAAAAAATCAATTTCATTTGGGGCTGGCTTGGTGGCATAGTGGTTAAATTGTCACGCTCTGCTTCTGCGGCCTGGGGTTTGCCAGTTTGGATCTCTGGTGAAGACCTACGTACCGCTTTTCAAGCCGTGCTGTGGCAGGCATCTCACATATAAAGTAGAGGAAGATGAGCACTGATGTTAGCTCAGGGCCAGTCTTCCTCAGCAAAAAAGAGGAGGATTGGTGGTGGATGTTAGCTTAGAGCTAATCTTCCTCAAAAAAATAAAATCAATTTCATTTTTGTATATTAACAATGAACATGGGAAAAGAAAAATTAAAAACGGAATACTATTTACAATCACTCCAAAGAAAATGAAATACTTAAGTATAAACTTAAGAAAACACGTACAGAATCTGGATGCTGAAAAAAATGAAATGCTGAAAGAAATCAGAGACCTAGAGAGATATACTGTGTCCAAGGAGGGGAAGACTCAACATGTTAAAGATGTCACTTCTCCCCAAATTGACGTACAGATTCAACACAATTCCTATAAAAGTACTAGTAAATTTCTGTAAATGTAGACAAAATCATTCTAAAATATATGTGGAAATGCAAAGGAACTAAAATAGCCAAAACCATTTTGAAAAAGAAGAACACCGTTAGAGAAATCAGTCTCATTACATAGGTACAGTAATTAAGATGGTGTGACATTGGCAGAGGGATAGATACATAGATTAGTGGGACAGAATAAATATCCCAGAAGAGGTACACACAAATATGCCCAATTGATTGTTAACAAAGGTGCAAAGGCAATTCAATGGAAGAAGGATAACTTTTCAACAGAGCAATTGGACTTCCCTTGACAAAAAGTGACCCCCAACCTAGACCTCACCTAAACCTCAACCTCAACCTAGACCTCACCCCTTACATAAAGATTAACTCAAAATTGATCAGACACTTAAATGTAAAACATAAAACTAATAAGACTTCTAGAAAAAATCATAGGAGAAAAATCCTCAGAAACTATGGCTTGGCAAAGTGTTCTTAGAAGCATGATTTATAAAAAAAAAAAAGCATAAAAAATGAATAAATTGGATCATCAAAATTAAAATTGTTTGCTCTGTGAAAGACCCTGTGAAGAGTATGAAAAGAGAAGCTATATATTGGGAGAAAATATTTGATAATCACGGATTCAACAATGGAGTAGTATCTAGAACATGGAAAGAACTCTTAAAATACAACAGTAAATAAAATAAATTAGAAACCTTTAGATAATGGTCAAAAGATATGAAGAGAATTTCACTGAAGAAGATATAGAGATGGCAATAAGCACAGGAAAAGATGTTCAAGATCATTAGTCATTAGAGAGATGTAAATTAAAACCACAATGAGATATCACTATATACCTCCTAGAATGATAAAAGATAAATGTAACACCAAATGCTGGTGGGCATACCAAGAAGCTGGATCACTCATTCATTTCTGATATGAATGTAAAGTGGTGCAGCCACTCTGGAAAAATCTATGGCAGTTTCTTACAAAACTAAGCATGTGCTTACCATTGACCCAGCAATTTGCGCTGGTGAGCATTTATCCCAGAGAAGTGAAGACTTATGCTCATGCAAAAACCTGGACACAATTGCTCATATCTGCTTCATTTGTAGCAGTCCAAAAGTGAAAACAACCCAAATGTCCTTCAATGGGTGAGTGGTTAAAAAAAACTGTCACACATCCACACGGTAGAATATGACTCAGCAACACAAAGGAAGGAACCATTGATACACACTTACAAGGATTTCAAGAGAATTGAGCTGAGTGAAAAAAGGCAATCGAAAAAGATTTCATACTGTATGGTTCCATTTATATAATATTTTGTAAATGGCAAAATTAGAGGGATGGAGAACAGATTTGTAGTTTTCAGGGGTTAAGCGAGAGGTAGGAAGGTGGCTGTGGATATAAAAAGGTAGCGGGACGGTCCTTGAGGTGGAATGGTTCTGTAACTTAACTGTGGTGGTTTTCACACAAATCTACCCATGTGATAAACACACACACAGGCACGTGAGTGAATGTCAAACTGGTAAAATCTGAACAAGTTTGGTGAGTTCTATTAGTGTCACTTTCCTAGTTGTGATATTGTACTGTAGTCTGCAAAATGTTACCAGTGAGGGAAACTGGGCGAAAGGTATATGGAATGTCTTTGTCTTATTTCAACTGCAAGTGAACCTACAATAACCTCAAAATAAAGTTAAAGAATGTCACCATGGTTAATGAAACCAAAAATAAAATGGAAAGGAAAACAACAAGCTGAAAAAACTGGCAGGGCATATGATGTTGGGCTCATCACTTCCAACATATTAATTTTAAAAACAGTAGAAAATGGGGCCCGGATTATGGACGGATCATTCATAGAAAGGGTGACACAAAAAAACTTTTAAATACATGAAAATATACTCATATTTCTCATCATAAGACCAATGCATTTCAAACTACAATAAAATATCTTTTTTCACTGTTAGATTTAGAAGGATCAAAAGGTTTGATAATAAATGGCACTGGCAGGAGGTATGAAGACAAAAGCACTTTAGTGCACTGTTGGTCAGAATATAAATGGACGTATTCCTTTGAAGGCTATCTGGCAATATCTATCAAAATTAAAAATTCACTTGTCATTTGAAAGAAATTTCACTTCCAGAAGTTTGTTTAACAGGTATGCTAACCATGTATAAAGCGCAATATGTATAAATATTGTATGTAATAAGGAAGAACTGGAAATTGCATAAATGTTCATTAAAGGCCAGCGATTCAATAAATTATGGCACGACCATGCAGTAAAATATGCTATTAAGAGTGATGAGGCAGCTTTCTGTAATCTGATATAGAGTGATCTCCAAATTAGTGTTAAGAGAAAAATCACAAGATCATGAATAGTGTGTATAACATATCTTTAATTGTGTAAGATTAAAAGATACATATACATTGATGTATATATATGCACAAACACACACATGCACTTTTAGATACCTGTGTTTCAGGAGAGTTCACAGAAATAATGGTGGCTTCCTCCAGGAAGGCAGTGGGGATCTCAATTTGGAGAGCTGCATCCATTCTCTTTTGAGCCCATTGTCCGTCTTCAAATAGTTAACGTATGCGTCTATTTTCATTATTGATGTGTCCCCTCGAAGCCTAACATTTGCTTACTACATTGTAGTGGCTAAATAAACATTTGTTGAGTTGAACTGAACAATATTTCTATGTTATTCACCCTCGAGGAGTAAGTCAACATTTCAACCATCAATTACTTTTATTCGTAGAAAGGTCTATACTTTTCACAAACCTTTTCTAATACACCATCTTATTTAGTCCTCAAATGTTTTTCAAGTTATGCAAAGTATTTCTAAGTTTTCCCGATGTGCGTATTTCAATTATGTCCTGCAATGAAGTCATTGGTACATCTATAACAATTGCATTCCTTTATTATAAACTTTCGATTCACATTTTGTTGCTTTTCCCAGTTGCCTGACACTTTTCTCTTCTGTATTTTACCCTTCTGGCCAGTTCTTCTCCTTGCTCTCCTGCGTTAATCACCTACCACACTCTTTATTACCACATCTATGATTCATTATTCTTTTTTTCCTGCTTTCTTTTTATTTATAAAACACTCTCTAAAAACAGAAAGAAAGAAAGAAAGAAAATTGAGCTAGTTCTCTTTGTGTCCTTCAAGTACTCCTTTGAAATCTATTTGGAAACTAAATGCTGCAATTTCTCCTCCCCACCCCACCCCCACCCGGCTTTCTATAGAGCAACAATTCCTTCTCCAGCCCACGAATTATTGGCTCAGGCCAGCAGTTTGTCATAAAATATTCTACATGACATCCATGCTTTGTCCTAGCTCTTCTATTTCCTGCAGACTCTTAAAGATCTTTTTTAATATCCTTATTCTCAAATCCATCAATTTCCGTGTTATAAGGCGAAAAGGCCTTTGCAATTACTCTATGTAATACTTTCCTGCCTTCTTTTTTAAGGACCTCATCCTGTATTCCTCTTTGTGCTTCATTTAATGGGTTCTTTTGAAAGGTTAGCCTTTTCTAGTTAGCCCCACTTAATAGTACTATTTACACTTCTGTTTCCGTTTTCTGGACCTTTTACCCTTCTCCTAAATTCTTTAAAAACCTTGGTACTCCACTCCTCAAAAATATGATCACGCTGTGTCCATTTCCAGAAGAATTCATTTTTTTCTTGCTTTTGATCAGTTGCTTATGGGAATTAACAACTTTGTACTTTTATCTATTTAATTTCTTACTTTTGAAATAGTTCTGTAAAAAAACCCCACAACAAAACCAAAAGCTCTGTGATCATTTGTGATTTCTCTTTAGACATTGTCTTGATCTGTCTTTTTTTTTCCAGTGAGGAAGTTTAGCCCTGAGCTAACATCTGCTGCCAATCTTTGCTTTTTGCATGAGGAAGATTGTCCCTGAGCTAACAGCTGTGCTAGTCTTCCTCTATTTTGTATGTGGGATGCCACCACAACATGGTTTGTGAGCAGTGTGTAGGTCTGTGCCTGAGATCAGAACTGGCAAACTCTGGGCCACTGAAGCGGGGTGTGTGAACTTTTCCACTGTGCCACCTGGCCAGCCTTGATCTCTCTGTCTATTTTTATCACTTAGGCTCAATGCTCAAGTCATCTTGATCACTCTAGAAGGTTTCTAGAAATGTCTGGATCTTGCTTCTTCTTGCATTTGTTCTTTGGGTTTTCAAGAGTTTGTTTACAGTTTTCTCATTGTTTTCTGTTCCTTTAGTAATCCTGTCTGTTGATGATATCTCCAAAATTTCTATTTTGAGCTGTAGGGTAGGTCTGGCTGCTTTATTGGACATGATGCTACATAACCAACCAGTTTGAAATGCATTGGAGTACAAAAACTAGAATTCGGGGCCCGGTGGCACAGCGGTTAAGTTCGCATGTTCTGCTTCTGGGCGGCCTGGGGTTCACCAGTTTGGATCCCGGGTGCAGACACGGCATCTCTTGGCACGCCATGTTGTGGTAGGCATCCCACATAGAAAGTAGAGGAAGATGGGCATGGATGTTAGCTCAGGGCCAGGCTTCCTCAGCAAAAAAGAGGAGGACTGGCAGTAGTTAGCTCAGGGCTAATCTTCCTCAAAAAAAAAAACCAACAAAAAAACCACGAGAATTCATTTTGCTCAGTCTGTGCTTGTTGATTAGAGGGGATATTTGTGCTCTAGGCTGAGGGTTGGCTAACCTTGGGCTGAGCCTTCGGGATTGGCTTTGGGTTTGCTCCACATCCCTCATTCTCCTTGCACTGACGGTTACTGGTCCTGTTCTTCCTGTAATGAAGCACGCAAGGCCCATGCAAGCATGTTTAAAGGCTCTGCTCACATTACCTCCTCTAACTTCCCACTGGCCAAAGCAAGTCTCACATATACTCCGTTTCCTCTGCTACACTGCACAGGAGGGAGTGGAGAATGGAAAACAAGTGTGCAATCTACTACAGCTGTAAGTAGTCTGCTCCTTTGGAAACCCGATGTCTGTGCACTCCCTTCTTCCTCTTCAAGCAGACACACCCTGATGTCTCCCCCGCAGTCATTGCATCATGCTCCTCATTCATCTCTCTGGATGATGTGTAATCCCCTCCATTGGTTCTTAATTTGGCTCCCCATAGTTGAGTTAACTAGATAATTTTATTAGCATAAAGACATGAATAACCTCTTTGGTGCACAATGATCATCGAATCTTGCTGAGCAGAAATGCTGACAGCTCCCTGGCCTGGCTGTGGAGTGAGCTGTTTAGTATGTCCTGGTAGCCTTGGGCTCTGCTCTTCAGCAAGAACTCTCTTGTCCATTTTCTTTTGTGGTTCCCTGACTTTGGGATAGTCTTCCTTTTCCATTAATCTGTGGCCCCATCTGAGGTAGACATTCAGGAGCATCTCCTTCCTAAGGATCATACATATAGAACAAATCACTTCCTGTTAACATGGGTTCAGGATCCAATGGACCATTTTTGGACAGTAAGTTACCCAAAAAAATATAGCAGGTTTTCAGCATTGTTGCTTTTTGGCCATTTCCAACTGTGAGTAAACACGGCCAAAGATCTTGGATAAATAGAATTTTTAAGCTTGAGAACTCTGGTCTTTTATTTATAGACCTCTGTGCTCTGCCCATCCAAAAAATTCTCAGCTTGCTGTCTGCTACATTGAGGATATCTGAAATAGTGCAGCATCTTTGCCAGCATTCTCACAACTTCTGTGTGGCGGGGCACCAGTCATATTTATTGCTGACTGCCATTTGCAGACACTTCTTTTAAATGCTTCAATCTAGAGCATAAACAGTTGGCCTTTTAAACCTGAAAGTTTTCAAATTACCAGACTCTCAGTCAGCTGAGATTGCAGGTTTTAGGCAGAGTGCCTCCCTTAGCCAAGATGCGGATCTTTCCATTTCAGCTGTCAGACTGGCCAACCAGTTCCACCTTGAATTCCTCATTCTTTTAGGATTTTGCTGACAACCCATGCCAACATTCTGCACATATTTTACTATTTCTTTTATCACTATGTATAGTCTTTGTCAGCATATGGTTGGCCTTCCAATGTATGGTACTTGACGATTTGACTAAATATTCTGTCAGTATATAATTAGGGTCTTGAAGTTTTCAACTTTCACTAGTTGAGTCATTATTATGCACCTACCCAGCTCTTCTTCCATTCCAGTGAAACGTTTTAGTTTCTGTTACTTGAAGAACTTCACTTCCATATACTAGATCAGTTGGATTACGTTTTGAATGCATATAACTGGAAAAAGAAATAGTGGAAATGGCAGTGGTTTAATCAATACAGATGTTTATTTCTCTCTCATGTAAAAGAGAAATTTTAAGGTAAATGATCTAAGCCTGCTCTGGCGGCCTCAGTATGTTACTATGGGACAAATCTATTTTCTTTCTGCTCCTCCATTTTTAGCATGAGGCTTCCTTCTTTGAGGTCAACTCATAGTCTAAAGTGGCTGCTGTAGCTCCAGCCATCACTTATGTGGTAGCAGGAAGAGATGGAGAAGGATAAAAGAGTATCCATTTACTTTGAATGAGTTGGTTCCCTTTAAGCAGCCTTCTCAGAAGATCATAGCAAAATCATAAGCTTACACCTCATTGGCTAAGTTGCTGTGAGCACTATTGAGTTGATTCTGACTCCTAGCGACCCTGTGTACAGCAGAGTAGAACCCTGCCAGGTCTTTTTGTGCTATCTTCTCACCTTCTGGTGCTGTATCGGACAGTGCTTCACTGCTGTTCATAGGGTATACATGGCCAATTTTTTTAGAAGTCAGTGGCCAGATCCTTCTTCCTAGTCTATCTTAATTTGGAAACTCCACTGAAACCTGTCCATTATGAGTGACCCTGCTGGTATTTGAACTCCCAGTGGCATAGCTTTCAGCATCACAGCAACATGCAACTGCCACAGTATGACAACCGACAAATGGGTGGTGTGGTTCCCTCACCAGGAAAATGAACCTGGGCTGCGGTGGTGAGAGTGCCGAATCTTAACCTCTAGAATGCCAGGGCTGGCTCAGTGCCCAGGACTTACATGTATAATCTTGTCTTGCTACAAGGAATGATGGGAAGTGTAGTATTTTATTTGTTAACTGAATACAATTGAGATTTAGTTATTAAGGAAGAAGAGGATCATAGGTATTGGAATTCTGCAATTAATAGCCTGGACCAGAGATTTTGCCTTTAAACTTTTGTTTTCATTTTTTTTAAAACACGCTCAGTTAAACTTCGACATCTTGAAAGGACAGAAAATAGCCTCTCTCCTTTATCATTTTTGTATCACAATTTAAGTCATCCCTATTAAAACAGCAACTTGCTCCCCATATACATATGCCACATTTCCAACCTTTGTAAGAATTAATTTCACTCATTACTCCAGTCTTATTAAAAAAGACAGAATCTTTTTCTTTATATAGCACAGCAATAATTCTTTTGCACAGATCTTGTCAGTCTGACTGGTCGATTTCCTTTTCTTTAAAGTACATTCCAGACTGCCTCTGTGTTTATCTAAAAAGATTTTTTTTAATGCCTCATTTAATAATTTCATTCTGCAGATGAGAACACTGAGGCCTGGAAAGAGTGTATTAAGCCCTTTCATGTCATGCAGCAAGGAATTAATAGACAGTCTTTGTGCCTATATTCTTGGCTTTGTTTGCAATGAAATGTGTCCACATATCACTTTTTTGGTTTTTTTCCCCACTCAGATTCCCGTCTACCCTTTTTGGTTATGCAGTGAAAGTCTCCTTCAACCATTCTTATTATATGCAGGAGATAAGTCATGACCCAAAATAATATTTCCTTTTCAAATTTCTCTTATGGATGGGGATGGAGCATAGTATATTCATAAATCTGATATTTCCTCTCACTGAGGAAATCACACACACGATCATATATCTTCCACTTCAAATCTCATATATCTTTGAACATTTACATTTGTGTGATTGGCAACCCTTCTCCCTTTATGAATTTTTTTTCCCTTTTGGCCATTGTAAAGAGCCCTGAACCAAGTTCCTATCTATGCAAAAGTAAATTCTCCTCTTTGTCCTACTTCTAAAATGAATCTCATTTTCCTCCCTCTCATCCATGCCTTTTGTTGACTAAGTTAACAACATTTACAGAGTACCTTTGGCATGCAGGGTACGAGAAATCTATGACTTAAAGTGGGAGCATGCAACACAAATAACATGAAAACATATATTTTGCTTGATCCCTGGAAGTTTCCTTTCAACTCCCAGGTCTCTTTCCCTACTGTGATTTTCCTCCTACTGCTTCTCTTTATCGCTAGAACACAGCATGTAGCGAGCAACCATCAACGTTTTTGCATAGTGTTGAACCTCAGACTCTGCTGTGGCAACATCTCTTTCTGCTCTCTTCTTTATCCTTCAGCATCTCATTTGCAGCAGATAAATGACTTGTAGTGGTTGCTTGGCTGGGAGACGGGAAGTTTTGGCTTGATGTGTGACACAGAGTAAATTCAGGACTTACCACGTGCACATTTATGGGTTATGCTTTTGGTATTTTTGGTATTGCAATTTTGATTTTTTTCATGCTAAATTCCACCTGACCTTGTTCACACCATTTTTTCATCTTTTCATACATCTCTTGGAGGTTATGCTTGACCTCAACCCTCTCTTGTGGTGTTCATTTTCCTAATTCTTACCCTTGCCCAAGCCCCACGCCACTGTCCCTTTACCCCAGGTAGCAGCATTGAATTCTTTCCAAACCGCACTATTGATTTCTGCAACAGAGATAATCAGGAATATAGTTCCTAATGTGATGGCCCGCACTCAATAAGTGGAAATTGTTCTTCTCCTCTTTATTAAGTGATCTTCATCATACTTTTTCATGGTGAATATGACTGGCATGGAATGAGCGAACCAAAGTATAAGATATTGATAGGGCTAGTTAAACACTATCCAGCTAATTATTATTACAGTAAGGCAAATAGATTTAAAATCTCCCTCATTGACTTAGACTAAATAAATGACTTCATTCTTGCAAATTACATCCCCTTCACAGAGCTCTGCTCCTCTTTAGTTTTCAGTGTAATATGAGACAGAAGAGGCAAGGAGTTTGCAACAAGACACCCTTAAATTTAAGCCTTGGCTCTATTGGTTACCATTATGTGAAACTGGTAAGTTATTTGAATGCCTTGTAACTCAGTTTCTTTTGGGTGTGAGTTAAGGACTATAACACCTCCCTTGTTGGGATGGCGTGAGCATAAATTGGAAAAACCATATCCAACTTGCCTGGTGCATAGTATAGGTCCACAAAAGTTAGTTCTTTTATTCTAATGACAGTTATTGGATACGAAACCAGTGGCATTTATTGGATACTACTTAAAGTTTTTACATATATCTTCTTTTTTCTTTCCCATATCCATTCATAAGTCTTACTAATTATTTTTCAGTTATATTCTTGAATCTCTAAATGAAAGTATGTTCTTTCCCATTTTTCAAAAAGACACCAAGGAAAGAGAAAATAAACCAGCAATTTGGATAAGAAAATACAGCTTTTAGCCCAGGTTAAACCTGTTGCTGGGCATACCTGTTTCCCTGGAAGTCTGAGGTAAAATATGCTGCTTCCTGGTGATAAAGAATTGATGTGATTTTATTTTGAATGAGCTTTGAGGGGAAAAAGCCATATTTCTTCAGCATTTTCTCATCTTATCTATCTAAAATGGCAACTGATTTAGGTAAAAGCTCTTTAGGAACTGGTCTTATAAACTTAGCTCTAATAAACTAAATGTCAATGCGATAAAAAATAAAATCCTTACTAAGGGAAAAAAACCAACTTTGTGCCACTTCTGAAAAATGTGCTTTGCCGCAGCTCTGAGAGGCTTTTTGGTGTACTCTTGGGGTCCATTCACTTACTTTTCACAGAGCACAAACTTCCAGGGAGAGTCTGGCTGAACAAGCCACGGTATTTCTCTCAGTAGGTGGTGGCAACGAGGCACGAGAAAGCTCCTTTTCCTTCTTGACGAGCCTTTGCTTCAGAAGATCCAGCGTGCACAAATCTGAGGAAGAAGGTCCCTGCTCATCATTCACAGGTGATGAGTGTCCAGGGTCTAAGTTGACAAAGGGAGAAGATGGGCTAATTCCAACATAATGACATTTTACAGAGAAAACTGTAAGGTCGTTTACATAAAGGTCAAAAATTGACTCACAGATATGGAGTGGTTAAGATGTATCTTAGTAGCAAACACGGGGAGAAAACACCCTCTTCATTTTGTCCCTACTTCAGTTCCTTCAGTGCTTTCTCAAACCATTCTACTGTTTAGCACAGCTGCTGACTTCTCTACGTGTCATTCTGTTCTCCATTTTGCTCTCGCTGGTCCCACTCCCATCACACTGGACTTCCTCTAATTCCTGGAAAACTTTCTGTGCTCTGATTTGACCACGGGCCTTCACACGTTATTTCCTCTTTTTTGCATGGATAGCTCTCATCTATTTTTAGCCAAGGTCTCAGATTAAACACCAGGGAACACTGCCAGGCCTCCATATCCCACTGGGTTACGTGCTTGCAGAGTATCCCTACCCCAGCTATTTTATTACCAGGTCCTGCGACATCACTTGCAGGTTCCAGGGCAAACGGAAAAGGCAAGGCTCTGGCTTGTTCTTTTGTTAGTCCCTTCCTATAACTCGATGCCTCCTAGAGACCTTGTGAACCTCAAAGCTGAGCCCTGCCCCGTCTGTCTTTTGGGGCCAACCTCTCACCCCTCTCAACTTTGGTCTGTATCAGACATTGCCTGTACTACTATTCATAGAATTTTCATGCTAACTTTTCGGTAGTGGGTGGCTAGGTCCTTCTTCCTAGTCTGTTTTAGTCTAGACGCTCCGCTGAAACCTGTCCCCCATGGGGGACCTGTGGCATAGCTTTCAGCATCACAGCAACGTACAACCGCCAAAGTAGGACAACTGACACGTGCATGGTGTGTTTCCCTGACTGAGAAAGGAATGCCAGGCGCAGTGGTGAGAGCGCGGAATCTTAACCACTAGACCACCAGGTCTGGCTAGGGCCCTAGCTGCAACGGGGAAATCACCCTCCCCTTCTCAAGGGCCACCATCTCCACACACGGGGGACAGAAGACTCTCAAACAATTGCGCTCTCTGCCCTGAAACACGCTTGACGGAGTGTGAGTGTGGGGCAACTACCAAGCTGCCTGCTAAACCTGCTATGGCATTGTCAGCCTGGGGCAGGGATGCATGCTGCGCACACACACGCACACGCGCACGCGCGCGCGCGCGCACACACACACACACACACACACACAAGTGCCCCGCAAGATGCCTTGAGACCATGCATCCGACCCCGACTCTCCTTGTGTGCACACAAAGATGCCCCCTAGAGGTGATGGCAGAACACAGGCCTCCCTCCACCGTGGAGCCCTATTTCTACCCCAGTGGAGGGCAGCAGTGGCTGGGACACCAAAGGAAAGAAAGCTGGGAGCTGGGGACCCTCCTGGGGAGGTGGGGGAGGCAGTGAGAGGCCAGACTGCACATGAGCTCACGCAAGCTCCATTGTCCCATTAGAGTTTATTTACAAAACACTAATTCAAAGATGAAAGTATTAAACATTTCAAGGCAGCCGCCGCAGGCCTTTGAACTTCAAGAGCTTGGCCCTTCTGAGTACATGGCCCTGTGTGCCTGTACTGCCTGCTGCCTGTGAAGCTGGCTCTGTTTATAACTGAGCCCTCCTTATTTTTATCCCCATTAAATTGTATCCTTTCCCTCACAGAATGTAAGCTGCATGAGGAGAGGGTCCATATCTATAATAAACGTTTAATAAATATTTGTTGAATGAGTAAATGAATGGACTAATGAAGCCCTTCCATTAGTTGGTGCGTGTTCCTAATCGATGTGGAAGACGCACGTAGCACCCTAAACCTCATGCTGTCCTCTTTGTTTATGCCAGTTACTCTCACCTCTGCGGCCCCTGCAGAATGTCAATGCTCTTGTTCAAGTGCTCATCATTTTTCTCCAGGACAACTGGAAAGCACTCATAATGGGTTTCTTAGCTTCCAGGGTCATATTCTAAACTATAGATACGTTCATTCAACTTTTCTGCTTAGAAAATGTGCTGGCCACCATTGTCCAGAAGCTAAAATCCTGACCTCTTCTTGTGATATCCAAAACCTTCCATAATATGGTCCCAATGTATTTTGTAGGATTAATTTCTTTCTACTTCTGCTTTATATGGAAACATATTTGTTCTTCCAATTCCAGATTAAATAACTGAAGACCTGTCCCCTCTCATGTGAAATCTCTTTAGGTTATACCATCAGCTTTGGAGGGCAGTGTCTCTCTCTCCTCTGCACTTCGAGTCCTTTGTGATACCGTAGTATCGACTGAATAAATGGTCAAGTTAAACTGTAGCCTTTTTACTCTAAAAATTGAATTTCTATTATTAAATAGCAACTTTTGGGATGCTGCTTAACAGTGTTGAATTCAATTAACATTTTAGTTTACCATTTTACCATGTTGTATATTAAGGGTGTTTATGTACCAATATCTATGTTAGGTCCCAGGGGAACAAACAAACAAAAGTGATTGTCGTGAACCACCCCCACTCCAGAGAAGTGCCTGATCTAATAGGAGACAGAGATAGACAAAATGAAATGCACTATTATAAGCATTATAGTAAATGCAAAGAAAAAGTTGTCTTTGACAATTAATGTATTTCCGGAGTTAGGAAAATCATGATGGTGAGTGTACTAGGAACTGAAAACTCTGAGTATTTTGGAAAGAAGTAGTTTCTAGAAAATAGACAAGACTATGGAGTAACTTGAAAGTCATTCAGTTGAAGATGAATTTCTTTTATTTTGCACACTTTTAGAGAACAGAAATAGAAAAATAAGTGGAAGTTATGAAGACAAAGGTTTTGAATCAGGGTGAAGATCTTTCTGTAAAGGAGAGTATTGAAAAACAGACGGGATTTCCTCAGGAGGTGAGGACTTCCCCATTGCTAGAGTTGTTCAAGTAGGTGCGGAATGACTAGCCTCCCTTGTTGACTCTGTAAAGTACAATGAAACAAGAATATTTATGATGAACTGATTTGGTATAGCAGATAGCGGTGTGCAAAATCAGAATTTTAGCCCATGCACTTTGTTTTCCTGATCATATGAGATAGATGCTGACCTCTTTGACTCCATTTCCTAATCTGATAAGTGGAGACAATAAATTGTGCTTTAAAGGGTTGCTCTGAGAATTAAATGGGATAAAGTAGTCGAAAGTACTCTTAAAATGTAAAGTGCTGTAAAATATGAGTTATTATTATTTATGTTGATAATAAGAAAAATAATAATAGTCACATGCATTATTTCACTCTCTATAGTCCTAGAAGATAGACAAAAAAGTTATCTTCTCATCTTACACGTAAGAAAAGTATCAGATTACAAGTCACCCTCCCATAGACATAGCTGGTCAGTGGGTGGCAGAACTGGGAGTCATGGCTTCTCCCATAGAGATAAGAATCATTTCCCCTGCAGCACACTGTCTTTCTGGTGATGGAGAGCCTATGACATTTTACAGTTGCCAAAGTACTTTGGACCAAAGATGCTCAAGTTATTATAGACTCTGTTTAGACATCATTCTCTAAGTGAAATGCTTATGTGATTTTTCACTCAGGGTACAAGGATAAAAATAACAAATGTTGGCTAGATCTACCCTTTCTTCAGTAAAAAAACACCTTTCTTTAATAAACATTGACAGGTCTTTTTTCAAACAGGAGCTTTAAAAAGACACAACAAGGGATTAATCAAGATGAACTGAATACCCAGTATGGAATACCACACATATATATGAAATTATAAATGATATGCAGAACAGCTACTATTTTACTTTTGGTGTTAATTACCAGCCCCCATTATGCTGGTAACTGCTTGGGTCATATCTCCGCTCTTGTTCTTTTCATCTACTGTCCTTATTTTGCATGTTCTCTTATTTAAGTGTTCTAGTTCTTGATTCCATAGTGGCTCGTGATGAACCAAACATTCTTGTGTGACAAGGGGGACATACTGTCTACAGGATGTTCTCAGTAATGACTCAGTGTTTAGTCATATAAATGTGGATACTTTCTGCCTAAACTGTTTTGATGTTTATTCTAATTGCTGTTCCGTAAATGTTTCAAGAAAGGAACTTTAGGAGATGTGACGACTCTCCTAAATGTTGTCCTCTATAAAAATCCAATGTTCTTTGTGAAAATTTTCTGGGGCTTCAATGACAGCTCTTTTTATAGTTTTCCTTGCATTTAAGGGTAGAAAATGAGTATCTTCTAGTCTGAGTGCTACGTTGTATACCCTCTGCTATTATTTAAGTGTTGTCATTTCTTACCATCAAAAGCTCCCTTCCACCCCCACCCATTTACAGAATTTGGGATTATAAAAGCTCTCGCTGGAACAAAATGTTTTCTCAACAGGATCTTGTTGTTTGACTGTTTGAAGACAACCACACATGAGTTGTTCTTTTATATATTTAGTCTCATAAATATACACCAGAAAAATTGAGAAAGTCATTGTATACAACCAATCTTTTGAAAATATACCAACTCTGATTTTCTTTTCCTAATAAAAGCTCACAATTCACTAGCTAAGAAGTTTGTGAATATTTTTGTATTCTTTTCATCTAGCAATACGTACAATTTTAACGGACTTATGAATTTTTTAATCACATGGAGTTTTAATGCCGGCTGTCTGTGATGGTGTGCAGTAGCATAAGAAGTAGGTCGGTGGTAAAGCTTCAGTCCCACTTACAATTCAAAATCTCAATAAACTGGTAAATGCTCCTACTCAAGAAGTCACAGTAGGGGCCTTCATTCCTTTTATATCTATTATATCTTATACATATTTATAATGGAATTTATAAATCCATTGAAAAAGGAAATATACGTGTATTTCCTAGCAATGAATCTAGTCATTGCCTTTGACTTTAGAGAAAAGGAGAAAATGAAATTCTTCTATTTCAATTAACCGGGAAGGAAAGGACTGAAAATGGCACCAATCTCACAGTCATTTTTCTTTTCTGAAAGCATCTGGACATGCAGGAAAGAGCCGTCTCTGTCCTCCAGGCGGCAGTGCTGCACACGAGCCGCGGTTTCACTTTCATGCTCAGGGGCCATTACAAGCACTATCCACTTATATTCCATTACAATTGATTGAAAATTATACATCAAAAAGTAGAGAGAAAATATTTAAGATTTTATGAATGCAAGCGAAATGATTAGAGCTCACAAAAGCTTTGAATTCTGAAGCTTGGCTTCTATCTTGTCCTTACATAAGCATCTTTGATCTTCTCTTCACCCAGCTTTTTAGATGACTTTTATGTGGTCTTATAATTGTTTTATTATTTTAGGAAAATTAGTCATGTAGACTTCTTTCTTTCTTTTTTTTTCCTATAGAGGTTATTTTTAAGAGAAAGTTTCCATTCCATTACAAGTCAGGGGATTTCTCAAACCAGATGGAATTAGTGTTTACTCTTCTGTGTGTTATAAGGAATAGAAGTTGGAAGAGCTAGGTTCTGATCTTGGATCCTCCATGAAATAATTTTGTGACCTTGGACAAATCATTCTTCGATCATGCTTTAATTTTGCTCTTCCTACAATGGGCCCCTTGTCACTTTTTTCAGGATTAACAGAGTTAGCCTATTTTGAAGAGACTTGAGAACTATTTTACAAAGGTGAGACATATTAACATAAAAATCCAAGTTTTAAGGTTAGGTTTATAATAAACATTCTTTAATAAGCAAGAAGACACTGCACAAAGGACTCTCAGCCTCCTTTCAAATTGCATTGTTTTCCCATTAACAACCACCCTCGACTATGCCTTCATGTGCAATGGCAGGTTGCCAAAGCTGTGCAAACTTTTCCTGTGGGGAACCCCTTAAGTGTAATCTCTCAGAATAGAGACAGGATTAGGAAACACCTGGAAGTCTTGGTTTCCGCATATGAACCAACCATTGGAAAGTCTCCAAATGATAGAATTTTAGTTATTATCGTTCTACCACCATTGATTTATTATTTGCTCTATTTGATAAATAATTTTTGAGCACTTTCTCTGTGACAGACATAGTTCTACACACTGAGAGACAGCAGCAGCCGCCAGACCACGTCTTTCTACTGTGAAAGAGTAGTGGACTCCAAGAGAAATTTTGATGGAGCAAGTAGCAATTTCCCAGAAGTCGAAGGAAGCTGTATTTGTAATGTAGACAAATTTACCCTCACTTTTCTTTTTTCTTTTCCTCCAGCTGCAACCCTGAGCTAGAATTTTTGTTCCACTCCCGTCTTTCATTTCTCCTAACTTGAGTGACGTGGTCAGTCCCCAACCATGGCACTCCCTGTCACGTCATGTTGACCTCTGCCATGTTTTATTGTGTGTCTTTTCTGGTCTTATGATAAGTGCATTCAAGGCAATTTTTTTCCTAAAGTATTTGCCATGAAAACAAGCTCATTAAAGGCTCTGAGAAGTCCTACAGCAAGAACTTTCTTTAACTTAATTTAACAAAGGGTTTTCCAAGCTTATTTTTGACTGCAAACTGTGCTTCACCCCCCACCCCCCACACTCCTAATGATATCCCTGGGTACTTATTAGCTGAGTATCACATTCTAGGAACTACCGCATTAAGCAATCTAAAATATGTACTAGCCTTTTTCCTGTAATTCTCTCTCAAAGGCTAGGTCTTGATAAAAAGGTTAAAACAAGAACATTTTCTTCCCTTAGGAATAAGCTTCCAAATTAAAAAAAAAAAATCATATAGTAAAAATACAACTATTAGATTATTTGTTTTAATTACTGAAAGATAGGAAATAAATGCATCATTTTTTGTTTTCAGTTTAGCACATTTATTCAAAATAAGTTGAGAATAGGATTAAACAGATCAATAATCACTATAGTATTGTAATATGTTGATGGTTTGAAAGAAAAAAGGTTAATGGTATGAGGAAAGTGTTAAAGTGATAACGCATTAGTGTTATATAGCCACGTGAATCTAATAATATTTCTAAAACTTTTGAAGACATCACCTTGAGATAAAATATCACTATTTAACACATAAACTAAAGCTCTTTAGAACATTAAGACATGAGTTGAGGTCTTGAGTTCATGGATTTATTCCATTTTTTTAAACTTTATTGAGGAATAATTGACAAATATAGTTGTATATATTTAAGGTATACAATATGATGATTTGCTATACATATGTATTATGGAATGATTACCAAGATCAAGATAATTAACACATCCATTACCTCAGATAGTTCTCTCTTTTTTTGTGGTAACAATGCTTAAGATCTACTCTCAGCAACTTTCAAGATTACAGTACTGTATTATTAACTATAGTTACCATGCGGTACAATTTATTCTTATAGCTGAAAATTTGTACCCTTGACCAACATCATCCCATTTCTCCTCCCCCCAGCCTGTGGTAACCACCATTCCATTCTCTGTTTCTATGAAATCAGTTGTGCTTTTTTGTTTGTTTGTTTTGTTTTGTTTCAGAACTCACATATAAGTGATACCATATAGTATTTGTCTTTCTCTGTCTGACCTCTCTCACTTACCATGTGTCCTCAATATCCATTCATGTTTTCACAAGGACAAGATTTCCTTCTTTCTCATGGCTGAGTAGTATTCCTGTGTGTGTGTGTGAGTGTGTGTGTGTGTATATATATATATATATATATAGTACTTTTTAAAATCAATTTGTCCATCAAAATACATTTCTTTTTCATTCATCTAGTTTTTTCTTTCTCATTTGCTTTAATTAAAGCCCTATAAAAATTTTCTGATTGGAATGCCAATTCAGTAAGTTTTCTTAACAGTATTGTAAATAGGTTTTATTCAAGTCTTTTCTGGCATGTGGTTTTGTTATAAAGCTGCTTGCAGGATCTGTGGATTGCTGAAGCGTAACCTCTCAATCATGAGGATGTACTCCACATGGCCTGGTATCTGTGCCCTTGCTCACCCCTTCCTTTTCCTTAGCTCTGCTGTTCCTCCAAGTTCTGCCTGCCTTGGGCCTCTCCCTTTTCCTTCTAGACATTCTGTCTGCGCAATCCAGCTTTTCATGGCTTCAAATGATATATGTATACATTTGACTCTAAACAATATATCTCTAAGCAAGATGTTTCCCCTGAGCTCAAGGTCTAAGTGTCCACCTGGGCACGAGCCTTCCCTGAACCGCAGTCAACACAGTCACGACATTGTGAAACTGAACCTTTT
Source organism: Equus przewalskii (assembly GCF_037783145.1). NCBI lineage: Eukaryota > Metazoa > Chordata > Mammalia > Perissodactyla > Equidae > Equus > Equus przewalskii. Next base: position 15,510,437 of record NC_091854.1, read on the forward strand.
GTCTTTTGCCTTAACTCACCCTCATACCAAGCGGACAGTATAGACCAGGCTTTGTTTGTGGTGTACTTCATCTTTTACACACCTCTGTTCCAGCATCTATAGCATTTCACTCTTCTTATCTGTCCAATGATTGGCTTCCCTTCTTATATTCTAACCTTAAGAGCAGGAATTTTTTTTAAAAAATTTCTTATTCTCTTTTATCCTTATGTATATATTTTATCCTTGGAGCACAGTGTAAGCCCTGGCACATAGAAAGTTCTTGATGCATATTTGCATTGAGTGGTGAGTCCAAGGAGAGAGTTGAAATCAGGTGCTGTGTTGCAGGGAAGGCGTGGCACTGTTGTCTGGGGAGATACGTTCTCATGAGGAGATGCACCTCCAAAGAGGGAGGGTGTCCCAGGAGAAAAAGCAGGAACTCAGTTCTAATGTAAAGCGGGCAAGAGGGAGGTTGGTAGTCGGTTACTGAACATGGATCACATTGTAGTGCTAAGAATGAAAAGAGCCAGAAGGTTTTGCCTCTCCTGGCCTTGGCCACTAATGGTGTGTATTAACATTGTGTGTGGCCTTTCTTTCATATCAGACTGGGACTTCATAGGGGGCAGAAACTCTAGCACAGTCAATTTTGTGTCAATGGCCCTTAGCTTAATGCCTGGAACCCAGTAAACACTCAGCAAATGCTGTTAGGTAAATTAATAGGCTAGTTAGTAAAACTTTTGAATCTCATTTTTCTGATATATAACATAGGGATTATAATAACTACTTTAGTGATTATTTTAAGGGTTAAATGAGAGAGTGTAAGTAAAACAGCAAGCACAATGATTGAATAGAAAGTCCTATAAAAATATGTCACATTCCTCATAAGTTTGTTACTCTAAGACCATGATTGTTTCCAAAGATTGGAAGAAAAAAAAAAGACGTAAGGAAGAAAGAAATGATAATGTGTTTTGAGGACCTACCAAATGTCTACTTTCAAGTATTTATTTCAGGGACTCTTCTCCTCAACACTGTGAAGGAGGTAGGCCATTTTCCAGAAGAAAACTGATGCTTCACAGAATTAAGTGACTGGGCCCCATCCAAATAGTTAAAAGTAGCAGCAGTGGGATTGAAAACTATGGCTCCTGAGTCTGACTCATGAGCTCTTTTCACTGTAAGGAGCAGGAATTAGATTTCCTTGGTGTAGTGGGTAGGTGGGTTCAGACATGGGGAGCCAAATAGGAGGCTAATGTTTGGCCTCATCTAAGATAAACTGATTATCCTAATTGTGCAGAGAGACTGTTACAGCCACAACCTCGACTTCTCAAAGAAACTAACACTAATTAATACTTAACAATTATTCTCTTCACAAATCACCATTTATCTTTAAATGTTCCTGTACTCCCAAGAACCTCTCTGAGCTTTAAAAAACATATCTTTCTAATATTAATCACTGGAAGGAAAGTGAAAAAGTAGTGTCAATATGTACAATCCCCTCTCTTGGGATCCATGCTTAATGACTAGCATGTTTTTTCCTAATTTAAGGAGCATTTTCATTCTATTTCCTTGTATGTGAATGACTCCATTTTTTTGGATGATGATAAATTGATCTTTAATCGCTCCCATTCTTACTCCTGTCTTCTCTTCTCCATCTCAGACTCGCTCTCCGGTCTTTGAAGTTTCTCCTCTCGACTTCATTCTATGTTAACAAATTCGGCCAAGCAGCTTGGAAACCCCCTGGCAGCAAAAAACCCAACATATTTAAATGTTTACTGCAGCTGGGAGAAATACAGTTACATCTACTCTCAAAGATGACAATGATGCCATATTCAAAATGTCTGAAGGGAAGCTTAAGGGGATTTTAATGAATCGCCTTTCTTCACTTAGGTCCAAGAGACTTAAACATATCTAATGTCCCAGGTTAAATTGCATGATGGGCTAGTCCTGCCAGCATATGAACTAAAGTCATATTTGATATTTTTACAGTCTAGATGCTCATACTGTCACACATGAGGTTTTCTTGTATGATTTTACGGATAATAATGTAGTCATGCATCATGTCGATTGGAAAACAATCTCTTCCTTACTGATTCTTGGAGGAGACTTAGAACTCATGTGGTAAAAATTGCTTCATATGTCTCTGGAATAATGAAAGATGAGGGGTTTTTTTGGTAATTAAAACCTTAAATGGAACATATATCATCCTCTTATAGGATGAAATTAGTGATGAAAGTGTTAAATTCCCTAGAAATGCTTATTGTTGTTGTTATTATAATTACCATTAATGTTATTGACATAATGCCTTATAATTAATTGATGGCAAATATTACATGCTTATAGAATGAAGAATAAATTAATGAATTCAGCCCAACTCACTTTTTTTTTTTCTCTTTACTAAAAGAAAAAAAACCAAAAACAAAACCCTTCGTACTGCAAGATTGGGGAGGAGACTGTTCTTGTTCTCTTGTTCAGCAAATATTCTGGTTAAGAGAGAACCATTGCCACCTCTTGTCCCATCCTAGCTCTGCTCCATCTTGAACTAGTGGGAGATGAGGCCGGCAGACTATCAGCGGCCTTCTCTCCGTTGTGGTCCAAAGGCTGACGTGTGCGGAGAAGAATAGATCACTCTGCCACCTTCCAAAATTTGTCTCTAGAAAAGCCTGCCTGGTGTTTTCTTCCTCCTGATATCTGTATGTCATGGGCATTTTATCAACTAAGACACTTCTTACAGACGATAGAGAATGTCAAACTTAAACTAGCTAAATCTACAAAGATATGTATTGCTCTCCCAAGTAGGAGTCTAAAGAAGGCACGATTCAGGGTGGCTTCTTCGGGTGCCGAGTCTTCTTTTCCCCGCAACTCGCTTGGCTCTGCCTTCCTTTGAGTGCTGGCTTTATCCTAAAGTGGTAGCCAGTTTCTGACCTCATGTCTGCATATGGTAAAATCTAGAAAAAGAATATTATCTCTTCCTGTGTTCCTCATTTAGCAATGAGAAAATACTACCCAGAATCCCCCAAAATTTCCACTTGCATTTGATTGGCCTGAGCGAAGTTACATGCTCATTCCTTTAACCAGTTCCTGTGGCTTAGGGTGAGATCCCGAGGGATGACCATTTTTGGTGTAGGCTGATGAGGGTCTCCTCTCTGAGCTGTACTCAACCTCAGATGGCTGGGTGTGCAGACTAGGTATTAGCAAGTCTACCACAACATCCTTCATGAACACCTAGAATTCCTCCATTGCCCTGGAACCTTCCGGAATATAAAGCAAATCCCCATCTGGAGAGGAGAGACTTTTTCCGCTCATGATATTTCCTCTAATGCAGTCCCAGAGACTTTCCCTAAGTCAGATCTACCCTGATCTAAATTGAGTAGACGTCTTGGATTTAACAACTTGATTAAACTGATTTTGAGCAGGATTCTTGGTATTATTTCAGAAGTGATGTTTTACATCCACCCTGAAACACTGGGTTAGATGTTCCAATATATTAAAACATGTCTGAAGCTAGTTCTTCAGATGCCTTGGGCTCGATTTTCTGTGGATTGTTGTATCTTTATTTTCACTTTGGTCCCCAGAGTTGTCCATACGTCATGGTTCTTTCTTTTCTTTGTATTTTCTCTCTGTTTTGTTTTCTTGTTAGTCTCAAACTGCTCTATAATCTATACCAGGTATCCTAACTTATCCTGTGAATAAACACTGGTTTATCATTCATACTGTGTATAGATTATCAGGGTTAATATGACATTCAGCCTCTTTCTTTACCAATTTTGGAGGCAAAATCTCTTGCAAGATTTTTTGCTTCCAGATAAGTTGTTAGGCACTAGTTATATGATTATTAACTAAACATGTGTGATTGTTAAAACACGTATACACACACACAACAAAAATTAACAAAAAACAGATATGGACCCCGAACCTCCTGGAGCTCATATTTTAGCAGCTAGTCAAGGCTTAAATAAGAAAGCATACACACACACACAGTCATACACGCACACACAGTTGAGATAAGTTCTATAAAGGAAAAGCATAGTATAATATGAGAGAGAGTAGAAAGGGATGGGTGAGAAGTACTTTAGACTGGATTGTCAAGAAGGCCGCTCTGAGAAATTGACACTTAAGATGTCTCTTAGAGGATGAAAAGAAGCCTGGATGTGAAGAGTTAAGGAAAGAACCTTCTCGGTGGAGGAGACAGCATACGTGAAGACCAGCAAAGGAGTCTGCTGGGGCCGAGTGGGTGTGGGCCACAAGATAAGAATGAAGAGGTCAGCATGGCCAGATCACTCAGGAACTTGGCAGTGAGCTAAGGAGAGCGGATTTTATTACCAGTGCGATAGGAAACCTCTGAAGAATTATAAGTCAGATAGTGACACCCTTAGGGTGTAAAATGTAAAAGCTCGTTACAGATGCTTCTTAGATAACAAAATGGAGAGGGTAGGAATGGAAGAGACAACTCAGGAACATTGACATATTCCAGGCCAGAGAAGATAGTTTACAGACCAGAGTGATAACAGTGAAAAATGGAAGAAAAGTGAATTAGTGATGTACACGGGAGGTAAAAGTGACTTATTACTGAAGCATTTCACAGTGGGCTGGAAGGAATAAACAAGAAGGACTCCGACGTTTCTGATGTGGGGCAACAGTTTCCCTGAGATAAGAAAACAATGAGAAAAAGATTGTTGGGGTAGTTTGAGTTTGGTTTTATTCAAGTTAAATCTAAGTAGAGCTGTCAAGAAAGCAGTCAGAAATAAAGTCTGGGGCTCAAACAGAGGAATTTTAGCTTGAGGTGGAACTTTGGGAATGGTAAACAAATAGATGGAATTTAAAGCTGTGAAGCTGGATGAGATCCATTGGAGACAGGAGTAACTAGAGAAGAGATGAGAAGACGAATGAAAGAAAAGTTTTGGAAAGCCCCTGCATTTACAGGTTGAGTGGAGAAAGTAATGCTGTGGAAAGAGAATGAGAAGGTGTGGTGACAGAGAGTGGGGCAAAATCTAGGAGAATGTGAAGTCATGGGAGCCTTGTGATACCTCATGACAAGAGGACTGATTTGAATGCTACTGAGAAGTCTCGTGAGAGGAGAATTGAAGAGTAGTCCTTAGATTTGTTATGTGGAGATCATTGTGACTTGGTGAAAACGGTTTTATTGGAGTAGTAAGGGAAGAAGCCAGATTGAATTGTTTAATGTCGACAGGTAAGAAGAATTGGATATGTCGATTGTAGACAACACTTGTATTTATGGAAATCAATCTCCTTGTTTTTGGAAAAAATGTTTAATAGTAATGTGATTAGAATCATGCTGAAGAAAGCAGCATTTATTAAACCAAACTCTCCTCTGATAAGTGTTCTAAATCTTATTTCCATCAGGGACCCTCCTCTCCTGTTGTCTCACATTCCTCCTCCAACAAAAAAGATATATATCAGAATTGCCATATGGTGAGAAGAAGCAGGCAGATAGAAAGATGTGTGTAAAAACAAAATAAAACCCTGGAGAGACAATGTAAGCCAAAAGAAAAGGGGCAGATGGATAAGCTTACACAGAAGAATTAGCCCTTAGCCTCTGCACAATCAATAAATGTTGACTGGCTATTGACAAGAAAGGGGACAAGAGAGTGAGAATGCACATTGGAAGGAAAGGCATTTCTTCATAACAGCTGCTGTTGCCACCACCAAGCAGCTGTTCAGGTCCACAGCTCAGAACTTTCTGCTCCCCTTACAACTCTCCACGGGGCCCCAAACTCACACCCTGATCTTGCAGTCTTAGAAGAGATGTCATGTGTGATTTATACTGTATTGAGCCAGAAATTGTTAAATCACTGAGCAGGCTGAGAGAAAACTCTGCCTATGCAATGAATGAATGGGGTTTACACTCTGCTCTCTTCACACCATGGGCATTGGTGAGCCTCAAAGCCAAATGGTAATATTTGGTCAAACAGAGTTACAGCCTTTCCAGCTGTAAAGAGGAAACCATATTTCAGAGATTTAAAAGGGGAACATTCTCTTATCTCCTCAGTGGGATTAGGTTTAGGATGGTTAAGATGAGGTTAGGTTTAGATTATTATACCCTAAATTCACTCGTCCATGTCTGTTGGAAATACCGTTCTTGTATATGCAGTCTGGGAGGATCTTACTAGCCGTGTTCTATATGAAGGTGCTCCTTTACTGCCTGCTACATATTTCCTGTGATAACAATTTTTCCCTTCATCCACAAGGAACTAACATAGTAAACAAATTCCTTTAACTTTAAAAAGAAGAATATTAATTTATTAATGTTTTAAGGGAGTCTTGGGTAGAGGCAAGTATATTGTCATCACTATAAAGGCATACACCTCAACATCGTGCCCAATCGACTGCCTTAGGAAGACATCTGCTTGCTTAACATGGATGTGATGGGCTGCTTCTCTCTGGCTGTGGGAAAGAGTGAGCAGCTACTCAACCCCACAAGAGAGTATACCTCTATAGACATAACAGTGCCTCTCCTTTAGGTAGGGTTGTTGATTTTAATACCAGACAAAAATGACAATACTAAATATTTCGTTTTTTTCATGCAATACTAAAATAGCACTAGCAATATTGGTATTTTATAACAACATGTTCAGAATTTATGAAATAAAACAAAAACAGTAAAAATAAATATGTATTACAATTCCACACAAACATTTCACCACATTCATCTGGCATTATTGGTGGAGGAGGGGCAAAGGGAGATGGCAGGAGCTTGTAGGAGATGATGGGAAAGACGCTGCAAGAGGCCGGGCTGTGGATATCAGAGTTGTGAGGGGTAATTGGAAGGTGGGGAAGGATAAGGATAAGAACATAGAAAAAAGAGTCAGAAAGATGAACAAAACTGCTGACGAATGTCCAAAACATTAGTATTACACATACAAAAATACTCCAATTTGATTCTTAAAAGCAGCAGCATATCAGGAGGTCAGTATTATATTTAATAAACAAGTCAGGAGAAATACTAGCGAACGTTTGCCCTTTGCTTTCCTTTGTTCAAGATTCATAGAAGACCGCCCGGAAGACTCCTTTTTATTCAGTCTATAATTACTAGGTTTCATCTTTACTTATTGCTTCTGACAAATAAAAACATATGTGAACGTGTTGTAGTCTCAATACTAGTGTTCAGCTCTAATGATTTAATTACCATAGCATGCAATCTATGTACACATTTATCCTATTCATTTCCTGCATTAAGTAAATCTACCGTGACCGAGGCTTATTCGGAAAGTGACACTGAAATGCGAGAAACTAATCCAAAACATTGAATGTTCCATCTGGGAGAATCGGACCGCATAGAGAACAAAAGCTGAGTGAGATGGGATTAATTTACTCCCTGTATATTTATTGAACACTATATCAAACAGAAGGAAAACAAACACAAAGAAGAGCAGTTTTTACCATCAAGGAACTCACCCTTTAGTAGTGGGTGGGGAAGAGTGACTGCCATAGACAAATAAATCAAGTGTGATGGGGGTTAGGAAAAGGGTGAGACAAGGTGCCATGGAAGCCTTTAGGAAGGGCTTTTAATCCAGACGAGAGAGTGGGAAGAAAGGAGAAGGCACAGAAAGGGCAGAAGGGATGAGTCTGAAGCTGAGGCTTGGACAAGGCAGAGGTGTGTTAATATTCCAGGTGGGAGCCGTGAACCCTGGCCTGAAGTTAAAGACAACAAGACAAGTTCAGGGAAGCAGGATTAGTTGTTCATGTGGCAAGGTCAGGCATGGAATCTGTATCAGGAGAAAGCAGTGAGGGATGGAGAAAAAGGCAAGTGGAGCAAGACCATAAGAGGCCTGTTTTTGCTGTTTGGACTTTAAGTGAAAAACCACGCAGAATCACTGGAAAAAACGTAAATATATTTGCGCTCTAAAAAGATGTCTCTGACAATATTAAGGAGAATGATCAGGGAGAGTGAAGCCAGAGGGTTAGGAGGCCAGTATAGTACTGTAGCAAAAAATGAAATTAAGACATTAGAGTCAAAATGACTCAGTGTTGTGGGGAAGAGAGTAGACTCAGATTTCTTGTGTACAAAGTGCTTGGAGAGTGGAATTATTCTTTGAGGTAAGACACGTGGATTCCTTCATTCAATCAGAATTCACTGGGTGACTACAATGTACCAAGCACTATTCTGGGTGCTAGGGACACAGCAATAAGAATATGGACAAGATCCTTTTGCTCATGGCCCTTTAGCTCTAGTGGCAGGAGTGGAATCAAGTTTGGCAGCAGAGAGGAAGCTGGTGGCTTTCCTCTGGGACACAATGAGTATGAAGTGTTGGGGAGAGCATCCGGACAGGGTTTGGTAGGAAAGTAGAGATTGTGGCTGGAGACAGTGACACAGAGTAAGCAGCTTATAAGTGCTTCTTGAAAACATGAGAGTGAATGGAACACTTGGGATAATGCGTGGAGTAAGACCTATGAATGAACATTAGGAAGTTCATAAAAATCCCTCTCATTGTATATAAAAATCATGGCATTTGTTTGTTTTCCTGGCACATCTTTGGCTTTTAAGAGATTCTCAACGTGGTTAGGAACCAACGGCTTGTTTAGAGTCAGAAGAGGGAAACATGAAGAAAGGATCATGGGCTACAAAATCAAAGGGATAATTACAGGGAGAGGGGAGTCAAATAGAAAATTGAGGAAAGCAGCAAGAGAATTGCTAGAAAAAATAAAATTATTACATTAAGTGGTCCAATGGTCAGAGTCTCAAGAGGGAGGAAATGATTGATAACTTCAAATGCTGTCGAAGTCAAGAAAGATAAGGAATTGAATAACTGGATTTAACAGCAGAGACCACTGATGACCTTGGTGAGAACAGTTTTTATGGAAAGATGGACAAAAGCTACATCAATGAGTGGAAGATAAGGGGGAGATAAGAAAGCGGACACAGTGAGTATACTAAACACTTCCAAGAAATTAGGGTGTAGGTAACAGGAGAGAAAGGGCAGCAGAAATAAGCACACAGGTCAGAAGAAGCTTATCATTTATTTGTTTTAATATAGGAGAGACCTGAATATGTTTAAACATTAACAAGAAAGACCAGGATACAAGAGGATATTGGAAATCCTAGAGGCGACGACAACTGATAGATCCAAGTCCTCGATGATCAGGAGGGAACAGGAGCCAGACCCCCATTACAGAAGAGTGTGGACACCACTTCTATAATGGAAAGGAGGAGGGAGAGATGTTTGCAGATACAAATGATTTTGCAGGTTCAGGGGCAGAACACAGATCTAGTTCCTCTATTATAACCTCCATTTTCTCCCAGTGTGGGTGGAGAGGTGATGGCATTCAGGACTTGAATCATGATGATGTGACATATGCACTGTGGGGAAGGGGATACATTCACTGGAAAGCGTTAAAGCTCATTTATGTTGGAAAGCCTTGAAGTTTTAGTGGCATCAGTTTTCACAGTTATGATTTTCTCCTTTAGTTTTCTGCAGCAGATTTATTGAAAGATGGTGTATTCTAGGTTTGTTCAACGAAAAATTAGGGATTTTTCATTAAAAATTGATTGAAAATATTAGTCTTACTTGTATATTAATTGGAGTGATGGACCATGAGTTTTAAACTGAAAGGACAAAGAAGAGAATAGAGTGACTGAATGATCAGGAGAGAATCAGGGAGACAATCATGTATCCATGAGCTCAAAGAAGAAAAGTTATAGAGTAAAGGAAGAGCTGTGCGAGAAGCAGGGAAAGACGGTGTCCTCACGGGAGGAGTGGAGCAGAGCTGAGGTACAAAGGTGAAGGAAAAGGCCGGTGAAAACTGAGACTATGGGAGAATTTATCTGCTTTAGAATAGGATCTCAAAGGAACAAGTTACAGAGCGGAAAGAGAGCTAGGATTGGAGGTTTGAATGAAGGGAATTCAGTGCAGTACAGGCGTTAGGCTCATGCATAAGGACAGATGGCTGGAAAGAGTTTGATTCTGGCTATGACAAAAGATGACAGGGACCTGAAGCATCTCAGGTTCTTTAACAACTCTTACATGGGTACACAGATGGTTTGCAAGAGAGCTTGTTGTAAATTCCTGGTTTCTTAATTGCCATTCCTGGTCTGTTTTGAGGTTTGCCTTTATAAGTTTTTTTTCATATGTACATTTTTGGGTTTCAGGATTTATCATAATAAGGCAAACAGATTCCTTTGGAAAAGATAAACCAAAAGCTAGCGAAAAGTTTTTACTCTAGCTTTCTAAATAAGAATATTGATATTTAAAAAAATATAAAGATAGCTTCCTTTTCTCAAAATCCAAACACTTTGAAGAGAACTAATTATACACTAAAGAAACTAAAAAGGAAAGAAGTTCTTTCAAATATTATATATATCAAAATAGCTGACAGGCTTCTAAAGGCTTTTATTTTAAACGGTACAATTGGTTTTAATAATTGAATTGCTTTATAAAAGTTTATGGGAAAATGTTTTGTAGACTTCCAGGTAGCCGTTAGGACATGAGCTGAAATTCAATTTGTAATGACAAATGGTATTGAAACAGAGAAAAGCTGGCATGTGCACTGGAAACTGGAGAAGGGTGCCTTTCCTATGGCACACACTTCAAGGAACATCTACTAAGTATATGCAGATGGGGTCAACTGAATGTTGCAGTGAAGGACTGACACATGACATCTCCTAATACAAGGTAACTGCTTCAGCAAAAGTCAAGCTCAGCATCCCTCACTCCTGCTCCTATCTGTATACCCTGCATGTTCATCTTTTGTATTAACTTGACCAGAGATAGTTGCCCATACTTCTAGAGTGAACTTAGCAGTTCTAATTTTTTTTTTTTGGTGAACCCCTTGTGTTCATTGTTAGTACATGTGATTGGGATGGAGCTAACAGTATCTATATTTAAAAAATTGGATTTAGTTGTGAATGACAGAAAACTCAAGATAACAGCTAAAACAGGGTTGAAATTTATTTTTCATGTAAATTAAGACTGAAGAGAGACCTGGAATGGCAATATGCCCTTTGGCATTACAGATCTAAAGGCCGTCATTTATGTTGCTCTACCAGCCTGTCCCTTTCACTTCCCTGAAGCGGCATGTACCACTTCTTACTTGCTGTTGATGAGAACACAGCTACCAGTGCATACCTAGATGCAATGGATCCTGGAAAATGAAGCTAAGAGGGCGACTAAAATGCCAGGATTGTCTTTATAAGGGAAGAAAGGGAGAATGGGTTTTCAGTGAAACTGGCAATCTCTGCCACATTACTCTTAGTTCTAGAGCGGGCAATCAGAGCATCCCATCCTTTTGGCTGCTATGGTTGGTTCGGAGAGCGTTTAAAGGGTATGTACTAGAAAGTGTACCGGAGATTGTTAGAGAAATGGCAAACATACTAAGCCAGGCAGATATGACTGAATTCTGGGAAGCTCTTTTCTTCCAGACTTGAAGGTGGGTTAATGTAAACCTGGAGCTGCTGGAGGCCACCGTAATAGTAAAGACAAAGAGGAAAACTGAGCCAGGAGATGGAGAGATTGAGGACTGACAACATCTAAGCCTGGAGCAGAGCCACGCCTGAGCTTTGACTAACACTGGACATTTCAGTTATGTGGGTCAATAACTTTTTGAGTTTTTAATAATAAGATGTAAAGCTTATTGACGAAAAGAGAAGACTAGAGATAAGGACTTACTAAGGGAAAATACCACTTGTAATCTATGTACGCCTCGGACAAGCTCCACCTGAAAACCACATCTAGTACAGGATGAGGCACTTCCGTTCGCAAGAATAGAAGAATGAAAGAACAAACAAGCCCACATCCAGACACATTCTGTTCAAGTTTTAGAACATCAAGAAAAACGAAAGAGTCTTAAAATTTTTCAGAAAGAAAAAAGAACTGTCAACAAAGGAATGAAAATCAGACTTGTGTCACAATTCTCAACAGCAACACTGGATGCTGGAAGAGAACAGAGAAATGCTTACAACATCGACAGGAAATAAATTTCAACCTTGAATTCTATAATCACAAGAAGTAGTAATCAAGTCAAATAGAATTGAGATATTTTTACATGTTTAAGAGCTTAGAAATTTTACTGCTCTTTTCAATATAAAATTGTACTCAGTAGCTAACAACTGAGATCAGAAATAACAGTTGCTTAAACAGAATCGAAGTTTTTCTCCCTTCCTCGTAAAACATATTTGTAGCCAGTAGCCATACTTGTAAGTAATATATCGTGTTGTACGTATGTGATATGTAATAAGTAATATGTAGTACCCATGTTTTAAGCAGGTCTATGATGTCAGCAAGGACTCAGGCTTCCCTCTGTCTTTTTGTTTCGTTATTCTTAGCGCATGGCTTCCATCCTCAGGATTGCGGGAGTTCCTCCTGTCTCTTCTGCATTCTAATTAGAAGTAGGTACATGTGTGTCTGTGGAGTGTTATCAGCTATTTTCACCCATCTAAGAAGTGTTCCCTGAAGTTGCACCCAATAATGCCTCCTTAAATTATTACATATACTTGGCTGCAAGGTGGGATCTTTTATGTGGGCACTTAGCAGCCTGAAAAAAAAATTGAGACTCTGTTCCTAGGTAAGAAAAGAACAGATATTGTGGAAGCAACTAAGTACCACACCATCTAATGAGCAGCCATGCCCCCAAGTCTCGTTTTGTAAGGTTAGCTGAGTTTGTACTCTGGCAAAGTGAGGGAGCAGACTAAGAAATAAAAAGACATAAGAACAAGGAAATAGTGAGCAATGAAATGAAACCAGGATGGCAGTGGTCTGTCAGGCCTAAAGGCTGCTGTGCTAGAGTGCACTAGAAGGGGGGGCTCTCGGAGGGAGGTCTCTGAAGATAAAAGAGGTTACTTGAAAGGAATTGTATGATTAAGGGGATGGAACAAAATGGAGGCATGATAAAGCATGTTACTCAAGGTAAAAGGGAAAGCAATATGAAATTCCAGAAAAAAAATTAAAATGTATATAAACAATACATTTGAAGCAATTATCGGGATATAAGAGAATTCATCTTTGTCTTGATGCTCCTAATACTCTTTTCTAGGTGGCTCAGGAGTTATGGCATTATTCTCATAAGAAGGGGGATGTAGTCTTAACACTTATTCGTAGTAAAACAATAATATTTAAATAGTTTTCAGTTTTAGTCAACCTATGGACAAATTGTGTAAGACTTACTTGTGGATGTGGAACGAATGTAAATATCAACAAAAAGCCGGTCTAAAGGTTAAATAATAGCACACAGACAATGGGAAGTGGAAGGACAGAGGAACTGTGGAAGGAAAGACAGGGGCACAAATATTTAAAATACTAAATGTAATTGAATAGCAAATAGAAGAATCGCAACAAGCATTGAGAAGGGAAGTGGAGGAGGTTAAAGGTTTGCTAAGCCAAACTTTTATTTAATTTTAGGAAATCTATCAATATTTATTTGGAATGTTTAAATCAAGAGACAGAGATATAAGTGTATTACTTAGTGTTTTGAAGGTAACAGAGGGTAAAACAGGTTTCTCTTGGGGAGGAGGACTAAAAGTTTAAGCAGGTCGGGGTGGGGAGGTATGGAAATTATGATAGGTAACCTTATTATTTGATTTGTTCATACATGCATAATTATTTTAATAACTATAAATATTATAAAAATCAAAACAGCAATAGAGGAAGTCTTCACGTTTTGCTTGGGAGTCTTACAAAGCACAAATCTCAGCGGGAAAGCAAGGGCTTACTAGTGAGTGTGGGCTTCTCTCCCATGCAGTGGGTGCCAAGCTGGGGACTGAGCACAGACACAGTGTGAACCTGCTCTAGCCAAACAGAAACTGAATGCGGAAAATCAACCTCGGGTGAAGCAGCTTTACTAAACAAGAAGGGAGAGAGCCTGGAAAATGTTCCTCTGCTGGGACATACTCCACTTGGCCTCTGTCTTTGCAGGTTGTTGTGTAACTTAATTATTACTCTGAATTTAGATCTACCAGCTCTTTTAGCATGTTGAAAAATTCTAATAATAACCAGGTACACGGTGAGGGGGAAGAAGGACATTCTCTGTTTAAGGATATATACACCACAGACAGACATCGTGTGGAGCCCGTGAAAAGATTCACAGTATAAGAAAATAGCTAACAGCAATTATTATGAATAAACAGATTGCAATTTTAGAAAAATTATGACAGTAAATAGAAGTAAAGTGTATACATTACTTGCTGAAATATTAGGAAAAGATTAGGAATGGTTATATGGTAGATTAGTGGGGATAGGCAAGGTCTTGGTGCAGTAACAAAATGCCCAAAATCTTAGTGGCTTAAAACAGAAAGATTGTATTTCTTGCTTATGCCACATATCTAACAAGGATTGACAGCAGGCTCTGTTCCAAGCTGTCTTCACTCTAGGATCCAAGATGATGAAGGAGCCACTATTTGGAGCGTTGCTGATCACAGAGCCACAGGGATTATGAAGGATATAGCAAATATCACATGACTCTTAAAGGCATGTAACCATGTAAGATCCACATTTGTCTTCCGTTCACATTTCATGGGTCAAACCAAGTCACATGGCCATGGGTGATTTTAAGGGGAAAAGTATAGTCTCTGTGACCAGTAAAAATGAAAACTAAACAGGGGCGAACAGCCTTAGTTACTGCCACATTAGGAAATGGGAAAGCAATTTCAGAATGAAATCACCAGTGGAAATTCAGAAGTGAATTGATAATTCAGAACATCAAATGATCAATTAGAAGGACAAATCATAATTGCTCCCAAAGTACAGCAGAAATATTGAAATATGTAAAGACAATAAGAATGAATACAGTAAATACTGAAGGCCAGAGACAGGAGATCCAAAGAAATGTGTAATATTTCTTATTAAAGAAGAGAGGAAAAACACTGAAGAAGCTTTCTCGGTCTGAAGAAGGCCCAAGTGTAAAGATCAAAATGCTCACTGAGCAGCAGGAAAAGCTAATGAAAAGATAAAAATGCCTAGATATATCCTGGTTCAATTCTTAAACCTGAAAAATAATGGAAGAATCCTGGGTCTCCAGGAAGGGAAATTTTTTTATTTTCTTGAAATTGAAATATCACCTACATAACAAAAGGTACATAAATTGTAATTGAACAGCTCAATGAATTATCCCATGAGAATAGAACTGTGTGACCAACCACTACTCAGGCCAAGAAGTGGAACATTCCTTGTACCCTAAAGACCTGCCCATGCGTTCTCCTCCCTAAAGGTAACCACTAGCTTAACTTCTAAACCTCTATCAGTTTTGCCTGGTTTTAAACTTGATATAAATGGAACCACATAGTGGAGGTTCTCTTATCTGACGTTTTTTCTCTTTTCATTATGTTGTTGAGATTCCAATATGTGGCTTTATTGTCATTGTAGTAGATTCATTCATTGTTGTCTATAATTCTAATGTGTGAATAAACTAAAATTTTTATTTATTCTGGTGTTGATATTCATGATAGAGTTGTTTCACATTGTTTGCTATTGCAAATAATGATTCTACAAACATTCTCCTACATGGTTTTTTTGCTACAAATACATATATTTCTATTGGATGTGAAATTGTGAAATTTCTTACTCCATTGTTATCTTTATTGGAGGTTGTCTTTGGTTGCCATGCTTAAAATTGCAGTCTTCCTGTCATCTCTCAAAACTCACATTCTCCTTTCTCTGCTTTATTTTCTCCATAGCACTCAATCCTCATCTAGTAAACTATGTTCTACGCATTTATTTTGTTTATTGTCTCTAGTTTGCTCATTGGGATATAAGCTCCATTAGGGCTGAGATTTGTGTTTATTTCGTTAACAGCTATTTTCCCAACATATAGAAGAGGTGCTCAATAACTTTTTGCTGAATGCAAGAATTATATTATATAATTATGAATGAGGCTCAATATTGTTTCATGTTTTAATTGCACATTTGTATTTCTTTTCTGTATGCTGCCTGTTTGTAGCTCTTGCTAATTCTTCTTCAAGATTTTATATGTGCAATTTGAAAATTTGGAAAATTTATTTTGGGGTTATTACATGTGTTGCAAAATTGTTTTCCAGTTTGCTGTTGGCCTTTTGACTTCATTTATGGTAATTCTTTAAATATACGTTTTATTTCAATGTAGTCAGTGTTACCTTTTTTCTTTAAGGCCTCTAAGTTTTATGTCCAATTTGAACATATCCTTCCTCATTTCAATATAATAAATAAATGCACAGATCTTTCTTTCTAGAACTTTTATGCTTACTTTTATTCTTTGCTGCATCAAAATTTATTTTGTTTTAAGGAATGAAGTGAGGACCCAGCTTTGCTTTTATCGAACATGATTTATAGAATTAGCCCTGTCGAGCCCACTAATTTGAAATAACATCAGTATCATAAACTAAACTCAATTGTGTTTGAATCTATTTATTTTCCTTCTACTCTGTTTCATTGTTTGGTCTAATTTATCTCTAGTGCCATCATAAACATTTATTCTTCTCTAGTGCTAAAGCTGCAAAAATTATTTTGTATTTGTAATATTTTTTAAAATTGCATGACTATCTATCTTTATTATTAGATTTTTCTGACTTTCTCCATTCTTAGAAAACTTCCTAGTTATCTTTACATATTTCTTTTATAAGATAGACTTAATATAACTTTGTTTAGTTTCATACAGGCATAGAAATCAAATCCCAAACTGAAAACTATAAAGGAAGAAGCCTACGAACAACAGCAAAATGCTCTTGGTATGTTAATTAGGATTGTGTTGAATATATAGTTTAGTTTAGTGAGAAGTGACATAACCATGGGATTATATCCTTCTATCCAAAAGCATAAGCTATCTTTTCAGTTATTCAAGTCCTTTTATGCTCCTTCATAGAATTTTTTAAGACTTTTAAATAAGGTCTAGTGCAATACTTGTAAAATTTATGTCTAAGTACATTATCATGTTTCATTGTTTTTTGAAACAATATACTTTTTCTAATATTCTGTTTTCTGACTTGACTTCTACATATTAACTTTCCATTCCACCACCTAGTAAAGTCTAATATTTTTTCTGACAGATTTATAACCAATTCTCATGGCATATGTGCATTATTTTCTATGATAATTTTACCTAGGACAAATGAGTTGATAAGAGCAGAATTTAGTTGATTACAAAAGGGAAAAGTTATAGAATTGATTTATAAATCCAAGATGTAAGAATACTGAAAAATTCAATTGATTTAAAAATATTTATAAAGTAGGTACATATCAGGTAGTCCTTCAAAAGAAATATATGGAGAGATGAAAAATAAGATATACACACTAGGGGATTTAAAATTTCATTATAATGCTAAGTACAGCTCTTTGATTTTTGATGCCGATGTCAACACACATTGATGAGAGAACAAATAGTATTTTAAATAAATGGTGCTGAAACAACTGGATGTCCCTCTTGAAAAAAATGAGCCTTGACTTTCAGACCACACACAAAAATTAACCCAAAATGAATCATAGACCTAAATTTAAAAGTTAAAAGTACAAAAGAGTTTGGGGGAGGGAAAGGAAGAAAATCTCCATGACGTTGGCATAGACAAAATACTCAGTAACAATAAAAGAAAAAAATTCAAAAATTGAAATACAACAAATGTAGAAACTTCTGCTCATTGAAAGACATTTAAGAACATAAAAAAGAAAGCCAAGACTTAGAGATAATATTGAAAATACCTATATTTGATAAAGGACTTGTTAAACACACAAACACACATTTTTACAATTCATTAATAAGAAGACAACAAAAATCAATTTAAATGGGCAAAAATTTGAACATTTACTTCATAAAAAATGATATATGATTGATCAATTATCATGTGAAAAGATGTTAAACATAGCAGTTAGGGAAATGCAAATTAAAACCACAATAGAGACACTACTACATACCCACTAAATGGCTAAAATTTAAAAGTTTGACAATACTAAATGTTGTTAAAAATATGAAATAAGCGAAATCTCATATAGTGTCAGTGAGTATGTAATGTGGTATGACCATTTTGGCAAAGTAGCAGTTTCTCATAAGGCTAAATTGCATTTACCATATGGATCAGCAACTCCACCAGGAAACAAAATAAAAACAGATGTTCCCAAAAAGGCTTGTTCACGAATGTTCACAACAGCTTCCTTCATAATATCTTTCACCTTGTGTGGTAGGAAGAATAATGACCTTGCAAAGAGTAGCATGTCCTCATCTCCAGAGCCTGTGAATATGTTACCTTATATGGCAAAAGAAGCTTAGCAGGTGCAATTAAGTTAAGGATCCTGGATGGGGAAATTATTCTACGTGATTTGTGGGAGCCTAATGTAATCACAAGGGTCGTTATAAATGGGAAAGGGAGGCAGGCAAGTCAGAGATGAGAAGGAATATCTCCTGGCTTTGAAGATGGAGGGACCTCAGGAGCCAAGGAATGCGGGCTGCCTCTAAAGGCTGGATAAGGCCGGGAAAATGCTTTCAAGCTTCCAGAAAGAATGAAGTCCTACCACACCTTGATTTTAACCCTGTGAGAGAACTATTTTGGAGGGCTGTCCTCCAGAACTGTAAGATAATACATTTGCATTGTTGTAAGTTACCAAGTATGTGCTAGTTTACTACAATAGCAATAAGAAACTAAAATACCCGACAACATTTGAAATATTCATCATCTAATGAATAGATAAATTATGGTGTATTCATTAGAAAGAGACTACTCAGCAATAAAAAAGAATCAACTATTGACACATATAACTACAGGAATGAATCCCTACATCACCATGCTCTGCTGAGCATTTGCCACGTGATTCAATTTACACGGGATTCTCATTTAACATAACAAGGTAGATCAGTGGTTGCCTTGGGCAGGGTGGGGACGACTGACTACAAAGGTACATGGGGAAACCTGTCTGAGTGGTATGAATGTTCTCTCTCTTGTTTGTGGTAGTGGATACATGGGTATATACATCTCTAAACATCAATCAAAATGTACGCCTTAATGGGTGCATTTTATTTTACGTAAATTATACCTCAATAAAGTTTACTTTAAATGTGCAAAAAAGCAACCAACCTTAGAATTAAAAAGTGTGAAATAATTACATTTACCATATGGTTAAAAATGAGAGTGCTGGAGAGAACAAATGAGAATATTTTAAGATAAAATAAATAAAATTTTTGAATAAAATAAGTACCATGAAGAAGTTCTTTAAAAATTACTACTTGCAAAAAAAAAGGCACAGGGTGAAAATAGTTTTTCTAAAAATTTTTCTAAATTTTATGGAAAAATTAAATCCTAAACTAATTAAACTGTTCCAGACAGTGTAATTTATTGGTAGAAATTCTGATAAATCTATACATAAAATAAAATTCAGTCACTAAAATATTTTTTGATATGTAAAGATATTAATAACATACTGTTGAGTGAAATTCAGTTTTCATTTTATCCAACTCTTACTGAATACCTACTATGTTCTAGTCATAGATAATAGAAAAATAATTTCTGGTCCCTGTCCTCATGTTGCTTACTGTCTTGCGAGGGAGAAAATTAAATAAACAAGTACAAATTACTATGATACTGTGATATTGTGATTTATAATAAGAAATACGTATTTGATTTTCCTCTGCCTCCTGACACAGAGCCCCTAAAACCCTTGGAGTTTCCTAAATTACGTGAGTGACAAAGTGTCTTTTGCTATGTTAATGAGGTGGCTTTTGAACCACACCTAAGGATGAGAGCTGGCTGCCAAAACCAACCATGTGATTACAAGGTTGGAACTTTCAGTCCCACCCCTCTGACCTCTGGGGAGAAGTGAGGGGCTGGCGATTGAGTTCCACCAGCAATAGACAATGATTTAATCAATCTTGCCTATGGAATGAAGCCTCCATAAAAACTCAAAAGAATTGGGTTCCCAGAGCTTTCGGCCTGGTGAACACCTGGAGATTTGAAGAGAGTGGCGCACTGGGAGAGGGCATAACAGCTTTGCTCCCCTTCCCCATACCCCGCAGTATGCGTCTCTTACATCTGGCCGTCCCTGAGTTGTATCCTTTTATGATAAACTAGTAATCTAGTAAATGTAATGTTTCTCTGAGTTCTGTGATCCTTTCTAGCAAATTAGTCAAATCCAAGGAGGGAGTTGTTGAAACTTTTGATTTATAGCCATTTAGTCAGAAGCCCAGGTGACAATCCTGGGCTTGTGGCTTGTGTTTGAAGGGGTGGGGCAGTCTTGTAGGACTGAGCCCTTAACCTGTGAGATCTGATGCTATCTCTGGGTGGATGGTGTCATAATTGAGTTGAATTGTAGGACACCCAGCTGGTATCCTGGATTGCTTGTTGGTGTAGGGAAACCTCCCCACTACACTCACACACATGCACACACTGGAATTGGTGACCAGAATACATAGATACATACTACAATAAGAAAATGATAAGGTACTTCATGCATATATAGGAGCAGCGACTAATTTAGATTTGGGCTAGGAAGTATAAAAGGAATCAATTTGGCAATATTTCCTAAATCAAAAGATGTTCAGACTGAAAATTGTGTGTAAGCCTTCAGTTGAGAAATCTTCTATTCATCATACAACACCTAGTCAGTATATTACCAGAAAGAGAAGCCTGCTCTTTAATCTTCAATCCACTGCAATCTGTCCCTTCTAGTTCACTAAAACTATTTCTCGCCAAAATTGATGACTTCTTATTTCCTGATCCAACAGGCACGTTCTCAGCTTACTTTCAATCTTACTTATCATAGTTGATCACTTCCTTCTTTTTGAAACTCTCTCTTCTCTTGCTTCCTCTATAGTCTGCTAGGGCTGCCATAACAAAATATTGCCGACTGGGTGGTTTAAATAACAAAATTTATTTCTCACAGTTCTGAAGCTTGGAAGTCCAAGATCAAAATGTTGGCAGGTTTGGTGTCTCCTGAGGTCTCTCTCTTTGACTTTCAGATGGCTAACACCTTGCTGTGTCCTCACATGGCCTTTTCTCTGAACAGTTGCTTCCTCTTCTTATAAGGACACTAGTCCAATTGGATTAGGGCCCCACCTTTATGACCACATTTAACCTTAATTGCTTCTTTAAAGGCCTAATCTCTAAATACAGTCACATTGGAGGTTTGGGCTTCAACGTATGGATTTTGTGGGGGACACAGTTGATTTCAGAACAGTTCCCAATCCAAGAGACTTTTTCTTCCTATCTTCTTTAACAGCTCTCTTTTTCTTCCTTCTCTCTTTTAAATGCAGGAGTAATTTAGTGCTTAGTATTGGGCCCTCTTTGTTTTTCATTCTGACCATAGCTCTTCTTTCACACTCTAATTATTCCACCTTTCGTCTAAAAGCCTTTGTTTTCCAAACACATATCTCAGTCTACTCTATTCCTTTAACCATAGGAGACCAAACAAGTTCTCCAAATGTTAACGTCATACCAAAGTGCAGGGTCATATCATGTCCAGGGTAGATGTGGAACTCTCTCCAAAGTGACTGACACCAACCCTAATATCAGTTCCCCTGCATTAAAGCCAGCAAATATGGGGTTAAAACCAAAGCACTCATCCCCTCTCCCTGCTTAGTCCCTGGCTTCCTGGCACCAGAATCCACCATCCACTACAGAGGCAGGCAACCAAGAACATCCACCTGTGGATTCCCTTATCTTGCCATCCTTCTCCCTTCAAGCAACCTCATAAGGCCAAACGCAGGCTGGTGGGAAAGCACTGACCAGTAAGGCCACAGGATCCCCTTCCCTAAAAGCAGCCTCATTCCTTGCAACCTTTAAAACCCCTTACCCACTTCTTGATGAGGAGCTAGCAGTTCTGAAGGTGCTAGCCGGCTGCTACTCCCTTTGCCTGGCAAAGAAAATAAAGCTTGCTTTCCTTTTCACCCAAAAGTCTGTTCTTGTTATTTGGATTGGCACCGAGTTCAGAGACTGAACTTTCAGTAACATGACCTTCAGGTTCATTCCTTAAATACCAAAAACACTTACCTGAGATTGTGTTAGCAAGTGTTTCATTTTACATCCCGTTACACAACAGCAATGACTAGAACTTACTATTTACTATATACCAAGCATTCTTCTACGAGCTTTACACACATTAATTCATCTTCATAATCCTCATCTTATTCCAATTTAACAGATTAGGAAACTTAGTCATAGGATGGTTAAATAAATTGCTTAAGGTCACACAGCTTGTAAGTGACGGTAATTACTTTGTAGTCTGACTTCAGGGCTCACACACTCAACCCCTGTGCTAAAACTATGATTATGTATATAACACGTATCTTATGATAAAAGTGGCATTTTAAATCAAGATAAAGAAGTTTTAGTCAAAAAAATTGGGATAATTGGAATATTATTTGAGGAAAATTAAGGTATTGTCGGATATTTTTGTCTTCATAGTATATGGTAAATGAACTAAAAACTTAGGCATTAAATGCACATCTTTAAAAAGCAGAAAACATATAAATGTCTTTTAAAATACTTTCAGTGGGGAAAGAGGATTCCTACACACAACCTTACAAGCTGAAAATAAAGATAAATCTAGCAGATTTAACTACGACCACTTAATTAAGAAAATTCTATGTCGCTAAATACCGTAAGCAAATGAAAAGACAGATGTAAAACAGGGAGAAAGTTATTATTGACTAACATGAAAAACGAATGAATGCTACATCATGAAAACAGGAAATAGCATAACAAATATCTTGCAGAAGGATACATATACATATCTCGTGAACATATGAAATCACCATATAAATAAATATTAAAACAACATTTTTTCCCTTTCAGGTTGCAAATCTATTTTTTAATGATAATTCCAAGTTTGGGTGTGGATGTGGGTGTGAGAAATATGATATTCCTATATTTCTGAGCTGGTGGGTGTATAATTTGCAAAACTTTTCTGGAGAACAATTTTGTAATATATATTTGCCTTAAAAATCGTTTATTTGTCTTGCACACTTTGTTGTCTTTTACTTTAGCATTTCTATACTAAGAAAATTACTCTTATGGAATATTTGCATGTTACTCTAATGGAATATTTACATGTCTACACATCTATTTTGTAAGGATATCTGCTCAAATTAATTATAGCAGTGAAATATCGGTAACAATCTAAATATCCCATATGAGAGGATTGCCATAGTGGTTGGAAAAATGATTTCATCCTCAAATGCATAATACTTCATTGCAGGATTCAAGGTTACTTTCAGAAGTAGGGTCTCCACACTGCCAAGTCAAGGCTTGAACTGAGAATATAGATGGTAGAAAACACTGAAGATGGACTCCTGGGCTGTGTCTGGGAATTCTATGACTTTTGGCATAATGTAGTTCTATTATATCATACAACTTGAACTCTGTCACATACTAATTTAGTTTACCATATGCCTCATGTTGTAAAAACTCTCTTTGTGTTTTAAACTTCTCCCAGAACTTCCATGAAGAAGTAGCTTCCCTTGAAAAAACGTCCGTATCATCATCATCGTTATCATTAGGATGATTGGTGCTGTGTCAATTTGGTTAAACTGGGTTCTACACTTTCCAGAACTCCCTTCTCTGTATAGTTCTGGGTTACAGTTAACCAAAAGAGATGCTTGGATGAGATTTGGAGGGTGGAAATGAAGCAGCAGCCATTATCCTTTGAAGAGTTCTTTGGTCAGATATAGTGATGGACAGGTGCGGAGGGGAGCTCCTGTTTCTTCTCACTCTCCTCTGCTCCATGTCCTGCTCTTCTTTCTAAGTGAGGACCCTGTTGACCAAGAGCAGCTCCAGACCTACCACCAAATGCTGGCCTTTGGACCTATAGTGGTGAGACCTACACAAAGAAGAGATCTTCCCAAGACCTCCCTAAGAACTTCTCCTTCATTCTCTAGGGTTGCCAGGTAAAATAGAGGACCCTTATTTAATTTGAATTTCAGATAAACAACAAATATGTTTATGTACAAATATGTCCCCAGTACTGCAAGAGTTAAGTTAGCAGTGAAATATTGGTAACAATCTAATATCCTATAATATAGGATAATCCTGAATGGATTGGAGAATTAATCTCATACTTTATTCTTAAACATATTGCCCTTCACTGCAGGGACATATTCAGTCTAAGAAATGATTTGTTCTTTATCTGAAATTCTAATTTAACTTGGCATCCTGCACTGTTTATTTGCTGGATCTGACTATTCTGGCTTTGGTGGTTAATGTACTTGGTTCTTAGATTGACTGACTGACGACCTCTTCTCCAATCCTCCAGGCCTTCTTCCAAACTTTAACTCCTCCAGCTCCTTCTTTCACTATTGTCTAAGATCCACTTCCTAGAGTAAATAACCTTTCCACAACACTCAGAGTGATTCTGCCCCTCTGAGTCCTAGTTTTTATAATAGTAGTAATGATGACAATAAATTAGCAGTAAATGCTAAAGTTTACTGAAGGTTGCTATGTGTGAAACCCTGTGGTAAGCACTTTACAATAATTCCATATTAGTCACTGTTATTTACTTCCTTTTAAATTGCATACATCTTAGAATTTGTCACTTACGTACCATTTCCGTTAATCTCAGATACTCTACACACCTCTTTTCCTCTCCTTTGCCTTGAAGAAAGTGTGAAGTGAGTTAGTTCTTACAGACATCTGTATCTGATAAGAAAGGAAACTGAGGCACCAAGGGTTTTAGAGAAACTTTCAAGGTCATACATTAAGTCAATGGAGCACTTGGGAGTAGAATTTACCACCTCTGAGATTCCAAGCTGCTGTCTTGACTGTTGTGCTGAGCAAAACTATATATCTTTAGAAAAGAAAGGAAAATAAATCTCGCTATTTCACAGAATCAGTCTCCATTAAGTTTCTACATCCTGCCCAGGGACATTTGTTCTTAGATCAAAATGTCAAAATGTAACTTAGTCCATAAGTTTCCATATTTATT
The DNA here is from genome assembly GCF_037783145.1 of Equus przewalskii. Classification (NCBI taxonomy): domain Eukaryota; kingdom Metazoa; phylum Chordata; class Mammalia; order Perissodactyla; family Equidae; genus Equus; species Equus przewalskii. The sequence goes on from NC_091854.1 coordinate 15,535,222, forward strand.
TTTAATCCAAGAAGCTTACATAGCCCTCTGTTGTTCTGAGGAAATCAGATTTTATATTTCTTATCAAACGTGTTCGAGTTCAGTTTCAAAATGTCGGCATGGTTTTCGTGAAAGTACCCCACAAGCCTTGAACAATGGATTTCCTATGTAACCCAGAGAAGATGTTTAAAATAATCTCTTGTAATTTCTTGCTTTATTAGAAGTTCTTTCTTTGAGATGAGATTTAGATGAGAAAAGTTTGGGACAAAAATCAAAGAAAATGGCAAATATTCTTTTTTGGAAATGAAGTGAACTTGAATGGTACAAAAGATTTCAATAAAAGGGTAATACCAACCACTTATCCTTAACAAGTCAAACTAGAAATTGTCCCATGGAGAAAAATGTGATTCCGATATAATTTGAATCACTGCTATAAAATCTCTAAGCATGATAAACGTATTTTTATTTGTTCTATAGTTGATTAACACAGGATTTCCAGCAACAGGTATTCATTTTCCCCTCTTTTTCTTATTTGGGGGATATTTGGCAAACAGAGGTCATTTTCTCCTAGGCATCAAATTCACGTCTAACTCTGTACTGTCTGTGTATTATAGAATATTTGTTTTGTTGAAGAGCTAGTGTTCTGGTAGTACCCTGTATAATCCAGAACGGAATAAGAGGGGGAGAAAAAGGAGAGACTGGCCTAGACCAGGAGGACTGATATTGAGAACATGGTTTTAGTTTCATTCATTATTGTTTATTTTCATAGTATTCATAAACACATTCTTCAGCTTAAATTAGGCGTAGCGATTTATAAAGCCTATCTTCTAATTCTTGAAGCAAGGCTATCTTACACATTGCCCACAATACTACAACTAAGTAATCAATTACAATGATAGAGCATCGTGACTTAGAGTTTCTTGAACTATCTGTGATGAAAGACAAATTTTTCTTTCCGATCTGTCACAAACCAATATTTGGTAAAGTGCAATAAACACAAATTACTGTAAAAATGATCATGTTTCATATTTAGACAATACCAAATAGCTATAAAATTTTTCAAATACTTACACTCAGTTTCTGCACTTATCTTGTGGACATGTACCAGTCGATGGCCACTCTTTGAGTGGCATTGCTTTAGAGTATAATCTTTGGTATTCAATTGCTTGGGTTCAAATTCCATCTCTGCTATATTTCATTTGCCTTGTAACCTTGTTTAAGTTACTTAAAAGTAAAATGAAAGTGATATTAGAACTTTCTTCAAGGTTTTCCATGAGGATTTAATAAGATACTATATGTGAAACACTGGGAAGAATGTCTAGCACGCACTATAGAGTCAATAAAGATAAGTCATTATAATTACTGCATACAGTTTTACAATACACAAAGTGCTTTCCCATACATCACTTCATTTATTCCCCACAAAATCTCTGTGGGGATAAGCTAAAGAGGTTCTGATTATCCTCCACTGCACAATTGAGAAAACCAAGGGTCAAGTGTTTAAATGGTTACTCAAGTGTTTAAATGGTTGCACAGCTGGTAAATGATAAAGCCAGAAGTTAAATTTGATGCTAGTTCTCCCTTATTCCATCCTCCCCTTCAAGACATGTCAAAAGCTACATAAAGTAGTTTCCTTCATATAGAAAAAAATCTTCCCGAGCTTCTTGGTCTCATGACAAAGCTTGACAAAAAACAGGACCATCCTAGCAATACCAGGATCTCTTGATCAGCTCTCATTTAGTAGACTTCTTCCATAGGAGAGGTTCTTGGTGACTCTGCACTTACGTTTCCTTTTCATGGCTAATGCAGTGCAAGATGTGTACAATTTATGCTTTCAGCACAGAGTGCTGTATATCTGGTTAATGTGATGGCAGCTATATGTTAGATGTTGGAAACGTCAATTGGAAAGTAATTTCCAACCCTGAAATGAGAGACATGACCATTTCTTTTCATATGTTAGTGGATGGTCTGGCTTACCTTTTCTGCTTGAACATGTCAAGATGATGTGATGGTTTCTTTGGTTGAGGTTTTGATATTTTACTTCTTACAAGTCCAAAGAGATGTTTACTTCTTCCTGTGGTTAAACCGTGTATGTGAAATCTCAGAGAGTAAGGCACATAAGAAATTTATATGGGACATTAAATGTTATAGTAATTATGATCTCTATTTGATGCAGAGAGAAAGGAAAGAACCAAACTCAAGATGTGTTAAGAGAATGAAATTTTCCTGTGTTAGTAAATTAAAAAGGGAGTTAAAAAAAGCAAATACTACAGATGTATTTTCTCCAATAATGCCTTCAGGGAAACTTACCTTCAGAAAGGAAAACTCTTCAATTATACAGCACCATAAAATGAGTTTAGTGTAAACAAACCATTGTCCACTACTCTAAATAAGGTAATGAACATCCCATTAACTAACTTAAAAGCTAAGTGATAAAATGAGTTTTAAAATTGTGTAGAATAAAGAAACGTGGGCGAAGGTAAACCCAAAGCCTTCAGAATTTTGTCTAAGTGCTACACTGTGTATATCAAATCTCTACAGAAATGAGTCCTTTAGGATGAAACACTCTCTCTTCTGTCAAAAGCGTCAAGTCAATGAAATAACTCAAACACACTTGTTTGGGAGCAGCCCTGTGCTCTCAAAATTCTGGGCTGAGGTCAGGAGTGCTATGGCAACCACGATGAAATGTGAGATTCCATTGTGCTCTGGACCCTTGTTTACTGCACATAAAGGCCTTTGCACTAGATAAACAGAGAGAGTTCCAGGCATTGCACCGTTAGTGATCAAAAAACAAATGACCCTTAGTTGGAAAGTAAAGCTGTCCCAGATCTAACAGACAGGGATTCAGGGCTGACTCCAGTGTACATGGTAGAAGCTCTATTTTATTAAAGGTGAAGGGAGATTACCATGGTGGATACAATATTACCTGCCATCTGCTTAAATATTCTCTTTGCTATACATTCTCAATAGGTGATCCAAAATTTTGAAGCCAGAATGAAAGCATAGACATAGATGAGAAATAAGATTTCTAGTTAGAAAGAAGAAATCTGTGATTAATTTGAGTTCCCTCAGAAGTAAACCCTGAGGCTAGTGTGAGAAGTAGTAGGTTATTAGGCAGGTGACCTCAGAAAACATTGTTAGGAGATTAGAGAAGTGAGGCAGGAAATGGAAGTCACTAAATAAAGGGTGCATTTTCAAGCCAGTTACCAAAATGGAAGGGGCAAACTGGAAGGTTATCCTAAGCAGGAACTCAGAGGTCCCTATAAGGCAGCTGTCTCCGTTAGCTCAACCCAGGAGCCCAGGAGCTGGAGTATTTGGATTCTAGATCTATCGTTGGTTGGGCAGGAGAGGAGATGACATTTTAACACTATTGATCTGACATGTTGGGACTTTCAGGCAATTGGAGGTTCAGTAAGGCCTTAAAATAGTGAGGCCTCAGGGAATATAGTCGGGGTATCTGCTGCAATTTGTGAAGCCAGATTTCCTTTGGATTTTATAGCAATTGGCGCTATATCTTAGGAGCTCTGTAGACTGACAGTAAGATGATAAAGTGGAAAGAGTAAACTCTTTGGAGTCAGCTACACCAAGATTCAGATCCTAGCTTTACCAACCAAGTGAACTGGAGCAAGTAATTTAATGTGTTCCATCCTTGCTTCCTTTATCAGCAAAATGAGTAAATAATATGCATTTCGCAGAGTTGTGATAATATAGTTCAAGCTCCTAGCCCAGTAGTTGGCATATAGTAATATGTAAATGAAGGTTAATTATGATCACAAACATCTCCACCAGGACTACCACCACAACAATCAGTAACAGTAACATCATCATCATGATCTTCTTCATCGTCTTTTTTCCTTATTCAGAATGCTTAGAGGTTTCTCTGTAGAAAAGAAATATACCTCTTTCGATGGAACAGGAAGAAAATCAGAGCAATCTTCAATCTTTAAAAAGGTGTGAGAAGGACTCCAGACTCTTCTGAAATGCAACTTGTCGTATTTTTATTGCACTTAGCATTGGGTGTACAGCTGCTTATGTTAGGACACGTAGACAGGTACTAATTAACAGGCACTAACAGCTTCAAGGGAACAGAGTCACGTAAATACTTATTTAGAAAATATTTAAAGTAGTCATTACAGAGATTCTCCAAATTACCTCATATTTTATGGCAGTCTATTTTCTAAAATGGATCAAGGGGACGAAGCCATTCTGTTAAAATGCCATTTAGTAACGCCTCAGTACAACTGGATGCACCATTATATGGCTCCAGGTACAGATTTAACACAGTAATTCCTTTTCCTCTCTTCTGAAAATTATAGCATTAAAGGAAATAATAGTCACTTACATAAAGTAACTGTACTAACTGGGTATCGCTGACTGAGTCTACATACATAAAGAATCTGGATTATCTAGGTTCTCAAAGGCATGGCGACCCACATATATTGATAACTGAGGAGGCCACTTTTGTTTGATACCTCAGTGATTCAGATGTGAAACCCCCAGGAGTGGTTCTATCTTAACTGAAAAATCCAATGATCCTGATAATGATAACTAAACTCTCCCCTTTATTGGTCTAATCTAGATCCATGATTTTAAGCACCATTGGTGTGCTGATAACTCTCAAATTTTATCATGCATCCTGAGTCGTTTATCCAAAAGTGTCCCCTCAACTCACCCCCCACCTTAATATCTTTATCAGGATGACTAATAGGTAAGTCAATATTATGTAAACTAAAAGAGTGGAACTTATTTCACATCCTCTACTACTGGTGTGCTCCTCCTGGAAGCAAATCTTTGAGAGCCATTTTTTGTTTTTTTTATTGAGTTAATGATAGGTTACCATCTTGTGAAATTTCAGTTGTACGTTAATGTTTGTCATTCGTGTTGTAGGTGCACCACTTCACCCTTTGTGCCCACCCCCTACCCCACCTTTCCCCTGGTAGCCACTAAACTGTTCTTAGTCCACATTTTTAAATTCCTCATATGAGTGGAGTCATACACAGATTATCCTTCTCTCGCTGGCTTATTTCACTTAACATAATTCCCTCAAGATCCATCCATGTTATTGCAAATGGAATGATTTTGCTCTGTTTTGTAGCTGAGTAGTATTCCATTGTATATATGTACCACATCTTCTTTATCCATTCGTCTGTTGATGGGCACTTAGGTTGCTTCCATGTCTGCGCTATTGTAAATAATGCTGCAATGATCATTGGGGTGCACAGGACTTTTGGGATTGCTGACTTCAAGCTCTTTGGATAAATACTCAGTAGTGGGATGGCTGGATCATATGGTAGTTCTATTTTTAATTTTTTGAGGAATCTCCGTACTGTTTTCCATAGTGGCTGCACCAGTTTGCATTCCCACCAGCAGTGTATGAGGGTTCCTTTTTCTCCACAACCTCTCCAACATTTGTTACTATTAGTTTTAGATATTTTTGTCATTCTAATGGGTGTAAGGTGATATCTTAGTGTAGTTTTGATTTGCATTTCCCTGATGATCAGCGATGATGAGCATCTTTTCATGTGCCTATTGGCCATCAGTATATCTTCTTTGGAGAAATGTCTGTTCATGTCTCCAGCCCATTTTTTGATTGGGTTGTTTGATTTTTTGTTGTTGAGTTGTGATAGTTCTTTATATATTATGGATATTAAGCCTTTGTCAGATGTATGACTTGCAAATATTTTTTCCCAGTTAGTGGGTTGTTTTTTTGGTTCAATCCTGTTTTCATTTGCCTTGAAGAAGCTCTTTAGTCTGATGAAGTCCCATTTGTTTATTCTTTCTATTGTTTCCCTTCTCTGAGAAGGCATGGTGTCCGAAAAGATCCTTTTAATACTGATGTCAAAGAGTGTACTGCCCATGTTTTCTTCTAGAAGCCTTATGGTTTCAGGTCTCACCTTTAGGTCTTTGATCCATTTTGAGTTTATTTTGGTGAATGGTGAAGAAGAATGGTCAATTTTCATTCTTTTACATGTGGCTTTCCAGTTTTCCCAGCACCATTTGTTGAAAAGACTTTCTTTTCTCCATTGTATGACCTCAGCTCCTTTGTCGAAGATAAGCTGTCCATAGATGTGTGGTTTTATTTCTGGGCTTTCAATTCTGTTCCATTGATCTGTGCACCTGTTTTTGTACCAGTACCATGCTGTTTTGATTACTGTAGCTTTGTAGTATGTTTTGAAGTCAGGGATTGTGATGCCTCCCGTTTTGTTCTTTTTTCTCAGGATTGCTTTAGAAATTTGGGGTCTTTTGTTGCCCCATATGAATTTTAGGATTCTTTGTTCTAATTCTGTAAAGAATACCATTGGGATTCTGATTGGATGGCGTTGAATCTGTAGATTGCTTTAGGTAGAACAGACATTTTAACTATGTTTATTCTTCCAATCCATGTTCATGGAATGTCTTTCCATCTCCCTATGTCATCATCCAATTCTCTCAGAAAGGCCTTGTAATTTTCATAAATAGGTCCTTCACTTCCTTAGTTAAATTTACCCTGAGGTATTTTATTCTTTTTGTTGCGATTTTGAATGGTATTGTGTTCTTGAGTTCTTTTTCTGTTAGTTCGTTATTAGAATATAGAAGTGCTACTGATTTATGCAAATTGATTTTATACCCTGCAACTTTGCTGTAGTTGTTGATTACTTCTAAGAGTTTTCCAATGGATTCTTTGGGATTTTCTATATATAAGATCATGTTGTCTGCAAACAGTGAGAGTTTCACTTCTTCCCTCCCTATTTGGATTCCTTTTATTCCTTTTTCTTGCCTGATTCCTCTGGCTAGGACCTCCAGTACTATGTTGAATAAGAGTGGTGATAGAGGGCATCCTTGTCTCGTTCCTGTTTTCAGGGGGATGGGGTTCAGTTTTTGCCCATTGAGTATGATGTTGGCTACGGGTTTGTCATATATGGCCTTTATTATGTTGAGGTAGTTTCCTTCTATGCCCGTTTTGTTCAGAGGTTTTATCATAAATGGCTGTTAGATCTTGTCAAATGCCTTCTCTGCATCTATTGAGATGATCATGTGGTTTTTATTGCTCAGTTTGTTGATGTGGTATATCATGTTGATTGATTTGTGGATGTTGAACCATCCCTGTGTCCCTGGTATGAATCCCACCTGATCATGATGTATGATCCTTTTGATGAATAGCTGAATTCTGGTTGCCAAAATTTTGTTTAGAAGTTTTGCATCTATGTTCATCAGTGATATTGGCCTGTAGTTCTCTTTTTTCGTGGTGTCCTTGTCAGGTTTTGGTATCAGCGTGTTGTTGGCCTCATAGAATGTGTTAGGAAGTGTTCCATCTTCCCTAATTTTTTGGAATAGCTTGAAAAGGATAGGTATTAAATCCTCTCTGAAAGTTTGGTAGAATTCCCCAGGAAAGCCATCTGGTCCTGGGGTTTTATTCTTTGGGATGTTTTTGATTGCTGTTTCAATCTCTTTCCTTGAGATTTGTCCGTTCAAATTGTCTTCCTCTTCTTGAGTGAGCTTTGGGAGATTGTAGGAGTCCAAGAATTTATCCATTTCCTCTAGGTTATCCATTCTGTTGGCATATAGTTTTTCGTAGTGTTCTCTTATAATCTGTTATATTTCTGCAGAGTCTGTTGTTATTTCTCCTCTTTCATTTCTGGTTCTGTTTATTTGAGCTTTCTCCTTTTTTTTCTTTGTAAGTCTGGCTAGGGGTTTGTCAATTTTATTTATCTTCTCAAAAAACCAACTCTTTGTTTCATTGATCCTTTCTACTGCCTTTTTCGTTTCAACAGTATTTATTTCTGCTGTGATTTTTATTATTTCTCTCCTCCTGCTGACTTTGGGCTTTATTTATTCTTTTTTCTCTAGTTCAGTTAGGTGTAGTTTAAGATTACTTATTTGGGATTTTTCTTGTTTGTTAAGATGTGCCTGTATTGCAATGAATTTTCCTCTTAATACAGCTTTTGCTGTGTCCCATATGAGTTGGTATGGCATGCTATCATTTTCATTTGTTTCCAGGTATTTTTTGATTTCTTCTTTAATTTCTTCAATGATCCATTGCTTCTTCAGTAGTGTGTTGTTTAGTCTCCACATCTTTGTGCCTTTCTCAGCTTTTTTCTTGTAATTAATTTCTAGCCTTATAGCATTATGATCAGAGAAGATGCTTGTTATTATTTCAATTTTTTTAAATTTGTGGAGGCTTGCCTTGTTTCCCAACATATGGTCTATCCTTGAGAATGCTCCATGTGCACTTGAGAAGAATGTGTATTCAGCTCTTTTAGGGTGAAGTGATCTATATATGTCTATTAAGTCCAATTGTTTTAGTTTTTCTTTTAGCTCCACTATTTCCTTGTTGATTTTCAGTCTGGATGATCTGTCCATTGATGTGAGTGGGGTGTTGAGGTCCCCTACTATTATTGTGTTGTTTTTAACATCTTCCTTTAGGTCTGTTAATAGTTGCTTTATGAATCTTGGTGCTCCTGTGTTGGGTGCATAGATATTTATAAGCATTATTTCATCTTGATGAAGTGTCCCTTTGATCATTATATGTTGTCCCTCTGTGCCTCTCTTTACCTGTCTTATTTTGAAATCCACTTTGTGTGATATAAGAATTGCAACATCTGCCTTGTTTTTCCTGCTATTATCTTGAAGCATTGTCCTCCACCCCTTCACCCTGAGCCTGTGTTTGTCCTTGGGGCTGAGGTGTGCTTCTTGGAGGCAACAAATTGTTGGATCTTGTTCTTTAATCCATTTTGCCACTCTGTGTCTTTTTATTGGAGAGTTCAATCCGTTTACATTGAGAGTGATTATTGATGCATGTGGACTTAATGCTGTCAATCTGTCGCTCATTATCTTGTTTTCCTGTGTTTCTTTTCCTGTGTGCTTTAGCCTACCCATTTAATACTGCAATTTCTTATGCTGGGTTTCTTAGATTTTCCTTATTTATGATTTGTGACTCTGTTCTGTATTTTATTTTGGTGTCTACCCTGAAGTTTGTATTTAGAATCTCGCGTATAATATAGTCTGTTCTCTGGTGGTCTCTTACTTACTTGGCCAATACTGATTTAGACCCTTTGCTCTTCCCCTCCTAAATAATTATTTTCATTTCTTATTCCAACTTGTGTTATGAATTTGTAGTTAGAGTGATAAGATCATCCTTGCTTTGATAGTTTCCTTACCTTTACCCTAATGCTATAGTTGAATATTTGCTATCCTGTTCTGGTTCTATCCATCGGTCTCCCTAGTCTGTGGATTGTGACCCCTTTCTCCCTTTTTTCAGGTATGAGAGCCTTCTTGAGGATTTCTTGTAGTGGAGGGCTTTTAGTTACAAATTCCCTTAACTTTTGTTTGTCTGGAAAAGATTTAATTTCTCCCTCATATCTGAAGGAAATTCTTGCTGGATAGAGTATTCTTGGCTGAAGATTTTTATCTTTTAAAGCTTTGAATATGTCACTCCATTCTCTCCTAGCTTGTAAGGTTTCTGTAGAGAAATCTGCTGAAAGACTGATAGGGGCTCCTTTATAGGTTATTCTCTGCTTTTTTCTTACTTCCCTGAGTATTCTTTCTTTATCTTTCCTTCTTGCCAATTGTACTACCATGTGCCTTGCAGTAGGTCTTTTTACATTGACAAATCTAGGAGATCTGAAAGCTTCCTCCACACACATTTCTCCACCAATCCCTAGATTTGGGAAGTTCTCTTCAATAATTTCGTTAAGCACACTTTCTGCTCCATTTTCCTTTTCCACGTTCTCAGGAATTCCTATGATCCTTAAGTTCTTACTCCTCATTGAATCCACTCTCTCTCGGAGATTTTCCTTGTTTTTTTTAATTCTTAGTTCTCTTTCTTCCTCTGTCTGGAGCCATTCAGCCTGTCTATCTTCAATTATGTTAATTTGCTCTTCTATGGTGTCTACACAGGCATTCAGGGAATCCGTATTCTGTTTTATCTGGTCCATTGTGTTTTTCATCTCTAGTGATTCTGTTTGATTCTTCTTTATGATTTCAATCTCTTTTGTGAAGTAACTCCAGAACTCATTGGCTTGTTTCTCTATCTTTCTCTCTACCTCATTGATTTTTGATTATAGCTGCTCTGAACTCATTATCACTTAGTTTACCTACTTCCAAGTCCTCAGGACTTAATTCTATGTTTTTATTGTTTTCCTTCTGGTCTGGGGCTTTTATAAATTGCTGGATGGTAGAGGAGCGGTTTTTTCACATGGTGGTAGAATTCGGTTGCAGTTACTGCCTGTCACCACTAGATGGGCGTTGAGAGCCGTGTGTTATGAGCTCTCCGCCTTCGGGCAAGATGGCTGCACCCAGTGGCATTGCCGGGAGGGAGGGGCTGCTATTCTCACACGCTGATCTGGATTCAGATCAGTTCTGTTCTCTGGTCTCCCAAGGCCCTGGGTTTATGGGGTCCTCGTGCATGGAAGCTTTCCCCCGTCAGCAGGTTTCCACTGAACCAGTGGCAGGAGTCCTGGATGATCCCCCGGTTGCATGGCCCCTCCCCTGCTCCTTCCTGGACCCTGCAGCAGCAATCGCAGACTCTAGGGGAGGGAGCAAAGTTCTCTCCTACCGTTCCAGTGCCTCTGAGGCCATGAGCAAGGTTTATGATCTCCGCCTTCTTGGTATCGTAGGTCTCTAACGTGTTGGCATTAGATTTATTCTCTGAAATTCAGTTTTTCCAATCCTTTGTTGTATTTTGGAGGGGAGAGAATCCCAGGTCAACTCACCCCACCGTTTTGCTCCTCCCCTTTCTCCTCTGAGAGCCATTTTTGATTCTTCTCTTTCCACCAACAAGTTCTAAAGGCTTTGCTTTCAAAATATTTCTTGATGCTGTCTACATATTGTCACTCAACTGCTCCCATTTTTCTAAACCACCATCATTTTTTGCCAGAACTACCTAAATAATCTACCCATTGGACTTCCTGCTTCAAAGCCAACAATCCTTTATCAACTAATCTGGAAAGGCATCTTTTAAAAAGCCTGAATCAGATCCCATTACTTTTCTGTTTAAAATTTTCCAGTAGTTTTAGCTCATACTCCAAATAAAATTAAAAATGCGTACCAAAAAATATAATTTTCTACATGACCCTTTGCATCTTGGATCTCTTTTTTTCTAGCACTTTCCCTCTTACTTTCCAGGTGTAGTAGCTTCCTTTTTCAGGGACATACCAAGTTTCTTCCTGACTGTGGACTTGCTTTCTTGCCATCTGAAATATTCTTCTCTCAAATCGTTTTAGGGCTGGCTCTTTATAATTCAGTTCTGAGCCCAAATATCATCCTTTAGAGGAGCTTGCATTAACAACCTTATTTAGTGTCTCCCCCACATCCTCTTCAGTCATTCCATCCATAACTCATTTTTAAATTTGCATCATTCACAACTCTTTGAAATAGTCTTGTCTATTTATTCACTCCTTTATTGTTTATCTCATCCACTTGAATATAAGATCTATGAAAGCAGCCAGTGACTGGAACTCCATGACTATAAATGGAACTCTCTGGATAGGATAACATGCCCCTCCCAGGTTGTTCTTCTTATGTAGATAAATAGTCTTCCCCCCGTCTGCTTCAGGAGACTCTGACATGCTGCCCAGAACTGGTTATCCAGCTGCTTTGAGTTGTTTCCTGGTCTCAAATAAGCTATCTTCCTGAGGAGAAGAGGTAATAGTTGAAGTCAAAATATATCACAATCTCAGATGTGTTTTATTCTCGTGCAGGAGTGATTCCTCTGACTACAATATGCAATTTGTCAGTTATGCTAAGTCAAAAGCCTAATTAGATAGCCTATGACTTGGAAACACTGTTGAGTAGCCTAGACTTTCAGGCCAGAGTAGTTTTATACGATAGAATAACCATTGAATATTGGCCACCTAAGGGGGTACTATACTCTGACCAGCATCATGTTTTATGTGGATTATTACCAAGTGGAAAAGTAGAACAATCATTGTTCAGCATATGGTAAACGGCAGGATGGTTGTCTAAGGCACCCCAATAAGAATCCTGGGACCTCCTCTTCATCAGGTCAGGGATCCCACCCTCTGATATAGTGGAAGGCTTCAAGTGCTATTCTTAGAATTATTTCTTCTCCTATTTACTGGTGTATCCATCCTCCAGAGTCTACTATAGTCATGTCTCTAACTAACTTTGCAACTATTATGGGTTGAATTTATACAAGTTGTTGATATATTAATATGTCATCTATAAAGTCCCCCTTTTGTGATCAGAGAGAAGGTATAAACTGAGAATAAAAGTTAGTTTTTCCAAGAATTCTTTGCAAGTTGACTACCTACAGAACTCCATGAAAACTGGCCATAGCTGAATACCTAAGGCAATCTTGGTAGAGAGCTGAGGGAGTAAATCAGATCACCCATTTACCATGCCATATAAGCTGCACTACAAGGCTTGGACCCCAGCTCTCTGATCACACTAGGTGTATTAGCTATCTATTGCTGTGTAATAAATTACTCCAGAACTTAGCAATTAAAAACAATGAACATTTATTATCTCACAGTTACTGTGAGTCAGAAATCCATGAGTGGATCAGTGGGATGGTTATGGGTCAATGTCTGATGAGGATATACTCAAGTAATATCAGGCTGGTAATTTAGAGACTTGATTTAGGGAGGATTCACTTCCAAGTTCCCTCGTGCGGCCTTTGGCAAGATTCAAAAGATCTGTTTCAAGTTCAGTCATGTGGGCTTCTCCTTAGGGCTGCCCCATGACATGGCAGCTGGCTTCCCCTAAAATGAGCAACCCAAGAGAGAATGAGAGAGAACCAAAGATGGAAGTCATGGTCTTCTTATAACCTAATCTAGGAAGTAGCATTCTACTATATTCTATTCTTTACAAGGAGTTAATAAATCCAGCCTACACTCAAAGAGGAGGAGATTAAACAAAGGTCTGCACGCCAGGAAATGTGGCTCATTGGTGGCTATGTCGGAAGCTGCCTACAAAACTTTAGAGGGGTAGGTGATCCGTAGCCATAAATAGTGTGCATATAGAATAGGATTGGTTTTCCTGTCATATTGATGTTGGATCCTAACCACTGATAATACCAGTAAGTGCTGATGTTTTCCTAATTATACAACTTAGAAGTCCCGCTCCCAGTTTGATTTCTGGCTCTGTTAGATCTCTATGTGCTATCCAAAAATGCAATGAACAGTGAGGAATCTGAGCTTCTACTACTGCTTCTGTTTTCATGATTTTCTCCTTCACTAACTAGCTTCCCTGTTAAGAGCAGCTTATTGTTATTTTAGCAGACATGTCATGCATTCTGTCAGGCCATTTGCTTTTGTTGGTGCATCACTTATTTTTGTTGTTGTTGTATTAGTATTTTATGTACTGCCAGTATTTCAAACCCAAACTTTCCTTAAGTTGTGTGCATTTACTCTTACTAAATTAAATTCTATTAGATTTTAATAGGATTTTTAATATAATTTAATAGATTTTTAATACTATTTATTGAACATTTTCTTTTAAAAAAGTAGTCTCTCCTGGAGATTTCTGACCTGTTACACAGAAATTGAATTGGATTTTCCTTTGCCATCATGTTGGGGATTACTTTAATTTCCAGTCTCTGCTGGATTCTGTATTTTTTGGGTTCTTTATCTCCATTTTTCTTATTTTTAGTTGCTGTTTAAATTCTTGGGTTCTGTTCTTTAGTAACATCTTGAAAAAATGGTGATTTGGAAGTAAAATTGTAACACATTGGTATGGAATTCTAGATTGGAAGTTACCTTTTTCTCAGAATTTTGAAGCCTACCTCTATTGTCTTCTAGATTAAAAATATTCCTGTAAAAAAGCCCCATATCTTTGTATAAAATGTATTTTTGTTTTACCTCTCTCTGCAAGCTAGTAGCATCTTCTATTTGTCTTCAGTGCTCTGAAATTTCCTAATGATGTAGCTTGAGTCATCCATGTATTCTGGTTGCCTGGTGGGCTCTTTAGATCTAGGAGGTCATATCCTTTACTTCTGTGAAGTTTTCTTGACTTATTTCATTGAAAATTTCCTCCCCTCTATTGTCTTCTTTCCCACTTTCTGGAATATATATTCTTAATGTTTTTGTTGCCTCTCATATTCCCTTTGATTTCGGAATTAACACTCAAAACTCCATTTTGAGCAAAAAGAAAAAAATCTTTGCTGTTGCTTTAGTAGGCTTGTATGGGGTAGAGGGAAGAACAGAAGTTAAATGTCTATGTTCAATCCATCATCTCTATCTGGGCACACTGAATTATTTTTGACATTGATTTCTTGGCATCTGTATGTAAATTTAATTAATTTTCATTCAAAGCATTTAATATAATTATTGATGTGGTTAAGTTTATATCCACTATCTTGCTATATTTTTTTTCTATTTGTGCCCTCTGATATTTGTCCCTCTATTTCTGCCTTTTTTTGTTACTGAGTATTTTTTAGTGTTCCTTTTATTGTCCTATTTGATTTTTAGTTTCTCTTCTTTGCATTGTTTTGTTGGCGGATTGCTCTAGGTATTACAATGCACACACTTAGCAGTCCCCTATGAGTTAACATTATACTACCTCTTATAAACAGTAAGAACCCTATAGCATTATAATTATGTTAACACATCCTCCTGTCTATTATGTTGTTGTTATACTAAATGTTACTTTTGGTCTATTGTAAGCCCCACAAAAACTGTTAGTACTTTTGTTTAAACTATGAATTAACTTCCAAAGAATTTAAGAAAAAAAAATATAATCTTTTATTTTTACCTACATATTTACCATTAAATTTCTTCTTAGAGATTTATATTTCTATTTTGTATCTTTTCCCTTCAACTTAAAGAATTTCTAGCATTCCTTGTAGTGCAAGTCTGTAGACAACACATTCTTTAGGTTTTTATTTTTCTGCAAATGTATTTACTTGATTTTCATCTATTAAGGATGCTTTCCCTTTTATATTATCTTAGTTTCACATTATTTTCTTACAGCACTTTAAAGATGATGTTTCCTTGTCTTCTGGCCTCCATTGTTTTTGCTGCAAAGTCATTCTTATTGTTGTTCCCCTGTAGGCAGTGGATTCTCTACCCGCCCCCAAATCAATTTTAAGATTGTTTTTCCTTTTCTTTGGCTTACATAGTTTAACTACAATATACCTAATTTTGTTTGTTTGTTTATTTTGTTTTGCTTTCATATTTATCCTGCTTAGGGTTCTTTGAACTTTCTGGACATGTGGATTGAAGAAATTACTTTTTCTGCCCCATTTTATCTCTCTTCTCTTTCTGGAATTCCAGTTACATATACGTTAGATGGCTCAATTTTGTTCCTCAAGTCATTGAGATTACAGTTCTTTTTTTCTCTCTGTGATTCAACTTCATTCATCCATTCTTCTGTTGTGCAATATGCTGTTAAACTTATCTAGTAAATTTCTGGTTTCACATATTGTGTTTTTTTTTTTTTTTAAAGTCTAGAATTTCCATTTGGTTCTTTTGTAAAATTTCCATGTCTTTCAAACTTCCCCATGTCTTCACCTGTTATGATTGTCTTTTCAATATTCTAAGTCTTTTATGAAGGTGATGGGTTTTGTTCTATCAAGGAGTTTAATTACTGGAGGCTTGGTTTGGGACTTTGTTGGGATGAGTCTCCTTGGTTTTACCTTTTGTCCTTGGGTATAGACTTTTGGTGTCAATGGTGTTTACTAAGCCCCTCTAACCTGACAGGACTTAAACTCTAAACCCTCTTTCTCCAGTAATGGGCAGCTGCTGAAATCTCTACTCAGTTCTTTAAGTCTTCCAGCTGTTGCTTTCTGCTGGCATACCTGACGTCTTGTCTTACACATGATCAGGTTAGGGTCAGCCCAAGATATAAGGGGAGTTTGAATGCATGTTTATGGCTGCTCCTTCTGTAGTTTCATCTTCCTTAGGTGTTCCTCTCACAGTTTTCCACTGTACTAGGAGATCTGAACTCAAAGATATGACTTCACAGCCCAATAAAATTGTGGTTCCTGCTTGAGGTCTATCCCTTCATGGGGCACAAAACTAGCAGTGTCTTAAGGAAAAATGTCAATATTGGGTGTGAATCTCACCTAGTAAGCTTCCTTTCTTTCAAGGGTAATACCTCCTCTGGGTTCTCCTACTTGTATATAAAGTGATTTGTTATAAGAAATTGGCTCACATGATTATGGAGACTGAGAAGTCCCAAGTCTCGTAGTTGGCAAGCTGGAGACCCAGGAAGCCAATGGTGTAGTTCCAGTCCAAGCCCTAAGGCCTGAGAACCAGGAGAGGAAATGGTGTAAGTTCCAGCCTGAAAGCCAGCAGGCTTAAGACCCAAGAAGAGCAGATGTCTTAGTTTGAGTCTGAAGGCAGGAAAAGACTGATGTCTCAGCTCAAGGCAGTCAGGCAGGAGGAATTCTCTCTTACTCAGCCTTTTAGTTCTATTCAGGTTTTCAATTGATTGGATGAGACTAACTCACATGGGCATGGCAATCTGCTTTACTCAATCTATGGATTTGAATGTTAACCTCATACAGAAACACCTTCACAGATGCACCTACAATAGCATTTTACCAATTGTCTGGGCACCCACTGGCCCAGTCAAGTTAACACATAACATTAACCATCCTACTCCCTAAGTAGATTTGAGTTCAGTGAAAGAAGAAAATTTTCTCAAGCACCTGCTTCTTACTTACGTCGCTGCCTCTCAGATATAAGTTGTGTCACTCTTTGAAGGGCTTAATATATTGTTGTGTGGAAAATCGTGGGTGGGTTTCAGCAGGGCAAGTGTATAGAAGTAGTAGATGGCATTCCTCAAAATAGGGTCATATTTAGGTAAAGTCTTAAAGGACGTGAGCCAAGCATTATGCTATTTATTTATATTTTATAGTTTAGGCGTCATGAAAATGCAAATAATGTTGAATTAAAAATCAGAGAAAAAATAAGAAGGTATGGTGGGCTTCGGATGTACCTTCCTCAGGGCTGTGGCACCGCATCTCTGTAACTTTCTTGGTTCTTCCCTGCTTAGTGTGTTAGCATTGTCCTCAAGATAGCTTATTTTATAGGCTTATGATGGTTAAAGAAATTCCAGGCTTCGTACCCACTATCAGGAGGAGTAGTGCTTTAGTATCTCAGAATTCTCCCATAAAGTCTTTATAAATGTGCTAATTAAGTCATCCCTTAGCTAATTTCTTAAATAAGATGATCCATGCAATGAGCTTATTTTGGTACCTGGTACATTATTAACAAATATTATCAGTTGGTACTGCTGTTTCTTTCCCTTCTAACTATTTCCATAATTCACATCACACTTCTTACCCTATGCTCCTAAAGCAGGGTAAAAGGTGATTTTGATCTCTCCTGTCCTATAGTTGACATTGTAGTATTAATAAAATTTACCGATTTTCTCTGCCTGAAGTAATTTGCTGGGAATGGAACCAACTGATACTAATGGCGGTGGTGATAACGGTGACAATCAGTCTCATTCGTTGAGTGAATGATGGTTTGCCAAGTACTTTCTTACGCAATCCCTATGCCAATTATGATAAAATGAATCTGTCTTGATGGAATGGAAGGCATTTTGGAACCTGGCTATTTATGGAAAATGCAAGGATTGCATAGTACCTCTCAGATCAGATGTGGGCAATTGCTTATTCTGCATGTCTATAAGAACAGCCCTGCTCGGGACTCCAGGGAATGTTAGAATGCCCAAAGCTACTCCAATTGTCTGTGATTGTCTCAGAATCAGCTCACTCACTGAGTGGATGCTCTGGATTAAATTTTGTCTAAGAATATTGTGGACTTTCCTGCTCTGTATCTGAAAATCCAGCCCTGAACTGTGTTCCAAACTTAAAACAATTACAATTCAATCAACTGGTCTTAGGTAAAAGCTAATGTGAGCTTGTATTTTTGGATACACAAATAAGAAAAATAGCTATATTTATCTCAGTTAAATAAAGGACATTCACAGATACTATCTCACTTGAACTTCACAACTCTGTCAGAAGGGAGGGGAGAGTGGAATAAATATTTGTTCACTGCATAGAGTGTACCAGACACTGGACATTAAAAAAATGTGCATATAGCATAAAAAACTCTCATGTAGTCTTCATGACAAATGTGTGACTTATGAATTATTGATCTAGACTTTAGAAATTAGGAATTTAAGACTCAGAGAAGTTAAGTGACTTGCTCAATACCATGAAGCTAGGAACAAGTGAAGCTGGAAGTCAGGCTGGGTCTTCTGACTCAAGGTCCTGTGGATTTTGCATTATCACCATTGCTGCCTCTGACACTAACAATGCATGTTAGAAGTAAATTTCCTCAGCTTTTTCTGTTGGTTGGCATTTTAAAATAGAATCAGAGAATAATTTATTGTCTCCTTTTGTGTGTGTGTGTGTAAAGTCTTTTCTCCATTTACATGTGCTTCTATTTGCAGATTCATAGCCTAGACGACCACGGCTGCAAGTATTCACTGGTGGGCTGTTATGATGATGTTTGCTCTTTCTCACTAATATCATAAATGGGTGTAAGCCTTGATAGCTATAAATGATGGAAAAATATTTTTATAGATATAGAAGTCACCCATGTCTTTGTAATTAAGCTTGCCTGAAATAAGACCAAGCGCATCAACATATTTATGCCTCATATTGTGCAGCCTCTTTTCATGTTATTTTACTAACATAAAGGGTGCTTTTAATTATACAGAGCTACAAACTGCATTATTGATATTCTATAAACATTAACTACACCTGACTCTAATGAAGAAGCAATAAAATGTAGTCTCTTAATTTGTAAGATTCTTAGAAAGAAAGAAAATCTGTATTATAAAATAAAAAGTAGTTGGAGGCATTATCCTCCTTGAATTGTTACTATATGTGGATATGGATATAGTTATTTTCATTGTTGGGATTTCCCAGCTCCATACCTTTTGTTCAAATGTTCCTGAATTGTAGTAACACATTTAAAAAATGATACTGGAGATTTGTCATCTGATTCTATTTGGCACACTTTTATTTTTTAACACATCTTATGCCATGTGGTCCACTGGTAGGTTTATGAGAGTATATCAAAAGCGTTGACTTTCAATTAGCATTTGTTTTGCACCTCTGAAATCTGTCAGTCAGGTTAAATTCTTAATGGAGTTAAAGGAAATAGCTAGCTTCCAGAATCAGAAACACTAAATAACTTTTCACTTGGACTTGCATTGCTTTGTATTGTTTTACTAGTTGAGTTCACTTTTGAGAGAGAGAGAAAAAGAGAGAGATAATGAATGAGAATAACTGTCTTAACCATAATTGTCTATTTTAGATATGTCACATGGGATTCATTGCCATTAAAAATATTGTGGAAGGTCATGAAAAAAGAGATCATAAAAGTAATGACTACTGTCTTCCAAGCTTAAAGACATTAAAAGAACTGACAAATCAAGAGGCTTTGTTTTGTTTCACTCTGCTCCATCATATGGCACTTTGAGCCATAAACCCCTTCCATATCAGGATCAACTATGAAAAATTAAAAATGGTTTGAGCAAAATGACTTCCTATATCATATAGCTCATGAAGTGAAATATATATATCTTGCCATTGGAACCATCTTTATACTTTGGGCTTGGTTCAAACTTTGCTGCAAGTGTATTTATAAGCATTTTTTATAGCATTGCCCTTACAAAACTTGTGGTACCTAAGTGGCTTGATCTTTTATTCATTCCCTCACTCGACAAATACATAATAGGTATTTTCTCTCTGGATGACGAAGAGGACCAGCCAGTCATGATCCCTGAGTTTCTAAAATTTATGGTCTACTTGGGTAGAAAGACATTATAGAGAAAGTCACAAAACCAATTACAGATGCTGTGATTAGCAGACAAGGACTTTAAAATAATTATTAAAATATGTTAAATAAAGTATAGGAAAGATACATATTACAGTTGAAGAGATGGAGAATTCTGGAGCTATAGGGAAAGAAAAAAAAAGAATCAAATGGAAATTCTACAAATGAAAAATACAATATCTGAAATCAAAATAATTCATTCAAGGAGATTAATGGCAGATTGGACACTTTAGAAAAAAGGATTAATGCACTTGAAGATGCATCAATAGACATTCAACTGATGCGTAGAGAGCAGAAAGATAAAAAGGAAACAGTAAATAGAGCATCAATGACCTGGTGAGACCCTATCAAGTCATTTAACATATATGCAACTGGAGTCCCAGGAGGAAAGGGAGAGAGGATAGGGAAGAAAAATATATACAGAAAAATAATGGCTGAAAATTTTCTAAATTTAATTAAAAATTTCAAACCACAAATATAAGAGATCCAACAAACTCTTTCTTCAAAAGAAAACACACTTTTGCCCAATATAGTGGAAGTGCTGAAAACCAATAGTGCACAGTCAGCACTAGGAAAGAATGAAAATAGGCAAGGAAGAGGAGGGGTGAGCAAAATGTTACTGGGAATGCTTCTTTGTACAACTAGATATAATTCTAACAACCTCTCCCCCCAAAAAATTCACAGTTAAAATAATAATGACAATAATTATATAAACAACTTTGTATATACATGTATATATGTGAACTATTCATACATGATCTGAGTCAGATAAATAAAAGCCAAGGAGACATATTTCAGACATTTGATGGAGTTATTAGGGAAGCAGAATTTCTCTTTTCTCCTGGCTTTGAGAATTGTCTCCTCCAACCCCGCTTTCTTAAAATGTTGCAACTTATCATTATGTAACACGTATCTAATTGTCACTCTTCTTTTTAAAAAATCTTTAATAGTGCAGTGCAAAGAGCATGAGCCATGAGTTTAAATATACGTTGGTTTTAATCTCAGTTCTGTGATTTGTAATCAGGGTAACCTTAGATGTGTTTTGTAACCTCTCTAAGCCTCAATTCCCTCAGCTGCAAATGAGAATAATAGTGCCAGTCACAAAGCTTGACACGAAAAGTAAACTAGGCTCTTTATTCAAAGATGATGGATATGGACCTTCAAGAACTGTGACACTCTCCCTCCACCCAACACCCACACACAGGCTACATTATATAATTTAGACTGCTCATTTACTTATGCTGGCGTGTCAAGACCACATAATCTGGTTCCACTATGTCAGTAAACTCCTAACATTCCTTTCTTTTCCTTCTATTTAGCCAGTGTTCTAAATTCGTTCTGCTACTGATACCCCATCAGATTTTTAGATGATGATTTTGCACATGCTATTGGTTCTACGAGGACTATTCTTCCTTATGCTTACTGCAAGATAAACCACTCAACTCCTTTAAAATCTGACTCAGTCCTAAGGTTGTCTTTCTTGCCTCTGAAAAGCAAGTTTCCTCATTCCTCTATTCTTCCACATCTGGGACATTTCTAGAACATACATTGTGTTATAATCTAGTTTGATTTAAACACATAAATCATTAGCTATATTCCAAGTGCAGGAGAATAGAAACAGATTCTCCATGTCTCTGACTGTCAAAGTCTCCTACAACCTTCACATATAACGCGTGCCCAGCAAATATTCTCTGAACACGCAAATAAATGGATGAATGAATGCAGTTGGTGAGGCATAAGACAAGACAAGAGATCTGCTTTAATTTCAGTCCAAATACCTAATTTCAACTCTGAGATTTGCAAATTTCTAGCTGTATGAGACCTTTGCCAAGTCACTTCATTCTGTATTTTAGTTTCCACAGCTGAAGAGAGAAAATAATATCTTCCTGCCTGAATTGTTAGAATTAAAGGACACTAGTTATATGGAAGTAGTCTGTAAACATTAAAATATTGTGTGTATTTACATTGTATTACTTCTGTTATTAAAGATCTGTGAAAGAAATTTTTATTTGAATGATTCTTTAAAATGCTTTCCCAAAGCAGGCTGTGTCCATTATGTAACCCAACATCTTTTGGCATGATTGTTGGCATATACTTTGAATGTATAACAGTTGTACTCATGAACTCTGCTCTTGGGAGAGTGGGGAAGTGGGTTAGGAACAGCCTTGAAAGGAGATAATTTTTGATGTTTCCATGACACATCTTTAATGCAATGGACAGAGGTTTGGGAGGAAAAAGACAAAAGAGAAGAATATTCAAAGATGAGGAAAACTGTTCTATCTGTTTTGTTTTGTTTTGTTTTCCCGGCAAAGACTTTATCTGCACACTTGATTATAAATATATTTCAGTTTTAATTATGCACACACACTTTCACATACATTATTTTATTTATTCTTAGGTAGAAAAACCTTAGGTTATATATTCTTATTTCCATTTTCCTAAGTCCCCAGGCCTCAGTGCTCTCATCCTTAAAATGAAAGAAATAGTGTCAATCTCATAGTACTTTTGTGTGTATTAAATAAAATAATACATTAAAGCGCTAGCACATGACACAAGCTGTGGCAAATATTTTCTGCTTTGTTATTTCAGAAAAGAATAAATATTTTTAAAGATTCCATCTACTCCTTAAGTGGGGCATTTCTCCGCATCAAGACTAAATGCAATCTCCTATTCTTCATCATCTTTGTTGTTCTCACTGGGAGCAAGAAATAAAACATAAGGGAAAACAATTCCGAAGTCTCCCCAATGTAAGAAAGACTTTGAAGGAACCTCACGGGACTCCAGAGATCTGAAATGAAAGTGGAGATAAACAAAGGAAACTCAAAAAGTGTGAGAAAGAGAAAGCCATGGAGAAAGGACAATAGTGACAGACCATGGAAATCAGGGGAAAAAAAGAGATGGAATTTATGATCGAAGCACACTGAATAATTCTGGTTTTGCTTTCTGTCCCGAGGCTACAGATAGTTTGTTGTAAAGGAATAATGCATGAATTTTGTTGTTCAAATAGTTTGGAACCATTTGGGTGATGGAGACATGGATTATTAGTTGAAGTAGAGACTTCGTACCTTCTCAATGGGCTCTAGGTGTGAGATGCTTTAATTAGAAGTAATCTGGTTACAGAAATGATTCATTCTGACTTTTTTTCCATTAAGACAGCCCATTAAAGGAACATGCCATGGGCTTTTTTTTTAATTACTTTTTTTCTTTTTAAGGTAAGAGCAATTGCAAATGACGAAAAACATATAATTAAAGATTTCACTTTACTAGCTCTTAAGAAATATCGATTAAGGTATTTAACTGTTTTTCTATTTATCGGGATGACAAAAATTACAACAAATGGTAATAACTAATGTTGGTGAAGAACAGGGAAAATAGGCATTTTTAAACACTGCTGTTGAGAATACACATGGGGACCAAGGAAAGAAGGATCAAAATCTGGGTGAAGTGAGGAGGAATTTGGCAATATCTGACTAGGCATATTCTATTCTTCCTGAAATAATTTATCTTGAGGAAATCAGTTTCATCATAGCCACACAGTAAAACAGTAAGGAAGCAGAAAAATAATATTGCATAAGAATATCTAATGAGTGGAGCAATGTTTATAATATAACTCCAAGTTTAAAAAGTGTTCTTCATTGTATGTAATACATTTATGTACAAGCAAGCCATGTCAATATCATTCTGGATATAGATAGAAATGAACCAAATGATGAGAGCCTATTTCCGAATGGTGGGATAAACAGTAATTTTTCTTCATTTTGCTTACTCCCTCCCTCTGCTAAAGCTTCCTATTATGAAAGTAAGTAACTTCTGTAATCATAAAACACTATTTTTCATAATGAGAGTCTCTGTATTTTCCCTTGTAACATAATTGTTACATCCTACTTCTAAATTGAATTTTATTATTTTTATTTTAACATGTTTCATGTAGCTCATTTCTGCAGACTTGGAATCCCCATTTTACATTAAGAAACAGAGGACTGTTGGTGATTTGGATGGGCTGGGAGCATCCCAAGTACATTTTTTTCCATAACTGAGAACCAAAGCCTATTTTTTAGTCATTCAAATAAGGAAGTAATTGTTCACAGAAAAAAAAAATGCTATCAATTGTTGCAGAAGTTGTTGGGTCTTGGAACTTTTAATGGGGACCATGGAAAGAGGCACAAAAAAAGTGGAACAAGAGCCTGCAGTGTGTCAATGAAATGCCAAGGGATGCAAAGAGACAACATAATGAAATGTGACGTGTCTCTGCAATGGCATGTCAAGCCCGTACAATTCAAAGGCCAGGGTTTGCCTAAAACCTTGGTGAAGCATGGTTCCAGTTAGTTACATATAAGGGACCTTCAATGTTAAAAAAAAAAAAGTTTATTAACAAAATGCTTTCACTATGGGAAAATCTTCCTGTGACATCTATTACCAGCGCAAAAGAATGGCTTGAATTGCAATTCTAGAAATGAAGCCAAGCCCCCTACGGACTGCATTCCAATAAGGAGGCTTCAAAGTAAAAGAAGACACCATTATTTCTGTTTTTTCAGTGCCTTTATTCAAATGTTCTTTCAATCTGATAAGTACATCTGTTTACTGTCCTATCCATTTTACTTTGAGGGCAAGAAATCTTGGAAGCTTTGCTTTTCTGATTATTGACTTTATATCACATTATTTTTAAATCAAACACTATTATGCCAATTTCAGTGTTAGTCCTTCAGGTCTTTGTGTGTTTTTGCTTTAACATTTAAAAAACCTGTGTGAGAGATTGATGCTATGCTTTCCTTTTGCACTTGCACGTTCATGTGAGGGCTTCTTTTACAGTTGCTTTGTGAGAAAAGGCCAGGACTCCATCAAATGGTGAATGGATACATATTTTTCCCATTCTCCTTACTATCTATATTCATAGGAGTTCATTTCATTGTTTCCCCAAATATAACACTTTGTTGAAACGGTTAAAGTTAGTGACTTTCTCATTGACTTTAAGTTTTCTACAGATATTTTATGTTATGGTCTCTGATTATTAAAGCAAATACTGCACATTTTCAAAAATCCGTATGAGAATTGTCCATGTTTAAATGTTTGGAAACATCTTTTCCACTTCTGATGCTTTTAATGTGGTCTTAAAACTGTATGTAACAGACCACAAGTAACATGTTTCTTAAGAGTACCTACATTAAATACTCAGAAGTGAGTAGGTAATGCTATGCAGATGTTGTCATGGTAAATACCCATGACAACATACTTGAAAATGGCCAGAACTCCAGTTGAGATCCAACCCAGTCAGACTTAAATTACTGGCTGTTATTTTTCAAAACGTTTTCCTTTATTTTAGTCTTAATGAATAAATGTTCTCATATCTGATACAATAATGTTTGAATTCTGTTGAAACCACAATTTTCTTCTACTCCACACCCACCACAAGTGGTATGAAGACAGAACTAAGAGACTGTGATTCCCTAGAGATCTTACTTTAGTGCATTGACATGGTTTGGGTTATTTTCCTCACAGTTTCAAGTTGGTCTGCTACAGAAATCTCATAAAAGTGGTCTGGAAGTGTTTCTTTAAAGAGGAGGTCTTTTCTTTTTTAATGATTTCGCATTCAGTTATTTATTAGGAAAACAGAATGGAATACTAACTACAGGCAGAGTTGTATTTAATTTATGACAGACCTTCTCTTGTTCAGAAAAACATATTCAAAAAAATCACTGGACAAGAAAGCCACTGAGGTTCTGTCTTCCTGAATCTTTTACAGCTGAAATGGCATGACTAGACTTGCGTCTGTGCTTAAGGACACTATCAGGTGAAAGGCAACGAAAAATCTCATGATGTCTATTGCTTAAAATCGATACCTTACAATAGCTTAAAATTTATATTTGGAGTTCTCAGCTAACAGGTTCCTTGAAGATCTTAAATGCAAATAATACCTAGTCCCAGAAGAATAAAACTGGAAATTCTTACGCCCAAGCTTTAAGGTATCTGCTGGATTGAAGATCTCAAAACTCTTGGATTCTTTTCCTAGCTTTTCATTACACAGAAGCTAGACTAAATAGCCTTGTTCAAACTTCTTACAGACTTTGCAACCTTGATCAAGCCTCTTAATTAGCAAGGACCTCAGTTGTTTTGACTCTTAAATGAGATTCATGTCTTCATGCATTTCAAGACATATAGCAGATTATTGATTTACTGCCTTGAATTGTTTGCTGTTTTGTATCACCTATGAAATATAATAAGATAGAACAGAACAGAATAGTTTCTCCTTAATATCTGGTATAGTGCCCAGTACATAGAAGGTGCTCAGCAAGTGTTTGCTATTGTTGATGGTGTTCTGTAGCTTACTCTTACCTTGATTTTGGAGAGCAGTGTCAGAGTTGACACACATTAACCTGCCTTATCTAAAATGAATATTTTCTTTTGCCTTCGGTGATAGCATGCT